>NC_020492.1:19945014-20034464 GCF_000184155.1 Fragaria vesca subsp. vesca | reverse complement strand
AAAAAAAGATTTTCCTTATTGAAATGAAATATGGGGGAAAGTAGCTTCTTTCAAAATCTAATGGAACCACTTTTATTGCATTTATTATTCACATCATATTATATTTTTTAAAAACTTTCGTAATGACTTTCTTTGCATTACCAAACATCGAGATAAAGTTTTTTTTTTTTTTTATTAAATTTTATTCTTCTCTTTCACTTCCCATGAGAGAGAGAAATGAATTACTTTTCTTTCTGCAAATCAAATGAGGCCTATACTATATATTCAAGCTTATTGTCAAAGGAGTTATATATTGTCATTTAGGACCTATTTTTTATTTTTCACCCAAACACACCGTAAGTATTGGTAAACTATTCTCTGGCCAAATTAAAATGAATTAGTAGAAGACAAATATGAGCATATGGAAAACTGAAACAGACGCACTATATATTTGCCTCACGCCTTCTTCTCCCCTCACCTAGAACCCACCCTTTCTTACTTTTCCCACACCAAGAAACCAAGACAAAGATGAGAAGCTCCACCACCAAGGCGCACAACCAGAACCGCTTCCTCAGAATCATCACAGTCCCCATCAGAGCCTTAGGCAAGGCCAAGGACTTTTACGTCAGAAGCATGACGGACGTCGGCGACAAGTTCAGCTACGGAGGTAGCACCATGTCCGGCCCCGGCGGGCAATTCTCCTCGGGTTTACCCAAAAGTTTCAGCACGAGGTCCTCATCGTCGAGGTCCAACCAGGGCAGCGATGACTTTTCCGAGCTGGTGAGGGCTGCATCGGCCAGGAGCTACGGGACTCGTATCGACGTGGATAAGATACTTCAGGACCAGCTGAAGAGGTCGGCGACGACGACGAGCATGGGATCGAGGCAGGTGTTACCTAAGTGCGGCAGCGTGGCCATGGGGAGAATTGACGAGGATGCCCCTTGTGATTTCGAGGAGGAAGGTGACGTGAAGAAGGACCTGTATCCCAGAAGCAGAAGCTATGCCGTCGGAAAGAGAAGCGTTGCGTTTGTTTAGATAGTTTTCGAAACTCTGTTAGTCTCTCTGCAAGTGTGGATTAGTTCAGCTAGTTTGGTCGATCCTTCTGTGATTGAAAATTTCAAAGTGTTTGTGTACAGATCAGGTGTTTAAGATTTGAGAAATGGCATGGCCAGAGTGGTTTGTTTTTATCGATCTGTCTAATATATCAGCAACACCATGAACAAGTTTGTTGCAGATACAAGCAAAAATACATGATGAAATGATGCATACAAAAGAACAAATAATTCATGGCGTTACTTCTTGGTATTCTAATGGCTCTGAGCCTCTGATTACAATTATGGAAGCTAAAAAAACCCTGTTTGGGAGTTAACGTTACATAGTCTTTTTTTATTTTATTGTGGATGAGTACACTAGCTAGATTTCTTATATTTTTCAATGTGTTACACTTGGCGTTTTTAAAGGTAGAGGATTAGATCAGCTGCCTAAGAATGATAGCAAAATGGTGGTGGTATTTAACTATTTATGATCTGCTTCTAAGGGTAAGACTAGGGGAAAGTGATGGCGCTAAACATGGTTATGTTCCCCTAATTGTCAATATTCAAATTTATCTTCAAGAATCAAGATCCACTACTCATGGTGAAGAATAATTTAGTAATGCATCTTTTCTCTTGAGTGTTAGATTGGAACTGATTATCTGCACTTGCTGATGTACTAGCTAGATGGAAGAACATGCAGTAGTGTACTAGATCGAATAGATTCAGTAAGGATACTAAATGGTTTTTTAGCAAAATGTTCGTTCGTTTGATCTGTATCATTAACTTGTTGCATATATAATTTATTTACTTATACTGTACGTTTAACTTGTTTATTGCGATCACTTAAATTTAATGCTAGACAAAAATTTTGACTAAACGAAAAACAAACCTTACTTAAATACGATAATGAAACATAACATTAATGATCTATACCTAAACAAGTCTTTAGATAACAAAGTTGGTTATATATCAACTAACAATTTGCTAAATCCACAACTGGCATTGCCTTGTGATGCCTCCATGCCAATGTAGAATAACCTCTTCTCTCATCATCGCGAGGCCGACCTTATGATTATTCTTAGATCACAAGTCATATAAATCCCTTATTATTCAATTAATAACTTGAAAACCCTAAAATTAGCTAGCTATTTGAGCCATATATAGTTTCCCCTATTATTCTAAACATTTATTGTGCTGCCCATTGTTGAAGTCAATAAACGCCTAAGAAACGTCGAGAGAGTTTTACATGTTTCTTTGACCATCTCATTTTTCTGACGTCATATTGATTGCCACTTTGAACAAACCAATAGACATGACAAAATAAACTAGAATAATTTCATGCGACCAAAAACAAAAAGAACCACAATACAAGATGACTTTCTGGGCCTCAGCCCACTTACATCGCAGTCTCTATGGCCCACTTAACCCCACTTTTCGTCCCCCATTCAAGAAAGAGCCCATAACGTGTAATGACCAAACCACCCTTCCCCTCCCGCCACATAACCACCGTCACTCTCATCACTCACTATTCACTAATCTCACCACCACAAAAACCAGACCCTCCGTGCCACCGCCGCTCGGAATCGTACTTTCACGATGGCCGTGGAAGAGAAAGCCACCGACGTGTCAGGCATTGACGACGACGACCTGGACGAGGAGCCCGGGGAGGAGATCGAATCGGCACCGCCTCTCAAAGTCGGCGAGGAGAGAGAATTCCCCACCTACGGCCTGAAGAAGAAGCTCCTCAAGTCCGGCACCGGCTGGGAGAGCCCCGAGGTCGGCGACGAAGCCGCCGGTGAGTCACTGAGTCGTAATTGCAAAGCTCAAATTTCACTTTACTATTTTCAGAAATTGATTTTGAAAATTGTGAATTACAGTGCACTATGTTGGATCTTTGATGGATGGAACGAAGTTCGAGTCTACTAGAGAGAGGGAGGAGCCGGTGACGGTTAAGATCGGTGAGGGTGAAGTTGTGAAGGGGTTGGAGCATGGGATGGTCACTATGAAGAAGGGAGAGGTTGCGTTGTTTACTGTGCCTGCTGAGCTGGCATATGGTGTTGCTGGCCGCGGCGATGATGTGCAGCCGAATGAGGCTGTTCGGTTTGAGGTGGAGCTTATTTCGTGGATTAGGGTGGTGGATTTGAGCAGAGATGGTGGGATTGTGAAGAAGATTTTGGAGAAAGGGAAGGGGAGTGAGAGTCCTGGTGATTTGGATCAAGTTCTTGGTACATTGATGACTCATTATGTAATCGTTTTGATTTTGTTTCTTGTGTATTAGGTTTTTTTCTGTGTATAAGAGTTGTGTCAAGCTGCATTGCTATTTTTAAACTGCATAACGAGGAAGTTTTGCTCTTTAATGCAGTCAAGTATCGGGCGGCGTTGGTTGATGGCACCGTTGTTGCAGAAACACCAGAGGAAGGAATTGAGTTCTACGTGAAAGATGGTATTTTTCTTTGTTGTTTTGATCTAATGCTTGGTTGTGGTGTTTGTAACTTTGTATTATCTTTGTGTTATTGTTTGAATTTCGGAGAGATTCATCTTGTCATTGTGCTAAATTGTGAAAGAGATAATTGAATAACACGTGCTCTTGTCTTTCAGGTCATTTTTGTCCAGCATTGCCAAAATCAATCAGGACAATGAAAAGGGGAGAGAAGGCAAGGTTAATTGTTCAACCTCAATGTATGTGATGACATTTTATATGGATCATGTTTGGTATTACATGTCCTAGCAAAAATGAAGTAGAGTATTAACTCAGAAAGGTGATACATAATTGCAGATGCCTTCGGGGAGGAGGGGAGGGATGCAAACAATGGGTTTCAGTCTATCCCTCCAGCTTCTGTGCTGAACATTGATATTGAATTGATGTCTTTCAAGCCTGTAATTGATGTTACTGGTGATGGAAAGGTATTAAAGAAAATTTTGAAAGAAGGGGAGAGTACATCCAGCGCTCATGAAGGTGCAACTGTTACTGGTAAGTAGATTGAGATAGTTATTTGGAAGTTCAAACACATAATGAAACTGTGACATTACATGATTCTACTTGTTAACTTAAATTACTGCTGCAGTTAGCTATATAGCTAGGCTTGAAGATGGTACTGTATTTGAGAAGAGAGGAGTAGATGGATCGCAGCCTTTGGAATTTATCACGGATGAAGGTCAGTTAATCAATTTTTATTATGTGTCTAATTATGTTACTTGCATCAAAAGCAAGCTAAAAAGTAGTTCTGGCTAATATTGCATCTTGCTGTCTGTAGAACAAGTGATTGCTGGTTTTGACCGAGCAGTTGCTACGATGAAAAAGGGAGAGCAGGCAATATTGACAATACATCCTGATTTTGGATTTGGAAGTGTTGAAGTAAGGCGGGACCTGGCTGTAGTTCCACCATCTTCAAGTATAGTCTTTGAGGTGGAAATGCTAGATTTTATCAAGGTACATACATTTTGATGTATTTGTCGATTTGGGTGTTTGAAATGAAAATGAGTAAGATCAGTTCATTGGACATACAACAACATAGTATGAACTTGTCTTTTTTGAAGTTCTATAGCAGCCCACAGTTTATGTTTTACCTGATTCATAAATCGAAGCAAATGCTATGTATACTTCTGTAGTGGTTGCATGGGCTTCTACTATTTTGTTTTGAAGTTCACGATGAAACATTTGTACCTTATTATCATTATTAACTGTTACTTGATGAACAGGAAAGAGCACCATGGGAATTGAGCAATCAAGAGAAAATTGAGGCAGCTGGAAGGAAGAAAGAGGAAGGCAACCTTCTCTTTAAAATTGGGAAGTATCATCGAGCAGGAAAGAAATATGAGAAGGTGATTTGGAGTGCTCTTATAGACCTTATGATTTCAGTTTATTGTAACTTTAGATATTTTTGGGGTTAACTTCATATTAGTGTATTGCTTTTCCTCTTCTCTCAGGCTGCTGATTATGTTAGTGAAGATGTAATCTTCGGGGATGATGAGTTAAAGCTAGCAAAACCATTAAGAGTGTCTAGCTGGTTGAATGGTGCAGCATGTAGCCTAAAATTAAATGACTTTCAGGAAGCACTAAAACTATGTTCAAAGGTAATTCGTAAGTTGAACCTGATAAGAAAATAACTGAAGAATGAAGTCTCCAATTCTAATGTTCATTGGGTTTAATCATTGCTCTTAGGCCAAACCTCATCTTATCTCCTAAATTTTGATCTTGTACAGGTTCTAGATGTTGAATTTCACAATGTGAAAGCCTTGTACAGACGGGCACAAGCATATATGGAACTTTCAGATTTGTTCTCGGCTGAGTTAGACATCAAGAAAGCTCTGGAGATTGATTCCCAGAACAGGTAACATAAAAAGCTGATTTATAACTAATTAATTCCTAACGTGTTTTTTTGTCTGTTCAAAGCTCTACACACAGCATTCTTATTTCTTAGTAAATATTAATGTTTCCCATTCTCCAGGGAGGTCAAGGTGATTGAGAAAAAACTGAAACAACTTAAAGCTGAAAGCAATAAGAGGGATGCTAAGCTCTACACAAACATGTTTGCAAAGGTGAATGGTTGCTTTCTATTTTATTATTTTATTTTCTCTTATCATCCCTTTAAAGCCCAGTCCAGTGACTTGGCCATCAGAATTCATCTTCGCTGAGCTTCTCTTTGCTTCAATGGCGCAGAAACTGAAAGTCGAGAAAGTGGAGATCGAGAAACAAGACGAAGCTGGCTGTGGCAATGGAAATAGCTGCTGCTAGTACTCTGGCTTCTTCTCCCCAAAGTGGAGTGATTGTTGAATCTTGTACAAATATCTCATAGTAATAGAGAGGAAGGAGTCTCCGGTTTCAGCAGTAATTGGGGGTACTCTTGTAATAGCTGGTATGAAGGGTTCAAATCTAACGACCTGTACTAGCTTCTTCAATTATGAATCTGGTATATATATGTATAAATATCAAATGCTCTACTAGCTTCTCCAGCTTTGGATCTTGAGCATTTGCACGTAAACATAAACAAAAACCAGGAAGGTGGAACCAAGCATATTCAATTTGTAGTGAACAATCATCATTGTGATGAGTGAATTTTACCCTTGTGGGGGGCCTGGTTTAAGGGCAGTTCTAGCCATAGTGCAGGTAATGCTTCCAAACTGGCCAAGCTCACCACGAACAGCTCCGAGCTTCTCTTCTGAACATCGGCTGTGGAAAAGTTCTTCTGCTGCTTGTTCCAGCATGTTCCAGACCAAGCAGGCTCGTGAGATGCAGAAGACGCTGTATATTTGTTTACACAAAGAAATGACGATATATAGAACACATAAGAGAGAGTAAGCACTATTAATCATTGTATCTGCCTCCATGACAAGTCTGGTCTTTTGCTTATGCATAGTTGCATACCCCTCCCTTTAAGTGCAGCCATTTATATTGCGATGATGAGCGAGGCCACCAGTATAGAGTAACTATGTTTGTTCATGAAATCGAATAGCCAAGTTTTCTGAAAATGGTGGTGACGTTTTAAGATTGGCCAACACCGTTTTTAGTTTTTGATCATGACATTCCAACCCAGCATGTGAACGTTAAAAGAGATGCTATATATGAATTCATCTAGTTGAACCCAAAAAGGATTTGCAAGTGTAAAGGTCCCTGGCTATCTTGCTCATATTCATGTATATTCTTACTGTTTGTCCTTCCCATATGGTCCTTTGTCACATGCCTCTACGAAATCATTTTTCCTTTTGGATCCATGAATTCAATGATGTCTAATTGTCGATTAGGTTAGCTAACCAACCAAATTAAACCACCGCTCACCGATACAAGGATTACATACACAATGAGATTTATCTCTTTTCCTCTTTGTTTCTCTACATACTACGTGCATGATGAACTTACAAAATTTTCGATTCACTTTTTCTACAGTTATACCGAACATTGGAATAGAGATAAAATTCTGGATACAACTCTAATTTCACTATTTTCACATACACATCAACATCTTTGTATTACCTTACCATTTGTAAAAACAATTTTCTTGATAATTCTTTTCTTCTGTGTCATGACTGATCATGATCGACCTTTTGGTTGGGTTGAAGTTAGTGTATTGATCCAAGTTTATATATGGGGCATAATTCTTTTTTGAGAAAATAGACAATTTCATTAACTTGTCCACTGTCAGAGGACGCTTATATCAATTTGCCTACTCACTACCAATAAGTCTAATTGGCAACAAACACTAACAAAGAGATAGGTAGCCCTCATTATAAATGCGCTCAGTTAAGCCTATCACATCTAACTTTCAACTATTCATATATAAATTCAATGTAGCAGTAATACCCGTCACCTACTAACCTTAATTGGTGTAAAACCGAAATCTAAACAAGAATAGTATTCCATCAGATGTCTAGGTAAGAAACAAGGAAATTAGCCAATCTCCTTGCCCTTTTGTTAGGGTTAGTCACACCCCTCTCAAACTGAGGGGTTGTCATATGCGACGGAGGTGCACTCGACTTCTTGTAGGGCATCCTCTCGTCAGGAGGCCTCCCCTCCTTCCAGGACATGGATGGTCAAGGAAATTGAAGTTTGATCTCCGACGAATCTAGAACACAGCCGCTGTGAATGTTGATAACAAGGCCGCTAGAAGAGAGAAAGACAAAACTCACAACAAAACTCCCATAGAGACTCGTCGGGGATGAATCTTTGCTCCTGTCTAAAGGATGGTTGTTTAGCTCACACCGCTGGGATCAACAAGTGTTGCTGGGATGGTGTGGAACGCTGCTGGTTTGGCGACAAGCGTTGTAGGGAAGGTGCTAGATGCCGAAGGAGAAAGTAGTGCGGCTAGGGTTTTTTTTTTTAATTTTAAATTTTTTCTGGTCGATTTTGGACTTTATCTAATTAAGAGATGGTTGAAAGTTGAAAGATGGAGCATAATTCTTTTGTTCTCTTTGAAATGAAAATAATGCACGTACATTTATGCTGGTCGTTGCTTACATTAATATAGGACAATCCAAACCACTTCTTTTTGTTCATTTCGTCGTCTTATCGTCTTGTCCGATGACTCCGATCCCCACATTTTCCAGGCCACCCTATTCACAATTAGACCATACGTTGAGTTTCACATAGAGCCCTACATATATACGATCGAGTATAAACATAGAAATGAGTACTGCCATGCAAATGTAGAAAGTATCGATCTAATGGCAATAATGCCAAGTTGCTCTATATGCTATCAGATGCTGCTGGTAGTTCTAGTTCAAGTTTTACTTGTTTCACAGCTGCTTCCACTCTCTCATAGCTCCCTTGTTAAGTTTCTTCCTGGACTCCAGGGACCTCTACCTTTTGAACTTGAAACTGGGTATGTCAATATGGGTTTTCTACTATATATCCTCTAGCTTTGAACTTCTTAATGTATCCTCAATTTCGTTATGGCGTGCATGGACTGAGATTACAAGTATTTCTGTAGATATATATACATTCAATGAACTCACTTGTTTACAGGTACGTTGGAGTTGGGGAATCAGAGGAGTTGCAGCTCTTCTACTACTTTGTCAAGTCGGAGAGGAACCCTGAAAAGGATCCTCTAATGCTTTGGCTTACTGGTGGTCCTGGTTGCTCTGCTGTCTCTGCCCTTTTCTTTGAGATAGGTAACACAATTACCATGCATATATATATTAAGAGTTACTAGCTTGTTGGAGTTTGGAGCTTTGGTCACACCAATCGTTTACCGATCTCTCTTCGTTTTGTAGGTCCATTAAATTTTAAAGTAGAGCAGTACAATGGGAGTTTACCTACATTAGTCTTAAATCCACACTCTTGGACAAAGGTAATGAACTGTATCAGCAAATCAAACTCCAATCAATTCGTCTTTCAAACAGCATTGTAAGTTTGGATAGTGTTGAATGAATGGTAGGTATGTAGCATAATTTTCATAGATTCTCCCGTCGGAACAGGATTTTCGTATGCAAGAACTTCATTTGCTTCTCAGCCAGGGGATTTGGAACAAGTTCAACATGCCCTTCAGTTCTTAAGGAGGGTAAGCAAATCTTATTGAATTATTTAGTATATATAGTGTGTATTTTCAATTTATCTCTTATATATTTCTCACTGTAGTGGCTGGTTGACCACCCAAGTTTTATGTCAAATCCTTTCTATATTGGAGGTGATTCATATTCTGGGATTCCTGTCCCTGTTCTTGCTGAGCAAATCTCTAATGGTATGCAAATACAAGGCCAATTTAAAGAAGTTAAACATTACTTGACACAAAACAGACTCATTGTGTTCACTGTTGACATTCAACTCTAGTATATTCCCCAATTTGGTAATGCAGGCAATGAAGCAGGTGTCAAGCCCATAATAAATCTTCAGGTTCAAAAATCAAAACTATAAGCAACATGATTCATTCTCATCTACATTTTTAGGTTTTTATTTTTGGTTTAGTTAATTAATTGATCATTCGAATGGTTTCCATATTCTGCAGGGTTACATACTAGGGAACCCAGTAACAGTGCGACAATACGAAGTCAATTCAGAAATCCCATTTGCTCATGGAATGGGACTTATTTCTGATGAACTGTACGAGGTAATTTTATCTCATACTCCCTCTAGTTAATCAAAACCAAAAATGTTTGAACAAATTCTGAATAGTTATCCTTCAATTTTGTTCAGTCCTTAACTACAAGCTGCAGAGGAGATTTTCAGGATGTTGATCCCAGTAATGTAGAGTGTGTGAAAAATGTGCAGGCTTTTGATGAGGTAGGCATTGCTACCATTAAGTTTCTTGATGCTCTCACTTTTCTCTAATGTGATTTCATATGTATACTTGAAGTTAATGCGGGTGTTTCCATATGATTCATCTACTACATGCAGTGTACTTCACACATAAATTTCGCACATATTTTGGAACGCCATTGCGACGGTCTTATCTCCCCAAAGCTGCAACACATGCTTGGTAAAAGAAGATATCTCAGTGACAACAATGGCCTGCACCACCATTCCAGATCACCTCTTCCTACATTCGGCTGTCGCGTAACTCCCATCCTCTTTCTACTAACTAGTTTCATCATAAAACTGTTCATAAGTTTTTAGACTCAGGCAGCTGAGAGACTGTAGTAAGATGAGCAAGCAAGATCAGATATTCAGATGAAGCCTTTAACTTTGCCTTTTGTTTCCTATGTCATAGACTTATGGATATTTGCTTTCTCAATATTGGGCCAATGATCCTGTTGTCCGCAAAGTTCTTCACATACGGAAGGTACAAGTTCTCTGATTTTACAGTGCATTGAAAATGGCAGAAATTAGACACAGATGAAGGATCACATGCAATTAGTACTGCAGGGAAGCATAGGGAACTGGCAGCGATGCGACTACGATATGCCTTATGTTGCTGACCTTCTTGGCAACAGCCTTCAGTACCATGTAAACCTCAGTGCCAAAGGATATCCTTCTTTGATATACAGGTAAAAATTTAGATCAGCATAACCTCTTTGTTACAATCTTGCACTTCTGATCCCTTCTTTCTTTTCATTGATTCCAGTGGAGACCATGACATGTTGGTTCCATTTTTGGGTACCCAAGCATGGATAAGATCTTTAAATTATTCCATTGTTGATGACTGGAGACCATGGTTTGTTCATTCCCAAATTGCAGGGTACATATACTTTACCTTAAATTCATATATCTCAGTTTCCAGTTTCATTTCTGTTTAAGCTTTAATCTAACGGGACCTTGCCTTTTGGCTGGGGACAAAGTTACACGAGGACTTACGCGAATCGGATGACATTTGCTACTGTGAAGGCAAGAGATAGTAACAATATTGTTTCAATTCTCGACAGTTTCATTCAGATGATACTAACAAGAAGATTATGATGGTTTTTCATTTTTTCTTTAACTTGTAACTGCAGGGAGCAGGACACACAGCACCCGAGTACAAGCGTGAAGAATGTTTGAATATGTTCACAAGGTGGATATCTGGGGAACTCTTGTAATGGATCTGCTTTACCCCTCCCATATCATCCCTGTTTTAGTCACTAGTTATTAAATCTTCGTATTATTACCATTTCTACGATTAAATTTTCTTCTTCTTGAGCCTTGAGCTGAGCTCAGTGATACCATTGTGAAATGAACTTGGCAAACAAAATCGATCTAATTGACTGGGCTTCTCTTTACTACCATGGCAAGTAACTGAAAGTCCAGAAAGTGGAGAATGACAATGAGTCCATACAACGATTTGCTACGAAACCAACTTTGCTGATTTGCTAATGATTTTTCGGCCAGTCATCTGTTTGCAACATAGATTTCGAAAGAGTGTGAGTGCTTATATCATTACAATATCTGATACAGAAGACTAGTTACTCTTCTTATCTTGAGAAAGCATATGATTTTGTGAGTCACCATAACAACTGTGTGGTTCTTCTATCTGTCGAAGGAGACGGGAATCGTATTCCTCCAGTATAGTAGGTGTATGCAAAACTTGGGTCACAAAAAGCTCCATCTACTTATCACGCAATTCCTTTCTTGGCAGTAGATCATGCCTCCTTAACAGGAAATTTAATCTTAGACCTGCAATAGCCATTAAAATCTATAAGCAGACAGTGGTAGATGTTTATACGTTATGACAAAATAACAAAGGGGGGACTAGTGCACCCCGTTTTGTCACAAAAGGATGAGAGTAGATAAAATGAATGAAGATTTACCCGTGGTACTTCTTGAGAAGAACTTTAGCACTTCATCGATGATTATAACCTATATCAGATAAGAAATGAGAGCTTGAGTGCTGATAAAGAAGAGCTGCTAAGTACAGTTATATCACCTATAGTATCAATCCTTTAATAGACAACTCGTGAATAATTACAATAAACACTACAGATTTACATTTTCCATCATATAGATGACTTTTTAAATCTTTATATTTCTTCATCTGCAGTTACTCCTATTAGAGACTCGCTGCTTTAAAAACAAATTTGATCTCAGCTTCCCCTTTTCTCCCCCTTTTTCCAAATCGCCAGTAAAACATGGCAATTCTCAAAGGCCTAGTTTGAGCATCTTTGTTAGCCGCGATAAGGGGTAGAGGCAGAAATATAGGGCCTGCTTGATATAGGTCATCAATATCCAAGGTATTATAGGCCTTTGACTATTCAAAAAGGCCTAGTTTGAGCATCTTTGTTAGCCGTGATAAGGGGCAGAGGCAGAAATATAGAGCATGCTTGATATAGGCCTTCAATATCCCAACGTCTAGCATAAACTATTTTACTAGATTCTATAGGCTTATAGCTCAAGTCATCTAGTTAATGACAAAAACTCAAAACGAAGAAGAAACCGAAAAGAAGGACCCTGAAATATAAACTACTTACTGGAAATGAAAGGTATAGCACAACAGTCCACTCAGCCCAAGATAAGGGTGTTACCTGCAGCAGAAAATATTACGGGGCCATACATTTACATTCATTTGCATCAATATTGACAAAAGAAACTGTCTGTCAGAAACATAGGTACGGGAGACAACTTACAGAGAAAAGAACCGAGAGGGGAGGCACATATAATATTAATACGTGAAGGATCATTGTTATAATGATTGAACCAACAAGCCATAAGTTACTCCAGGGAGGGATGACACTGAAACACAAAAGATATCAGGTGCTAAAGCAAGTCTACTTTTTCCTTTTTGTAGGAGTAAGTATACTTTCTAATTTCCCAGAAACAATGAGATTGTATATATGATGGCAAGACAAACCAATGAAATGACAGTCCCAGATTCAAAATCAGTAAGAAAAACATAAAGAAATTTCCAAAAGCAAACACTGTTCTCGAGTAATTTGATCAATAAAAGCTTCAAGGAAAGTTAATTTTCATAAAAACATTATCAACTCCAAGTCCAACCCTATGCTCAAACAACTAGTTTAACTAGTTGCATAAAATACTCAGAATAACAAAGGGATGCTAAATGAAACTATATATATTTCCTATTTGCATCTCCGCAGTAACATTAGCCAGCAGAAGGCCAGTCCAACAACTCCCTTGAACATATATCCCCGCAAAAAAAAAAAAAAAAAAAAGACTCCTGTTTGCAAGACTAATAACCTGCATCCTTGGTGGTGTCAGCAAAGACCAAGTATCTTTGATAACACAAAGGTGCTAAAAGAAGATTATTTTGAAATTGAAAAAGTAGCATGAGTGGAAATTTATACACTTATACGAAGGTGAATGAATGATGAAATTCAAAATTTGAAATTTGGAACTGTAACTAGGAACCCCCTAAGGAACCCCCTAAGCTTTTTGTCCAAGTTTTGCAACTTATATACTTACAGAAGCGATTGGTTTTCACTGAGATTATTCAATGCGTTGAACATTTCAACAACCACAAGAACGGTCATGGAGACAGTTGATGGATGGCGATCACTAAATATACTGCATGGATAAGTTGTGTCCCTTGTTCCGCATGTGTCAAAATTAATCTGATAGAAAGAACAAAATAAAATGAAATACCAAAATATATAATAAATAAAGGATATTATAAATCTTGATGATCAGGGTACTGATTATAAATTTGTGAAGTAAAACAAACCAAAGAAACAAGTAATTGACCTAATGAGCTCGTCTCTTTTCTTTTGCTCTTAATCAAAGAGACTAATAATAATTCTGAAAAATTTGGAATTTCACATCACAAACTGAAAATATCCACATCATTTCAGCACATGTATGAGGCAACACCCCTTTATGAGAAACACAAAAACTAAGCCCAAGTATTGATGTTCAAGGGGTAAAACTGACAGCTTCCCGGAAACCAGTATACAACATATTCAAGTCACACAGGGTTATAAGCTAAAAGATCCAACTTTCCCAATTCCAGGGAATCTAGTAATTCACTCAAAGTACTGAGTACTGACACAGCCTATAAGATCTTACCAGTTCAGTATATGGCAGTTTAGGACCAGTGTCAGAGTAAAGAAACCACCAAATAAATCCCGCAACTGTGGCAAGCCCAACATAAGCTGCAACCATGCAAAAATAAACAATGAGAAAAATGAACAACGTCAATTACAGTAAACAGAAACCATGCAAGAAAAGAAGAAAAGAACAGAGCCTATAACAATAAAAAAAGGGAAACATTATCGAAAGTTAAAAGATAATTTGATTTAATGACCCTTAACCAAGGTGTAGAAATTCACCAAGGTGAAAGAACTGACAGAAATTTATAACTACCAGGTTTTGATGTTAAGTCCTAACTACCAGCATTTATTCTGGACAGTGCACCAAAGAAAGATGAAAAACAAGACCCAAAACACAAGCCAGTTATAATTTGCATTAACTGAGAAGCAATTGCAACCTTGAGATGTAGGGACAGAAAAGATATTGAGTAACTGATATTACTTTTTCGTTAATATGTTATTTTATGCATGTGACAATTCCAGAAATCCAATGTCCGGCAATGTACTTTTCAACAAATTGACAAAAAAAAAAACCATGGAGAAATATGAGTTAATGTTTGGAAGACAAAAGGTATTAGAGAAATATAATACTGCTTTATAAAAAGTTAAACTAATAAAAAGTCGAGTAAATCTCATCACTCTCATGTACCAAAAGGGCATCCAGTAAAAACAAACCAGCATATTATCAGATCATCATTGAGCATACCTCCAATCACCAAATAACGAAAAAACAACCATCCAGTAACAACTGCTTCGTTAACCTGCCAGAATAGAACTAAAAGTGACTAAAAAAATACACCCGACAAAACAACAAGCTTCAATATATCTAAATGTTTTCTGAGCAATCAAAGTTAAAGTCCATGAAAAACTCGAATTCTAATTATCTCTACAAGAGGAACGCTGAGGGTGAATTAAACACATCAAAGGACGAGAGAGAAAAATCCAATACTTAATTAAGGTAATACCTTTCGAGGTTTAGCCTTCATCACATCAGAATCTTGCTTATTAAAACCAATAGCTGTGGCAGGTAACCCATCAGTAACTAAGTTGACCCAGAGCAGCTGGACCTGAAAAATATTTTCATAGTATTAAGAAACTCCGGGACATAATATGACAAACAAAACTAGATCACCTACTAAAAATGTAAACTAAACTAATTTACTCAAGGACATGAAAAATGTCATTCAAAGATAAAAGAAGCACTAAAAATGAGTTGGAGAATGAAACATCAAAATCTGTATGATAAATGAACTCACAGGGGCCAGTGTATCAGGTATTCCAAGTACAGCTGCCACAAATATACACACAACTTCACCAATATTTGAAGAGATCATATATCTGATGAATTGCTTCGTGTTATTGTAAATCGCCCTTCCCTCTGCAACAGCCTGCCAAGTATTGAATAGAGAACATAATTATCCTTCTAAGGCTGCTTAACAAAGTACAAGACTTTCCAAGGCAACGGTCAAAGAAAAAAGATACACATACCGCAACAATTGTGGCAAAATTGTCATCAGCCAAAACCATATCTGAAGCACTCTGAAAATTCAAAGATAACAATGATGAGAAACGCGCCAATCACAACACGAATGTTGATAAATTTGATAATACCACACTCCTAAAGATGTATATTTCAGAACTATGTCTTTACCAACTTACTGGGAACAGAAGTGACCACAAAAATAGAACATATCACGGCTTAGGACCAAGTAGTCTACAGGTTGGTTTTGGAATCCCATGAATAAAAACCGTGTATGTTTGTTTACTATGTAGGGAATGGATTTTCATTATTCTGGATTTTCATCAACATGAATTAAACACTGCATCTTCTACAGTACATATGGGTTTGAGGACTTTAAGCGATTTTATATGTAAGAGGGCACTCAGCAACCCCCTCTTTGATGGTAAAGTATATTAACACAAACTACAGTTTGAAGACCTGTCATCGGTCATTATCATGATATTAGGTTGGCACTCATCTATTGCATCAATTATTTAGTCTAAGATTCTTATGAAAATAAGACACTCGAATTAGTTGAAGTAATAGACATATGTACCTTGGCAACTGCTGTTCCTGAACCCATGGCAATTCCAATATCTGCCTTTTTTAGTGCAGGTGCATCATTAACACCATCACCAGTCATTGCAACCTAACAAGCAAATACACTGAGCAGCTTAAAATCAAAAGGAAATCTAAACACAAGCAACCACACCACATATACATCAGTTGCACACACAGACATGTAGACATGCACGCTGATAGAGATGAACTCTTTGGTGTTACATCAAATATCTGTAAGCGATTACTTCCAAATATAAAATGAAAGGAAAATCTCACTCAGCAAACAAAAAGTTTTTCAATTTTCTTCACTAATACTTTATCCACTCTGTGCTGCTACCTCACACCTTGACACGTATCACTTTAGATTAAATGTTAAAGAAAAAGGACTATATTGGTCAAACGATATGAAATTCTGGAGTCGGATATCCGACATTGATGAAGGACTCTGTTCTCATTCAAAGTGACCAATTCCGTTTAAGATACCTGGGACCAAGGTATGGATCCTGGCCTCCTACATACAAATATTCACTGTCCAGTGTGAAGTTATAGAGAGGTGTACCACTTCATTCTGGCGTTGTAAGGCCTCAACCAGCATCCTTTTATGAGAAGGCTCGACCCTGTTACAGAGATCAAGCATAGTTGCTCAAGTATTCATCAATGTGGGAGGAATTGGAAAGCTGCTTAAGTTAGATAAACCACTTGTTATATACCTAAACTTATATGAAGACATACAAGGTACCAAACAAATGTACCCACTATACCTGGTGAATAATGCCATCCGTTGCAATGCTATCGTTTTCTGCAAAGCTGGTAATTCTTCAAACTCAGTTGCGGTGAAAGAGTGCCCTGAAAGATCTTCAAAGTGATCAAAAGCACCTATCTTGCGGCAGAGGGATTCAGCTGTGGACTGAAATTGGATCGAAATCAGCAAGGCCATTCTAACTATTTATGTGATCTGCATGTGGAAGTATACATTTATGTATAAATTAACAGACTTACTTTGTTATCCCCAGTGACAACAATAACGCGTATGCCAGCAGTCATGCATGAAAGCATAGCATTTTTCACTTCCTCTCTTGGTGGATCAAGCATTCCAACCTTCAAAAGAGACAAGGAAAATATATACAACAATAAATATTGGTGGCCGGAATACAGAAAGGGGAATATCCTGATCTTGCACAATAAGTAAACAAGTGACAGTTTTAAGCACAATGATATGCACTTGGTACAGGCACTAATGAAATTGACTTTCCACTTTGAAAAGAAAGCATACCAACCCAATGAATGTAAGATCCTTCTCATCATTGTGGGAGAGAGTCGGTACATCCATGGGCATCCGCTTGAAAGCAAGAGCCAAACATCTTAAGGTTTCTTTTCCTGCAAAACTGCCCCAAGAGAACCCCATATTTATACAATGAAATGCCAGTAGAAAAACTTATGACTAGTTTGACTGGTAAATCGGCGCATTTTTGTTGAATACAGGAACATACTTCTTTATAACTCTAAGCACAACTATTATTGGATCAAATTCACATGCACCTCATAATTCAGATATAGTCATATACACAATACATATAAAGTACGATACGGCTATGTAGCTACAAGACAAACACTCAAGCTTCTAATAAAGGAAAATGTAAAGCATATACACAGAACAATTCAAGTTTCTGTCTGATCCAAATTTCAAATTCAGACAGAAAAATAGGCAAAGTATTGCCTATTAGGATTTGGTTCCATCACTGATACGAGTACTGCAGAAAGTGTGAACCACAGGGCATTGATACTTAGAACAGTGCATGAACCTCAACATATTGCTTAAGGAATATCTCAATAAGTAAAAGAGAGAACTAGATTTTGATTCTGAAGGACCACCTCATTTGAGGAGGTTTAAAATCAATGTCAGGTGAACAGAATTGAAAAGGCGCCTAAACAGATTTCATAAAGCTCGCATCCAGAGTCAATCATGCAAAAGGAACTCAAACGGCAAGAATGATGGATTTTCTCACCTGTGAAACCTTGATTCCAACTCAGCTCGGATATTAGCAGTTAATGGTATAGTGGAGCCATCATCATTGCACAGAATATTTGTGCATCTAGAAATAATGCTCTCTGGAGCACCTTTGCAGAACATAATCTGCAATTGATTTCGGCTACAAAGGACACTCATCATTTTCCGATCACGAGTAAAATCTGCAACAGAAATCTACCAAAGTATATATTAAATCACTACAAATACCAAACTTCAATGGAAAACAGAAACGCCAAGCTAGGATATATTCAGTTTGCTCCTCTTGTCTTTTTATAAAGTAAAGTAGTCCATGTTTTAAAGACTGGTTTAGGAGATTTAAGCAGTTCCACAGTAATTTGACCTAAATACACACAATCAGCAGTCTAGTTCATGGTCTTTGTTGGATGGAATGAATGAAATCATTCCTATATTTGGCCATTCACCATTCCGATGTATTGGTCTCACATAAATTAGAATGAGCATTCCCAATCCAATAATCAATGGAACTGATAATGAGCAAAATCAGAGGTTAAGAATGTCCATTCCATTTCTAGGTGGAAGGCTCACTGTTTTGTAATCTCTAAGCCTAAACAAGTAATCAATGATTTAGCAGCCAGCAATCAAACCAAGCAGCAAGGAGAAGCATCAAACTATTCCAAGCTTTTAAGCAAGGTGCTGAATCAGCAGCTTTAAATTTTAAAGCAGCATCAATTAGTGCCGAGGAACTTTTAGGGCAGGATTTGGGGTCACAAGGCAAACCTTTTTAAAATGATTCTCCCAATAGTGGTTACAGTAAGATGCACGTTCATGCTTGCTTAACAAATTCAGAGAAGATGGCATAGAATCATAGCCAGGAAGACCAATCTGAGAGAAGGGACAAAAATTAAGAATAAAGATTAAAAGATAGTCATTAGCTGCTCCATAGACTTCAGTAAACCTTATAAGTACAGAAATGGACCTTCTCTGCAAGGACACGGAGGGCTACTTCAGTTGACTCGCCAATTTTTTCATAGCTCCCCTTGTCTGGATTATATTGCAAGACAGATTCATTGCAAAGTGCTGAAGACATTGCTATATGAAGAAGACAAGGTGACTGAGCTGGACATTCAAGCTGCAAAATGGATCAATCATTCAAACTATATGGTACCAGTAGAAGATTTTAACATAGCATAAAAAATGAAGTCTCAATTATAGGATAGGAGCAATACTATTATATCCACTAAATTCTCTGATAAAAAACATGAGTAAATTTACATGTTTTTAATTACATGCTGCAATCACCAATCACATGTTTTCAAAAGAGAGCAAGTTTAATTTTTTAAAAGTCAAGTAAATTATAGTTATAAAACAAAGTTTGCAGAGTGCCATTGTCTTACTTGTAGCCTCATATGTTTAGCTCAGCGCCTCAGCTCATATATTAAAGAAAGAAAGGGTAAAACAGATAAAATTGTATACACATGAACTAGTGCCTTCAGAGCATTACGGAGCATTCAAACTAAACTACCTGATTGCCAGTACTGTCAAAAATAGTGCCTTCAGGTGCAAATGTAGTTCCGCTGACACTGTATTCTGAGATAACAGGAGTGTGCTGTACAGTGTGAAGCACACAAACCTAGAGAGAAGAAAGTAGCAATGGGTGAAACTTCATTTAAAATCAATAGGTTTTCGCGAAACTACGAACAAATTAGTTTTATTGGTAATTTTTGAAATTAACCGGGCTCTCAAATAAGGTTTCAAAATATTACGCCCAAGAAATTGCGTAATAAATATTGTAAAACCTAATAAGCAAAGAAAAAACACTTTTTACAATTGCACTAGTGACGTGTAATAACAAATAGCATTTCAATCCACACGACTTCAAGGATTGGGGGGCAGGAATCACTTTTGTCTTCGATGTTATGTAACTGTCAAATTCCAAGCCCTTGATGAAATCAGTAATTAAGTACGCATCAGTGTACATTGGTGTGCCTCACCTGTCTGGATCAGTGCACGGATGTGTGTGATCCACATAGGTATGTGTTGCATCCATAAAAAGTTAAGTTCTTGCAAGTTTCCAACCATGAGTGATATATGAAAGAAGATTATTGAGGGAACATGAAGACACCTCAAAGCTGTATATTACTATATTATACATGCGAAATCGATCAGGTGTGACAGGCATGCAAATACCCTTTGTAGTTTTCGCTTGTCCAGTTTTGTTCGACAACTGGTCTTTATGAGTACATTTTAACCAAACCCAACTGGATGTACAAGAATTGAAAAAGGCCACTCATAATAAAAGATTTATTTGTTTCATGAGATGAGTTTAATAATCACCTTAGAGGCAGACATCATATTGGTAGTCAGAGTCCCAGTTTTGTCACTGCAAATTACTGTAGTGCAGCCTAAAGTCTCAACTGATGGCAACGACCTTACAATGGCATTCAACCGAGCCATTCGTTTTGTCCCAAGAGCCAAACAACTAGAGCAACATCAAAAAATGACCACGGTGTAGAAAAGCATCAGTTTCTGTATTTAATCTAGATATAAAAAAATAAAGAGCACAAGAGACTAGTGTCATAACCTATCAACTTAAGGGAGGCATCCACTATTACATAATGCATCAAACTATATAAAAGATTGAAAAGTGTAGTGTCAAAATAAATCGTATATTTCATGCAGAGGTAGCTGGGCAACTTTAAACCCAACATTATATGTATATGGCCATATATACAAAGTAATTATGAGAGTATTAGGCATACATGGCACCACAACTTCCAAGACATTCCCCAATCTAACTTCATACAAATGATATCTTAAAATTTAATAATTTACTTCTATACTTGACCAGTAAATGCATAATATTTTATGATTGTGGGAGGTTTTAGAGCCTTTTTCACCAAGATAATATCCTCATCAAACAGATTGGCACACCATTTTCAGATGTCACCCATTTCACACTTTGTTTCCAATCACCTATCCTACT
The DNA here is from genome assembly GCF_000184155.1 of Fragaria vesca subsp. vesca. Classification (NCBI taxonomy): domain Eukaryota; kingdom Viridiplantae; phylum Streptophyta; class Magnoliopsida; order Rosales; family Rosaceae; genus Fragaria; species Fragaria vesca. The sequence goes on along the minus strand of NC_020492.1, from coordinate 20,013,531 downwards.
CTATTTATTAAAAGATAACCAAATAATCAAATCCATATGAAAATTTTCATTTTCCAATTGAGTCTTTTCCCATAATTGAGTAACTTGCCACACCGTGACTTCTTTTAATTAGATTCACCAAGCAAGTTCGAGTACTTACGTTGTAACAACAGCTGGAAGGCCTTCAGGGATTGCTGCAACTGCAAGTGCAACTGCAATCTTGGTGCACACAAGAAAATAAATCAGGATACGTGACACATATAAGCCATACAAATAAACGACTGAGACAGAAATTTACTAAGTAAAGAAAAACAACATATACAAAACAAACAAAAGATACTGTATACACAAGATATCCATGACACCATAGTATTATCAACATTGAGGCAGATCCACTGGAGACCAATGCATTGGAATAAAAATAGGACATTAAAGAACACACCATTATCACATGATATCCAGCGTACGCAGATAAAAATTTACTGAACTATCAAACACGTTGACCATTGTTTATAGATGCTGCTCTCATTAAGCCAGTAAAACTCCAAGAAAATATCAATGTAATAATACCTTAAAGTAATGAATTGCACCACGCAAGAATCCACCATGAGCAGGGTCACGAAAGTGACCTATATTTACAATCCATACGAGTACACATATGCCAGCAATAACCTAAAAATGCAATCAATATTAGAAAATGCTTACAATTTAATATATTTTTCAACATAGCAAGTTAAAGAAAAGAACCATAGAGATGTCGATGAATGAAATAAAAATGAGAAAAAATTTATCATCTGTAAAAGCAAAGCAAAATACATATGGACAAAAAATGGCAAAAGCCTATATTTAATCTATTGTTACTGATGGCCCCCTGAAGGAATATCTGGAAAGACGAATGATACTAAGAATAACTCAACCTTATGGTAGATATTTATTGTCCAAAATGAAAACTAGGAGAATTACCTTGGCCAAAAAGGTACCAAATTCGTCCAGCTTCTTTTTCAATGGTGTTACTTCCTGAAAACAATCAGATATGTATTGGTATTTAATGTACATAATAAAAAATTCAAGAAATAATCTTTAATTCTTGTGAACAAATCAAGAGGACAAATTTCACCAAATTAAAAGGAAATTGTAATTTCTATGTCGTAAACTCGTAATTGGAAGTCATCATCTAGGAACAAAAGAAGAAACACATAAATATTCACACTTACACCTCTTAGAATTAAGCAATAAAATGGAAATACAAAAATGGCTTGCTAGATGATTTAAAGCAAAGAACAGGTCTGTGCACATGTAAACTAAAAACTACTGAAAGAATCTGAATTTACAGTACTTACATCTTCTGTTTGCAACATTGAGTCTCGTATGCCGCCCATAGCAGTCTGACTTCCAACTCCTACTACAACAGCTCTAGCCCTACCAGCCACAACTACCGTACCCTGGGCATCAAGATATGCTGGAAGTTGATCATTTCTTAGAAGTCTCCATAGCAGAAGTAAAAAGCTTACTATAAAGAGAGGCGGGGGGGGGGGACTGGAGGAGGGTGATTTCCCATTACACTGGAAGATCACCCGTAAAGCAAGTTCCCATCGAAAGACGTGATTTCTTACCGAGAAAAGAATATTTGTCTTGTCTTGATATACAGCATTTGTCGCAGTGGTGGATTCAAGATCTTTCTCCACAGAGCAACTCTCACCTATCACCATCAATAAACAAATTTCAGATAAATTGGATCCACCATGTGCCTATATCATTACATAATCGTAATTTTGATGCATACAAGCTGAAGAAAACAAAATAAGAAATCAGATTTACTAATTATTATATCCAGTAAGTATATACCTGTAAGAATTGCCTGATCAACGCGTAACTGATTACTGAGCATCTCAATCATTCTCATATCGGCTGGAATTTTGCATCCCACTACATATTCACAAAACATGAAACGAAAGTCAGAATGTCTGATGCACCAACAAACCGATTTGGCTGAAATCTATGAGGAACTTAAATTTGCACATTCAAAAGAATAAGTGCAACTTACCAGCAACTTCAACGATGTCCCCAGGGACAAGCTCTGTTGCTGGAAGTATGGAGAAGCAACCTGCCAGAGTTTCTTTTACATGAGTTTCAGTTGATAAATGATAACATAACTTTGATAAAATACTAACTTCAAGGAAGTTGATATGGCATTGATATAACGGTACAAGTAATTTTAGCATAGGCAATTTTCTTCATAAACAATGCTTTTACCATTGCGCAGAACAGTTGCATTATCAGCTTGGTATGCGCGTAGCTCCTACAATAACAAGCATCATTAATTGGATACTGAATTCCCAACATTAACAGGTAGGTTATGTATCTAAATTTTGCATTCTTCCTCAACAATACAAAATAAAAATTAAGACTAAAGTGTGATTATGGATGGAAAAACCCTATATAGAAACACACAACTGTAGTCACAACATCAGAAAGCTGATAGAAGAAGATGTCTCAACATTCACATTTTATCTAAGAAAATAAGGTTTCTCCAATTCTAAACCACTCATATACTTAAATTTCAAAATCGAGCCACAAATCTTACCCTAATAAGTGAAATATTCAACGATATCAGAAGTACCAAATTGATACTCTATGTTTTCTGGTTGATCTGGTATCAGAATAACAATAAATTCAAAAGTTACCTCAAGAGCCTTTTCTGCATTAGTTTCTGTAATCACTCCTACTGCAGCATTTGCCGCCAATATCGTTAGGATAACCTGTGAATGCAGTAATTTCAAAATAAAAGAATATTTCTTTTAATAGAATAAATTATTGAGACAGTTCAACCAATAGGTGGAATTCAATCAGCAACAGAAAGAAAATAGTTGATATGAGATTTTGAACATTTGGAGCCTTATTTTGCAAAGGTTATAAAGTCCAACAAACTCAGTGTACAAGTGTTTCATAAATTTTAACAAAAAGACATCCAACACAGTCTATAGAGACTTCATAACCAAACTAGCATGCATACTACTTTTGTTTATAAGAAATGTAAAATACTTTTTAATTAAGAGCATACATATCACCTGACTTATTTCTCTAAAGAATCCCATGTATATTTTGCATTTTAGAGAGAGAGAGAGAGAGAGAGAGAGAAAATTCAGGCATAATTTGAAATATTATAAATTATTCTGTTTTATTCAAACAGAATCCGTTCAGCAAAACACAAAAACATATTAGATATATTTATATAAACCACTTACAGAAGGTTCCAAGAATGCTGTCAAGCCAGTATCTCCATTTATCAAAGCCAGAACAAATGAAATGATTGCTGCGACAATCAATATCTTAACAAGCAAATCATCGAACTGTTTCAGGACAAGTTTCCAGAACGAAGCCCCTGCATATGAAATATAGCCTTATTGAGTACATACAAAAAATAAGTAGTTTTACGAAATGTACAGATTTATCAGAATGTTAGATCAAACACTAAGAGATGGTTCCAGACTTCCAACAAAGCAACTAGAATGTAAATTCCCCATTGGAAAAGACCAATCCATTATATCTTTAGTTCCCACCAAACCCACCAGATCCAGCCATCACTTCCAACATTACAACAATAGAAGTTTTCTAGGTTTCTATGGATATGTTTTAACAATTATTATCGTTTCATTGCCATCCAGAGAATCAGGAACGTGATCAACTTCGAAGTTTTTACGTGAACTTGCTTGTTGAGAACTAAGCAGCTGAAAATGGAAATGTAGACGAACATACGGTGTACTTACTTTTCTCTTCCGGAAGCACTGCAGACCGCGATCCAAGCATGCAACCAAAGAAGACACCGCATTAGAATTAAATCTATATAAAAATATAAATCTCATTTCTAATGAGAAAGCAACAACGAAATTCAAACTTCTAGCTTCGTCTAGATCATTACGAAACTATGAGTGACAAAAATTGGCAAAGAAGATGACATTTCATCAAAATTTGAGTTCAAATAAGAGCAGAGTAGCTTAAACCAGCTAATTCAACAGACGCAGAAACTAACGTGATGTACACTGAGAAAGGAAACGCACCGTTTCGACCATAAAGTCTAGCATGTTCCGAAACCTGCATACAAAATTGCGATTCAAACCTTGAGGTTAGCTATACCAAACTTCCGAGCTGGAATTAAATTATAGTGACCAGAAAAACCAGTAGAAATTGCGAATGAGAGAGTGAGCTCCACCATACCTGAGCGTCACTGAGACCTCTCTTCGGGTCCACGCCAAAGAAATCCAACACCTAATCACCAATACGATCAAGAACGAATCAATCAGAGACGAAATGGTTGAACTAGAAGCTTCGAATTCGGAGAAAGCGGTAAAAATACTATTTTCTCCGGCGGGAAATGTAATGAGGAGGCGGGAATTTTACCTCGGTGGCGGATCTGGCGTAGGCGTCCTCCATGGCGGGACGAACACTTTGCAAGTTTGGATCAGAGGTTTGGGAACTCCTTCTTCGCTCTTTGCTTTTTCTTTCAGTCCTGTACTGTTTTCTGTGTGTATTACAAGTTAGTAGTCTGGTGTTGGTATTTGGGTTAAGATCTGAACCGAAGAGAAGAGGGAGGGGGAGTAACTATCACTGCTTTGGAAGCAAAGCAAGACGTTATGTTGAAGTAACGCTCTGGCCGGCCCAAATATTAAGGGCTTACAAGGCCTTCACCGCATTAGTCACGCGCCCATTCCTCTATGTCGGTGCATCCACGTTTTTTAATTTCATCTTTTAAGAGCCGGGTGGACTTATATCACCTGAATCACATGAGGATGATTAAGATTGGATGACACTAATATATCTATATGATCATCATGTTATATAAATAATTCAGATTGTATCGGGGACTTATATTGTTGTGTATATATGAATTTTTGTAAATACTATAGCATGCAATAACTCGTCTTAATAATTGACTTAATAATAAATAAAAAAGTAATAAAAATTAAATAACCGAGTTATAATTTATTTAACATTAATTGTAGACGTAACTTATGAAACTTTTGCTAAATTTGCATGGAAGAACTCATAAATGAACATAAATCTTGTCAGTATTTCTAAATAATAATTTATCTAAAAGAAGAATATGACTCAAAATAATACATTAGGCACGATACCAAGACATTCAGTATGAATAACTAAAGCATTCTCGTCCTATTTAGAACCATACCAAGATATGTTCATTTATTTAGGTACGACATGTTATATGCACCCCTCATATGATTTGCTTAATTTTGAAAGAGTTTGCTGCATATATGATAAATATTATGTATACAGCACATTGTAGGCACCCTTCATATCAGTGGAGGATCTATGATACGAAATATGTTAGGAAAAATACACCCATATCTATGTAAGAAACAAAAATTGAACCTCCAACCTCTTACAAACAACCTTCGCTCCCAACCACTAAGGTGCATTCATTATGGTACATGCATATTTTATATTTATAACATCTTATATATATATATAAATAATACAAAATGTTAAGAATCTGTTGCGGAGGTGAGACTCGAACTTTAAACCGGACAAAAAGAGATAGCAAGAGAATCATCATCTTATTCATTGATAGGAGCCCTTTATATAGAGAATTACAAAGTACCAATATGTTAATGATAAGGAATAGTATGTTTCGAAACCATGACTGCTCTGATGGAAAATATGACCACATACCACCAGACCAAGCTATCATTGCATTATATTTGTGCAAAAATGACACACCCCAACTTGAGTAAAAGTCTAATATCGAATTAAGGCGTGAATCGCACTCTAATTACAGACATTTTAACATTCATAATTAAAATGAGATAGATATCATTACATGACGTAAGAAACAACAACCTTCATACATTTATTTAGATTACAAGCCTTATAAGAAGACGCTTAAAACACACATGTTTAAAATATTTACAAACAAATAAACAAACTAGAATAACGTTTCTTTTCAAAACGCTCATTCTTTATTCAAGCCTTATTTTACAAAACAAAAACATGAAAGCCTTAATTTATAATATAACATTTTCTATGCTTTACGAACCACACTTGCAAAGGGTTTGATGAGGGTGAGCAATGCTCAGTAGGGCTAGTTAATATATTAATAAAATATGACATTATATACGAGTCAAAACAAACAAACAAACAAACATGACATATCGAGAATGCATGGATGTAATATGAACTCAACTCTCATCCCACACCTCACATCACCCTTAAATATAATTTCCTCATTTGTTAGTCGTCTTGTTATACTCATGGTCTCCCGATCTGCAACCCTATAAGATTGTTTTATCGACGTCCGTTACCGATGGGGCATACATTCCCCGAATTTGTGCACGTGTGGGCTAATCATAGATCCCAAAGACAACCCATGAGAAAACTCAACTACACAAATGGTTTCCTAATAACAAAATCTCATATAATCCCAACAATCATTATCTATTTCACCTCCAACCTCACTCGTTTCCCACAAATGTCATGTAATATAATTTCAAAATAGAAACACATGTTTTCCAATATAAACATGTCATAATTGATTCAACATCTCAATATCATCAACATTTAATTTAAATAATGTCACACAACTCAATGTCAAACAATTCGATATCAAACAATCCAATAGCAAACAATTCAAACAATAACCACATAATAGCACAATAAAAACAAACACCCTATCAAACCCTACCTCGATTTGCACAGCACAAACTCGAGCTCAACTTCACTTCTTAGATTGGTGATTCGCCAAGATCGTCTCCGGAACCTTACCCAAAAGGTAAAGTACATACAACAATGAAAAACTAGATTCAGTACTATGTTACAAGTAACAATTGTTATATAAAGAACTATACTATTCCAAACTTTAAAACAGATACCACACAATACTCAAAAGTTGTATAAAGAGCTACTGCAAAACATAAAAATTAGCTGTTAAAAAAAAGACTGAGTTTGAACAAGGTTCATCTGTCAGCCTTGTGTCAAAACAGTGTGTAAGATGCTGTTTTTGACTTCACTTTCCACTCACTCAAATCCAATAAAAGTTTATGAACCAAAGCCTATTATAAAGATGTGATTACAAGCTTTAAATACATAGCTTAAGTTTTGAAAACAAAGCCCTGGATAGGAAGTTATGCTCTCTCAAAGTTAAAGCAAAAATCTGAAAACCCAGAAAATTCAACTTTTAGCTGAGTCTGCTACTGTTTTTGGCAAGCAATTTGACAAACCAAATATTAACCAAATCATGTGAAATTAACACACACAAAGGTGGATATATGAGCTTTACAAAGATACTTTTGGATTTCAAAACAAAGGCCTGAGCTGAAAGAGATCATGTCTCAAAGTAGGCAAAAAAATCAGTTTTTCTATGAGATCATGTCTCAAAGTAGGCAAAAAAATCAGTTTTTCTATAGAATTTTGGAAATTTGCAGCAACCTTAAAACTTGATTTTGAAAGCTTTATTTCGACTCTTGAAGTAACAACACAAGTTCTAAAGCTTCATAACGGAAACGAACAGATTTTCAGAACACAAAATCATTTTAAACATAAGAAACAGTTGAGTCAAAAAGACCCAGAAATTGTTTTGGACACCCAAATTCAAGAACAAAGTTCTTGAGCTTCAACAACAACGATTCTAATCAAAACAAAACATTTGATTCAAATTAAGATTCCTATCTATACAAGTTTGAGAATTTGAAATTACCAACCAGAATCAAACAAAGTAACCATATTGATACTTAGACATAAAAATCAAGAATTAAAATAAAAAAATAAGTAATCTATCTAATTTTAGGAACTGAATTCGAAATTGCTAGAAGGTGATATGAGTTCTACCTTAGACAGAAACGAATTGGGAAGGGTTGTCTCTCTCTCTCCACAACTTTCTCAAAATTTGAAATTACCAACCATAATCAAACAAAGTAACCATATTGATACTTAGACATAAAAATCAAGAATTAAGATAAAAAAAATAAGTAATCTATCTAATCTTAGGAACTGAATTCGAAATTGCTAGAAGGTGATATGGGTTCTACCTTAGACATAAACGAATTGGGAAGGGTTGTCTCTCTCTCCACAACTTTCTCAAATCTCGTTCTGCCCCAAAACTCTCTATACTTTTCTTTAATTGTGTTGGTCGAAACCTAGGCGACCCTCTCATTCTCATCTTAATCAATTTGGCGGTCCATAGATCCGTCTCCACCTCCTGCTTGCCTGCTCTCTTTAATTTGCCGTTCAAAGTAACCAAAGAGAGACTGCGTTCTCTCTATTATCTAAACAAATTTTTTTTTTTTTTTTTGTAAAACAAAAACTCTAAATACTAAAAGAACTTAAATTAAAACTAATAAACCGAATAAGCTACTTTAGGATGTTACAAAAAATTATATTTATCACTTCAGTTTTTGAGCCACAATCTAAACTTGGTATAAGCCTATTACCAACCAAGTACCAACCGTACCAACTAAGTCGGTATACCAACTTCAGTGGTTAGTTTTAGTAGAGAAGATTTTGCCTACCAATCATAAGTTGGTTAGTACATGGTATCGGTAAACAAATTCTGTATACTTATCAATGACAGTCATAGCCTACCACATAGATCCGCCTCTGCTTCATATGATTTGACAAATTTAAAAAAAAATTGTTATGCATATGATTTAATAAGAACTACTTCATATAAGTCTCGACTTTGAACCTCTTTTCTTCCATCATCAATAAAACATAATCTTACAACCTACAATAAAATGCAGTGACAGTTAGGGTCACTACAGTTTATCATGCATGTCGCTGTGCCAATGGAACTAAAGAGAAACAGACGTGGCAGTGGCATAAAGTTTATCGGGTCTCGGACATTCCCGAACCGAAGCAGTGGGCCGGTGTGCATTGAAATATGGATCCATCACAAATGGGCCTCACCTAAATCCTCAGACCGCACACCCGGTCCGGTTCACAAGGAATCCCCCCTCGGTTCACATAGACATGACCTATTATCAGCAGCCGCGCTAAAACCCTCAAAAACCTAATAAACTCGTCGACAACACACAGCGCCTTCTTTTTCTCCTTGTGATGCTCTCACACCACCACCACACTCCCTTCTCTCAGATTCTGAGAACCATCTTCACTCACCCCAAACCCTAATCCTTCTCTTCTCCTCCCTTAAGGCTCCACGCTCAGCCTCCAAGTAGAGACCATGCTCGAAGTCTATAGAAACAGCTCCGTCGATTGGAAGCCGTCGCCGGTCGTTGCCCTAGCCACCAGCGTCGACGACTCGCAGGTCGCCGCCGCCCGCGCCGACGGCTCCGTCGAGATTTGGCTCGTCTCGCCCGGCGCCGTCGGATGGCACTGTCAGCTGGTACGGTGAACAATTTCACTTGCTATTTTTTGCAATGAATAGTAGTGTTTAGCTAGGTTTTGAATCAATTAGTGGCTTCAAGTTTTTGATCAATTCAAGTGTTTTTCGTTTTGTGATTCTGTGTTTAGACGATTCATGGAGACCCTAACACGAGTGTTTCGTCGCTCATTTGGTGCCGGGCCGGCTCGAAAGGCTTGCCGTGTGGCCGGCTGTTCTCTTCCAGCCTCGACGGCTCCATTTCGCATTGGGATCTTTTCAATTTGAAGCAGACGGTAAGCTTCTCACATTTGCTGACTTTGATTTAGCTAAATCAAGCTTAAATCAGTGTTGGTAGCTGTCTATGTTAACATTGAGAGTTATTCGTAATTATTTTTGTCATGAAAGTAGTTCTGGTTATGGTTTGCAATGAATTATTAGACTTGGTAATAAAATTTTGTTTTGTTGCAGACTGTTTTGGAGTCTGTTGGGGTCTCAATCTTTAATATGGCCGTGGCACCTTTTGTTAATGATACAGAAAATGGGTATTTGAACGATAATGGGAGTGATCCTGAAACAAGTGATAGTGATACCAGTGATAGCGAGGATGATTCTGACTCAGACGATGATCATGCACCATCAGTTGTTGTGAACCCCCGTGTAGCATTAGCTGGTGGTGATGGTTTTCTGCAAATTTACAGTATTAACGACGCAGATGAGTTCGTATACACTAAATCACTGCCTAGGGTCAACGGTGAGATACCTGCTCTTCTTTGTCACTTGTTTCTGTTTTCTTTTCTTATATAGTTTTGTTCTTACTTTGTAAGTATTTGTTTATAGCTCATAGTTCTTTTATTTTTCAGGAAGTATTTTAAGTGTTGCGTGGAGTCCCGATGCAAAGTTTATATATGCAGGAAGTACTGATGGGTAAGTACGAATCTGTAGATGGACTGTACTTGTTGCGAGCTCCAACTAATGCCAATTTATTATGCATCTAACCCCCCTCTCCACTCACAGCATGATAAGAATCTGGGATGCTAGAGGAGGCATTGAAAAACATAGGATTACAGTTGGACTTGGAGGTTTGGGTGGCGGATCTGAAATCTGTGTGTGGGTGTTACTTTCTCTGAGGTAATGACTGGCGGGATCTTTATAATTTTCTGCTGTCTTCGAGACTGATTTTTCAGTTCTGTCTGTCAATTGGGGTTTAGCCACCGAAATGCTCTTTCTGAAAATTGAGTTATTGGTTTACACCAGGTGCGGGACCCTTGTAAGTGCAGACAGTACTGGAAGTGTTCAGTTTTGGGACAGTCAGCATGGAACTCTACTGCAAGCACATTCATATCACAAGGGGGACGTGAAAGCTCTCGCAGCAGCTCCCAGCCATAATCGCGTGTTCTCTGCTGGTTCAGATGGTCAGGTATAATATTGTGTTCATCGTAAGATGAAAAGCGTTAATCCTATGCTACTGTGTTTGGAGAGTGAAGGTTGCTATTTCTAGAACGTGAGGAAATAAAGACACATTTTTACAGCATTTAAAATCTTTTCCTTAATGTATGTGCAGTGTTTGAACTCTGTTTATCTTGCTTGTGTGATTCTGTTAGTTTCACCTCAAAGCTATTTAAGTTGTATTTCACCTCGAAGCTATTTAAGTTGTATCTTATTGTGTCGAATGGTTAGCCAATAGTAGCTGAAACTGTTCCTTTTTTTTTCTTTTTCTTTCAAGACCTCCTTTTTGTGGTATTATTGTTCTGTAACATTTATATTTAATAAACCAGTACTCTTTGGGTGTTGGTTAAATACTTAAAATTAGTAACATAAACTCATCTTGAACTGTTATGTGAAAATGGATGGACATTAGAGACTTCAAACTTAGGCATAATGAGCTAGGTCTCAGTCGTCTTGATTGAATGTCATAGTGATTTATGCGTATGATAGTGATTATATTCCAATCCCAATTATATTTTTTATGATGGTTTGTTTTTCACGTGCTATTTTATCAATGAATAGTTACTTGTCCAACCTTTAGAGCCAACTAATATAACTGCATTGGCCACTATTTTCTTGGCAGGTTATTCTTTATAAGCTTTCTAGTGAGACGCTGGAATCTAGTGTAGGGTCTGCTCCTAATGTAATGAAGAAATGGATCTACATTGGTTATACAAGAGCCCATACACATGATGTTAGGGCATTGACAGTGGCTGTACCAATTAGCAGAGAAGGTGTGTCGAGAACTTGCATTGATTCAGTACTGCTTTGTTTGTTTTCCCAACTGCATGCATGTTTTCCGATATCCCTTTTTCGCTGTTTTTTTAGTTCTTAAATGAGTTATTCTTTAATTAGCAGATCCCCTACCCGATCAAGGTAGAAAAAGAGCACGTCGTAAGGACAAGCCGGTTGATTTTAGTTATCTTAAATGGGCACATTTGGGTGTTCCTATGCTTATCTCTGCTGGTGATGACACAAAGCTCTTTACCTACCCTGTTAAGGAGTTCACTCAGTTCTCTCCGCATGATATATGCCCTGCGCCTCAGAGAGTATCCATTCAATTGGCGCCTAATACAGAGTTCAGTCAAACATCATTGCTTCTTGTTCAAGGTTCTCATTCATTGGATATCCTGCGCGTACGTGTAAAACCGGGTCCCTTTTTTGATATGGCTCGTGGCCCCTCAGGGGGTCTAGCATCAACAAATGGCCTGTTTCAAATTAAGTCATCACGGAAGATCATTTGCAGCACCATATCTAATTCAGGGGAGTTTTTTGCTTATTCTGACCATGCAAAAATTAGCCTGTTTGAGTTGAAGAAGTGTATTCGATCAGGAAAAAAAGAAGTGAAGTGTAAAGTTGGCGAAAGTGAATTGACACTTAATAAAAGAAACTTACCTCGAAAACTACCGTTTGCCCATTCGATGGTTTTTAGTTTTGATTCTTCTCGCTTGATGATAGCAGGGCATGACAGAAGAATATATGTAAGCTGCTCTCTTTTTTGTTACTCAATGTTGTCATTGTTTCATTTTAAACTTTATCCCCATGCATTTTACCATACTCTTGTACTATTAAGCTCCCTTGCATACCTTGCTGTCGTTGATTTGCCAATAACTTGTAATACAACGCTCCCTCTTTATTTTCGGAGGGCAAATAAGGGGCACCAAATCTCTTGATATGATTTGATTTTTTTTGTTTTTTTGTTTTCTGTGTTGCTAGAGTATGGGAACAGTGTGATACTATTACGTGAATTTTTTGCAACTCATTTTGAAGGTAGCATCAGTATTGTTTGCATCGTTTTCAATGTTTTTGGTTCTTGTTTCTTTATGCACTACATTTGCTATGTATACATGCCTGCCTCTTTCATTGCCAGAAAAGAGTTTATATCATCATTTTCTTAAATTTCAAGCTAAAACAAAGAGCTCGGTCATTTATACTCTACGGCTACTCAGATTATCAAAACATGATTGAATGGTGTGATTAAATGGATACTGTTATTGAAAAATCCCATGTACATTGTTCATGGATGTCTTGACATATTTTGCGCACTGCAGGTTGTGGATCTACACAGCTCAGAGCTAGTGCATACCTTTACCCCTTGCCGTGATTTGCATGATCAAGAATTACCACCTACTGAGCCTCCCATAACAAAAATGTTTACGAGTTCTGATGGGCAGTGGTTGGCTGCCATCAACTGCTTTGGCGATGTATATGTCTTTAATCTGGAGATACAGAGGTATGAAACTATACCTGATTCTTTAATTCTTTTGCCACTGGCATCTGACCTTGATTCTGGAACTATGTTATGGATATATCTGCTGAGTTTTATAGCAACAATTTGATTCTGTTCTTGTAAACAGGCAGCATTGGTACATTTCAAGACTGGATAATGCCTCGGTGACAGCTGGAGGCTTTTCTCCAAGAAACAATAATGTTCTTATACTCACAACCTCTTCAAATCAGGTATATGCGTTGGATGTTGAGGAGAGAAAATTGGGGGACTGGTCGAGGCAGCATACGTATGTTCTCCCAAAGAGATTCCAAGAATTTCCAGGAGAAGTGATAGGGCTCTCTTTCCCACCTTCACCAAGTACAGCATCTGTTATTGTCTATAGTGCCAGGTACTTCCCTGTCCATAATTTGGGATTATGTTATATAGCTTATGACACTCATATGCAATGCAAGCTGAGTTTTAGACTTGGATCAGCTGAGGCCTCTTGTTTTTACATTTCATGAGTATTGCGTTAAGTTGCTGTTACCATACCTTCAATTCAATCCAGGAGTTTCATGTAAGAGTGGTAGATTACTATATTATGCTGTTATTGCATGGGTTCCTCGGTAAAGTCCCTAGGCCATTGAGGCTGAGGCATATGCCTCTGGGTATAGGAGGTCCCGTACCTTACTATTCAATACAAAGAATCTTTACCGTGTAGAAGTTAGGCTATGGTGGTAAAGCCCGTTGTAGTACTTGTTATATGCAGTTGATTAATGGGTTTCAGCTTGAACTATGTTTTTATGATATTAATATTAGGTTCTTTTATATTATAGGGCCATGTGCTTGATTGACTTTGGGATGCCTGTTGATCGAGACGATGAAAGTGAGATGATAAATGGTCAGGATCCAGCATTGAGGAATTTGCAAAGTAATGGGAAATTAAAACGCAAGTGGACAGACAGCCAAACTAAGAAACTCTTTGGTAGGAAGAATTTTGAATTTATTCCGTTTGGAGATCCAGTTTTATTCATAGGACATCTTTCCAAAAGTTCCGTGTTGAAAATATACAAACCATGGATGGAAGTGGTTAGGAATTTCGACTCTGCACCTGTAGACAAACATACATTTGGGACATAAGTTTATGTCAATTAGGGTTTAGCCTTTGAGGGGATCAGATGTGGCAGTCGTCAATCCCTTGTGTTGCCATGTTTTTTTTCTCTTTGGTCACTGAAGGGCTGAAGTATGTTGTATTCTTCGAAAAATTTTGTGTTAACCTCTTAAAAGTAGTTTTTATCTTCCAATTTTTTTTTTACGTCCTACCTTTTCTGTATGTAATTGTACTTCGATTGATTCCACAGTATTATTCAAGGAATGGGAAAAGAACTTTGCTTACTCCGCACGAATAATACCCGAGGAAGTTTGTACCCTCACCCTGTTTAATCTGAACACTGACTAGCTTTCATCTCTTTCGTTAGATCAACTCTTATATCATTCTGCAAAAGGTTAACCGGTGCTTTATGGTTGGATTGTTTTCTCGCATATGAAGCTTCGAAGTTCGAACCTTATGACTTGTAAAACAAGCATGTACCTTCAGAATCTAACATGTAGTATGTAGTCTCTATATTTGAATCTATTAGGACGTATCAAAGAATCTTACATATACCTTTCTAACTTGTAGTCTTGTATATCTTGCAATTGTCTGCCATGCATTATGAGACCTGAAACAGTTGATCTGTGTTTGATGAACAAGTGGGTGCTACTAAAACAATAAAAAATAAAATAAAAAGGAAAAAAAGAAAAGAAAAGAGAATGTTAAAGCCCCTTTCCAAGATATGGCGTGCTTGATTGGAGGGTAGTCTTCAAAAACAAAAATGAATAATTGCAGGCACCAGGCACCAATTAGCGGGTAGCTATCAAAGTGTGGTGGGAGGTTTTTGGTTGAAACCGAAGCTTACCTTTTGGTTTCTTCCTCGCCCAGAAGAGATCTTGTCCTTTTTTCAACCCCTAGCTTAGATTGATTGCCTTGCATTCCCAAAATTTTCCCTACCGAAAGTTGTTGTTAGCTAGGCTGGCAAGCTCAAGTAGAATAAAGCCATCCCATTCATTGCTCTTTTGGCTTTCGCTTTGGCCTCGGAATGCTTAATCATTCCATAACTTCTGGGGTGGTGGTTGTGTTGCATATAGTTATCAGCTCATCAATTCCATAAGCACAGATTCTCTGCCCTTCAAAGGACCACAATGCAACTCTTTACGTGTATATAAGCTCCACTCGCTCGCGCAGTCGTGTCGCTACTCAAATCTATGGGCAGAACAAGCTTATGGTCACAAAACCGGCTTTGCAAATTAGTGTGCATATGTGTGCTTATGCAATACATTGGGGTATTGAAAGCACATATTTGTATACTGGGTAGTTCCAACTTCCAACCTCAAGCAATGTGTTTGGTTATCTCATATTTAGGGTATCTGCAGCTGAAGTTAGATTGTTTCCTGGTGTAATAAGGGGATGGGAAGCACAATATAAGGGGCAGTAATTAGTGGCTTATTGACCCATGTTGGACGGAGCCGGAAAGAAGTCCCACAAACCACTGTTCGTTGATGACAAAATGAAATCAAAGATTGGAGCTTTATTAAATAATTTATGTTCTCTCAGGTTGTTTCCCACTGCGTTGACAAGAAGATAAATATAAAAGGGCTAGAATGTGGAAGAAAGAAAAATGAAAAAGTGAGGAACAAGATCTATTTGAGATCTAACTGTTGCCTTTTATCTTTTACATTGTTCCCCCAAACACCTCTCGCTCTCTCTCTCTCTCTCTCTCTCTCTCTCTCTCTCTCTCTCTTCACAACTGCAGCAGCAGATGAAACAGTTTGTTCATTCCCATGATAATCATGTATAATCATCACTCCCAGCTTCCTCCTTAAAATCACCTGTGCCAGAAAATCATGATCCTTAAAATTATTTTTCCTTTTGAAACATGTAAATAAGTTGACAACTTAATGATGAAAAATAAAACAGGATGACAAAGCTTTTACCAGGTTTTTGTGAAGCTAGGGAAGAGTTCAAGTAACCAAAGTGCTGCCGCAAAGCTGAGTTTCCCTATAAGAACTCAAATTGTCACTATATTTGTGTTAGTAGAACTCAAATTGTCACTATATTTGTGTTAGCAGAACTCAATGAGATAAGAGAGTGAACTAAAAGAACCTTCATATGTGTTGCAGAGAAACCCTCAGAATAGTCCATCACATTCTGCATTGGAGGTTCATCCATGGAAATAGTACTCATCTTTTTCTGTAAGAAAGAAAGCATTATGTTAATCATTGACAATATAGAAATCGGCTTACTATCCGTTGTAAGTATCAATGCATGTTGTATGAGACTTTGAGTTTGCCTTGGAATAGTAGTTGAAGACTGAGGAGCTAGCGGTGTCATCAAGATGGTGGTGTTGTTCTTTGCCTCTACTTTCTTTGCTCTTCTTCTTCTTGCTTTTCTTGCCTGATTTGGAAGCCGAAGAATCAACCGATAACGAACACCCATCTTCATATAATTCTTGGTAATGTGGAGGTCCAGAAGAAGCATCAGACACCATAGATAGATCTTCCTCCCTTTCTTCCTCTTCAAATTCTGGTTTTGTTCCTACATAATCATCACCTTTCTGAATTCCATGGCTGCCGGAAAGATATGACTGATCTAGGTAATGCGTCCACCCAGATTCACACCCACTATTGTACTGTGATTGTGATATGTTCATCTCCACACAACTCTCTTGACTACACAGTATAGAAAAGGCTGGTGTTTATTTAGGCTCAGACTAACTCTGATGATGAAAGTGAAAGAGAGTGACAATGGTATTATTTTGCAAATGCAATTAGCTACTCTTCTCTATTTATGTTGTTGCTGACTTGCTGTATATAATACAAGCTGAGAGGGATGAAAGAAAAAACCAAACAAATCACATTCAAATCCTAGACTACATTTGTCCTTTGCTCTATATCTTTTGGGTCTTGTTTCTATCTCCTTGTGGATGAATCAAAATTGCCAGTTGGCTTTTGTATGTGGGGGAGAGAGAGAAAGCAAAGGGTTCATAATAGTGGTGAATGGTGATAATAAGGGAAGGTGTTATTTTTTTAAATGCTTCTTTTTCCCTCAGGAAACATTACCATAATTGATTGTGATCATTTGGGATATGCAAAGCCTGGTCTTGTCTAAGGCCTATCTATAGCCTAAAGCTCTTACTTCCTAAGTAAGTTTAAGCCAAGTCTATGAGATTGAATAACTAAGAATGTTAAAAAATTTAGAGGATCTTACTTACTATTTGATGTTGGAGATTCCAAGTTTGTTTTTGCTAGCTTGGACAAACCAAACTTGGGGAATACTTGACAAGTTAAGTAAGTTATACTTGATTTGTCCTTGAATTGTTTTAGTTAAGTGCACTTAGCTAAGAGAAGAAAGTCCCTGATTCCTTTGACATTCTGGTATAGCAAAAGAGATTGAAATTTGACACTCCTGGCGTTTAACTAAAGGTAATTCAATCAGTCTATATAACACATATCATTGACTCTTTTGGAGACTAGGTCTTCAAAGACTCTTAGACTAAGACGTGACACTGGTGTGCCTTGGCAATAATGCTTCAGGATGATTTATCTCACCAATGGAAAAAGCCAGGCTAGTTAAACCGTCATGAAAAAAATGGAAAAATATACAATGATCAATATCATAGGAGCATAGGTACATAATAGCTAGGTACAACTTGAATGTATATGCTGAAAATGCTTGGTGACAAAACCTTTTTTTCATTAAACCTCAGAAATCTGCAAGAATACCTCCAATATATACTTTGTTGGGTCCCTGCAGATAATGTTCAACAGCTTCTATATATTTGTACATGCAAGGTGTAAAAAAAATAATGATAATGATAATGATAATTTCAGAACAAAACAAATAATGATATGTCATCCATGTACTGAAATACTGAATCTTCCATTTCCTCTCTGCATCATCATCATTTCATGAATGTCTGTCTAGTATGGCTCTGCATGCTGTAAATTTTGCCTTCTGTTATAAATATATATTTCTGAATTTCATTAATACTATTTCACCTGGAAAATATGACTTCTGCAAAACTCAGTTTTATGATTTGTTAATCTGCTCCAATGTCGGTATAACTAGGAAGTTAAAATAGGGTCTGAGGAAGTCTGGGAAATTATTTGAAGAGAGAGACCCCTCCACAATGTGGCATGAACTCAATGATTATGGATTGTGACCCTTTAGAAGGATCACGGGAGCTGATGTGTGTATCTTTGTCTAACTTGATGAGCACATGCCTCTTTTTATTGCTTGTGGACCTTCCTTAGTTTATATCATCCACAATTTGATGTACTATAAGTCTATGACTATCTATATGATTATGATTTGGAGTTTTCGCCTTTTGGCTTTGCTAAATTTCATCCTCAAAGATTTCAGTTTACTTCATCACTGTAATGCAGTGACCTATAAGCAGTAGTGACAAGTTAAGACTTAAGAATGTCTCATTCTCGGAGCGAGATATGTACTATCTTGCTCTTGCCTCGGCATTTCTAAGACAATTCATCGAACATCTTGTTATCTTAATTTATAAGTGATTGGGAATATTCAAGTGACCTAATTTACTTCTGAAGGCTGGACATAGTCGAACAGGTGAATGATTCACATAAAAGTGGTCCGAAGTAGGTGTGGTTGTTGGGATCAACAAGATTGGCAGTCTAAGATGATCTAAAATTAGAGCATTTACCTCGAAAATCAAAATTTGAAACTGAATCTCTTATACACCTGGACTAAATTGACTGATGTTTACATTGCTAAATATCACCCTATGCAACTAGTTAGGTATGGGGTCTTCTGCAGTACAGCAAGAACTAATTTCCAATTGACATTGGTCCCCTACTATATATGATTCTATGAAAAAGATCAAACAGTGCCAGTTGCTAAGTTGCTGGTAGCTATAGGAAGCCTCTCTTTGATTCTATAAATATCCATATTGATCACCAACCTACATATACATCAGAGAATTCAAAATGCTTCCAACTTCTCCTTCTCTCCAAATAGACAACTTCACTTTCTTTCACTTTCATGGCTTATACCCAACAATGTTCCAAGTCCCCATCAAACACAATGAAAGTCAATTATCACTGAGAGTGGTAACCAAAAATAAACCAACCCATCTCTTTGGTTTTTTTAGCCTCAGTGGGTTCCTCACTGATCAAGCATTTGAGCTCATTTTTAGTCAAGCTCTTGGATTTCCATTTTTACTCCAGAATGAAAATGGAATGCATTTTACTATTTGGAACCATATGATGAAAACTTGTCACATCCCACATATTAAGGGCACATGGGATCACACCACCACCACTACTTATGAAGCTGTATAAGGCCACTAAAGAGAAGCAAAATCCTGTTGGAAAGTACAGAAAAATAATAATAATGTGAGCCAAATAATTTTCCAGAAAGCAAAAACCATGTTTCAAGGGACCATGATATGATCAGTGGAGAGGTATTGGGGACACAACTGTCATCTGATTGCAAGTCCCAAAACAAATCCTTTGGCTTAATTTTCATGTCATCCAAACCAAAACCCATCGGTTTTGATCTGCTGACAAGTGACAAATCCTGTTTTAATTTTTATCTAGGCAGTTTGTGAAGCATATGATATGCAGCTATGTGCTGTTCTCATTACTTCACTGTGAGATTTGATTTGTCATTCATTCCATTGGCCACCTGCAACCAAAACGGTCAGCAAAATTGCACATTCATATGGAAGATATGTGGATGACAGCTAGCTTAGACCCAGTTCCAAGGCTTACAGTAGTACTTGCTGCTGCAAGTCTGCATCCAATGCCCCAGGTTAAACAGAGACGTACATTATTGTTAGCTCATTTCCTACTTTAGTGGTTTGCAATATTCAGAATGATATGAGGTTCCTAGTCATGTAAACTTACAGTGTGGTACTACTGCCACTGTAAAATATTCCAGTGCCGTAACCTCTGTAGGTTCTTTGAGGATATAGCTAGCTAGCCATTTACCTTGTGATATATGTGGTTAAGAAGATGGCATTGCAATCAATCACAATGAAAGCAAGGTAAAACGAACAGAAAAATATTACCTGATGCACATATTAGTTAACAGGAAAAGACTGATAGCATAATATCTGCAAACACAATCCAAACACAATAGGACATCACAGATATCAAAGAAAATGTAGAGATGTCTGTGTGGTTAATAATGGAGAGCTGGTATAGTAGTAGCAGACTGCTTAGGAAACTAAAGAACAAATTCAAGTGTACAAGCAGATTACAAATATAAGCAGCAATGCCCTTTATTTGCTTCTAAACATTTAATGAGCTGGGAAAAGCTTGTCCAGACTACATGGTAATGCATAGAACTCATCATTCCTAACATCAGAACCATAAACCCCAAACTTCGCCCACCAGTTCAAGCCGCTGTCTTTTCTAGTTGCATCATTTTCTCGAGACAGCGAGCAGTCAAATATGAGAGCAACCAGAGCAGCTACTAACGTGTGAGACATGAAGGTCACTGTCACTACATCATTAAACTGAAAAAGAAAAAACACATAATTAGTCAGGCTAAAAAGAGTGTAGAGGAGAAAAAAAATTATGACACTTTTGGTTCACAAATGAATACTCACCCATCTAGGACCACAGTGATTATGCCCCAACCTATATTCTCTGAAGTATTGTGGTACTGAAATTCCCATGAAGAAAGAGAACCCCAATATAAATTTTGTTCTGAAACTGTTCAAGTTACAAAACTGCAGAAACCCAAGTCCAGCAGATGCTGCAAGTGACATTGATTAAATACCAGTGTGTTATATATACAAAAAACACAAATAAAGGTCATCGATGAAAGTGAGGTGGAGAGACATACAAACATAGCCAAATAAGATGCAGTAAAGAGCTGCTATGATTGGCATGGGAATAGATGAAAAAAGGGCCCCAAATTTTCCTGGTAAAGAAAACCATTTAGGCAACATTTGGAGATATCATAGAATATGAACAAGCAAGTATGAAGATTTATGTGAAATTCTGTTGAGAACTTGGGTACATACCAAATATAGAGAAGAATATCATGAAACCGGCTGATATCTGGATAACTCTACGGCTTCCAACTCTTGTCAATGCTAATAGACCAGCATTTTCCCTATGCAGCATATTAGAAGATTGTAAAGTAAGTGAAAATCAGTTAAAAATAAACTAGCTGCATTTTACATGTACATAAAAACATAATGTTTGGTAGAGGTCAGACATAAATACAATATTTTGAGCACAAATATCATGAGTTCTGATTTCCTTACACTGATGCAGTAGTGCCAGTTAGAGAACCGAACATCCCATTAAGAAAAACTCCAACACCCTGATATTCAAGATATCAAAATCAAATTGGCAATGGGACGATAAAAGTCATAACTTAAGTACAGAATTCAGGCAAACAGATCATACTAGCCAGCCAACACCACGACTAACAACAGAAGGGGGTACAGGTGTGGCACTCCCGTATCTAGCTGTAGCATAAAATGTACCAGATGACTGCAAAATTTGAAGGTGAATCATATGAAACATTCACTTCTACTGTCATTGACTCATGTTGAATAGCATAACATAAATAAAGTATAATGTTCACCTCTATGAGAGAAACTAAAGAGGCAGCAACCATTGCCAAAGCTTCTCCTGCATTGAAAGTGGGGCTTCCCCATTGAAATGGATATGGAATATATATCCTGCATGTTTGTGACAGAACCAAAGGACAAGGAGATCAACTGCTGTCAAAGATATTCAAGATACAGTAACAGAAATTTCTTGTTGACAATCATAGTTTGCGTACACAAGCGAAAAATCTCACCAGGGAGATGCAGCAAGAAGGCCAGAACGGTCAGTGCGACAACTCATCTGAGTGCTTGCAGGTTTGTTGTCATAAACACCACTTGAGGTAAGAATTTGTGCAAATAACCATACAATTGCAACAGAGAACATGACTGCAAATCTGTCAAATATCTGCCACTTTGTATTTATAAAACGAGATAAATACTGCAAAACATGTAAAAATGTCAGTATCACGAGAATAGCAGAGAAATATGCAGGTATATAGTTACCGATCAAAACTTGCCTGTGAGATGAATACCACGATGATCAGTTCTGGAAGACCAAGTTCAACACATCTTGCCACCTAGAAGAAAGAGAAGAGGAGAACAAACATGAGTTTAGTAGTGAATACATACACTGCCAACATCTGATATCTAATCTGCATAATGATAAATCTACTTAAAATTTAAAAAAAATGACAGGAAACACATTATTACAATCTAAGAAAACAATATTATTGATAACAGCTATGATATTGCATTGATAGTGCTAATGATCAAAATGAATATTGGAGCACTGAATGAAGAATAAAGAGGTATTTACCATAGGGAAACCAAGATGATAGAGGCCAAGTCCAGCAAAGGTTATGTAAGGCACAATAGAAAGAGGGCTCAAAAACCTAAAACAGAAAATTAAGAAACTAAGGTCATATTGACAAAGTATAAATTTTTGTAGTGTAATTCAAAGCTTCAGTTTTTACCTTACAACATTTCTCCACAAGCCTAGGAAGCCTACAATCATCTGAAAACTGGCAGTGACAATTAGAGCCCCTTGTATGCCTCTCATACTTTGTAGAAACCTCTGGAAAGATTCATCCACAAATGTCAGAGAGCTGCAGATCTCAGAAACTAATCAAACTCCAAAACAAATAGATTAAGCTTCTAGTTGATCACCTCATGAGGATCTGTGAATGCCTTGTATCTATTGGCTAGGATTATTGAAGTTGTGGGGAGCACATAAGCATATGATCCCACTACCACTGAGGGAAGTCTGGTCCCAAATAGAGATTGCAAGAGTGTATTCAACCCTGAAAGAAACAGCATGGTTTGTACCACCTTAGCTTTCTCAACCTGTGGAAGTGTGGCAATTAGTCTAAAACATAAATAAAACTATAGAAAAATTTGACAAATAAGAGAAAAGTCCTTACATCGCTTCCACCCATTTGAGGAACAATTATGTTGGGAATCAAGACAGTAATACCAAGAGTTAAAAGATAGTGTTGGAAACCCAACACTATAGCTTCAACTGCATAACAATGGATTGAAAATAACATCAATTCCAAATTTAAGGAGGTTTGGTATCAAAAAACCAAGAAATGATGGAGAAAATACTAACTCCAAGGAGGAGGACTGTTAACACAGTACTGAACTCCTGGTAGCTGCTCTTTTAGTGGGTGTGGTTGCAACTCCTCGGACTTTTTGTCGCCGCCGCCATCATTGTTCTTATTCTTGCCACCAGTCTTAGTGTTACCACCCTTGTTGGTACTCTTGTGACTGTCGCAGTCACCACCGCCGTTACTCTTGTCATTGTTGTTGCAACCACCGCATTGAGCCATGTCTTCTTAGCTTAGGGAGGTTGACAGACGAAGGAGAAGGAAATAGAGTAACTAGGGACTCCCTAAATGGCACACTAGCTCTGTGAGTGGGCGGGAAGTAACTTGTTAGACCGTTACAATCTCTTCATTGTTTGCTCTAAAACGTTATGAAATTTGAATAAGCAACTATTAATTGGAGATTTGTAATTTCTGTTATGTAATCAATTGCTATAAATTTATAATCAACATTGGTTACCACAGTTCCCATTCTGTTCCTTCGATTCAACGCGAAGAAATCAAATTTTAGAGACAAAATTTGTATCACACTTTTTAGTCTGTCATTGGAACTTCGAATATTAAACAGATTTTCTAGTATATGCTTTTGAACTAAGAAAAATCTGATAGAGATTTTGGTATCTCATCTATTGGAACACATTACTTTATAAGTTTTTTTTCTATTTTTTTTTTTCATTTAGTTAGTTGATGTCCACAACGGGTTCGACCATAGGAAAAGCTTTGGCAGGTGTCTAATATCAAAAACTATATATTCGAATGATACACAACAGATCAATGTTTCAGTTGGTGTATGAAATACGTCAATAACTCCATCTTGCAATTGGCTTAGAAGCCAACACTAAGGCACATTAATTTATAAAAGGTTGCAGACTAGCAGAGCATCATCATCTTTTGTACATTTAGCTCAAAAACTCGAATTAATTGGGTCCATCTTCACTACATCAAGTGAAAGTACCTGAATAGTGATTAGATCCATCCAGAATAAATCCAACTACAGACACTTGCATTACCATAACAATTTCAGTTGCCATTTATTTCACTTCCCGCCTATTGGATCACTCTCCTAGGGCCGCCCGATTTCAGGGGATTTGCATTCAAAGACGCTCTAGTTGAACCTGTAAAGCAAAAGTTGAAAAGGAAAATTTTATTGTAGCCAAGACAGGACAGGAAGTTTCAAATCTTACAAATGCAGAAGCACAATCTACTTAAATACAGAGCATACAATTTTCTTTTTATTATTATGTAATGTTAATTTAAGTAGCTTATTCAGTTATCTGCCATTTTGAAAGTAGATAAAACTTTGTGAAACAAGGACAACTGCAGTGATTACAACACCAAAGCCCTTCAAAAAGAGACGAGAAAGTTCTAGAGCTGTAATTGTCTATCTAATCTCTTGCATTGAATATGTTTCAATAGGCACTTCTCTGTGTCAACAGAAATGAATACTTTATATGACATAAAACTTTCAAACTATTTAATGTCTGTAAGCCACATACTTAGTAATGATCCGATGTTTCATCTGACAGATATGGTTCGTGGTAAGTATTAATAATTTGAATTCCTTCAATCCCACAGGCCATTTTCATACATTACTTAGAAGCTGCACTCCTTCCCGAGAACTGTTACTGAGACATGCAAATACTCTCACTTACCACCAGATTCCTTCATCTATCCATTAAGGAGCCATCCACCCTACATTCGACAACTTACCAATTCTATCTGTCGAAACTGCTTGACGATAATTTAAACCTGCTAAAAGCGAGCTTAATCTTTTCTTTTTAAAAAAATCCGATCACCAATAGCAGCTGACCTGCAACTAACTCAGCTTATTTCTGACTTCCAGTCCCGACCTCATAGACCTCCACAAAAACACCAACCCAGCCTGGGTTTGGAACTATTCTTCAATGCTAATATAGACAAGGACACCCATGACCAACTTAAATACACTACATCCGACATTTTGCATCAACATTTCCAACTTGCTTACTTGATGTCTAGGTATTGTCAGGCACCTATACTTCATTTCTGGCAATTTACAAGTAAACCTAGCTAAACCTCAGATTCCTTCCTAATCTTCAGTTCTTCACAATCCACACCTTCTAACATTTTACTTTTTTTTTTTGCCTATTAAAGTTATAGTTTCAATCCTCTAATTCCATTAAATGATAAATGAATTCAATGCTATGCATCCATATAATTCGACAACATCATGTACACACAGAAACTGCAATATATTTAACCTGAGAGGCTTTCAGCACTAACTCATACCCTACTTAGTCAATTGTTGAGATTTTGATTAAGTGCATAATTTATATCATATATCCAAATCTTTTCAGCATCCATGTCTAAAGAGCAAACACACTAATAAAGAACAAAATCAAAGGCATTGTTTAAACAAGGAGTGAACTCTCACCAGAGATAGAATGCTCCGAGCTTTGAACTCCAGCAGCATTGCCATCAGAAACCTCTCCCTTCTTAACCCAAGCCAGACCAACCCACTGTTCTTTCTTGTAACCCCAAGGTTTTCTATTACCACGGTAATCAGACCAACTTGGCCTCCTGAACCTTTCATCCCCTCTTTCACTATCAGCCTTCACCAATGGGTCCATAACTTTCGGCCCAGTCTCATCCTTCCCACCCACATTCTTGCCCTTCGGCCTCCACAGTCTATCTCTCCCTCCTCCAATCTCACCAGTCATTGTTAATTCTCTGACTTTTGGTTCACTCTCCTCCTCACTATTCGGCCCCTTTAGCCTATCCTCTCTTTCAGTCTCACCATCCTTCCTTACATCCTTAACTTTTGGCTCACTCACCTCCATATTTGCCCCCATCAGCCTATCACTCCCTCTTTCAGTCTCACCATTCATCTCAAAGTCCCTCACTTTTGGCTCAATCTCCTCCCTAGAACGCCCATTCCTGCGATTTGGCCTCCTCCACCTATCATTTCCTCTTTCAGTCTCGCCATTCATCCTGAAGTCCTTACCTTCCTGTTCAATCTCTTCCTTGGCTCCCACATTCCTGTAATTTGGCCTCCTCCACCTACCATTCCTTCTCTCGGTCTCACCATTCACGCCGAAGCCACTAACTTTCGGCTCAATCTCATCTTTCGCACCTGCATTGCTGCTATTCGGCCTCCTCAACGTATCACCCGAAATTTCAGTCTCACCAGCTATCTTCAAATTCCTAAATTTCGGTTGAATCTCCTCCACATTCTTGCTCCTTGCCCTAAACTCAACACCACCAGCTCTCCTCCTTTCTCCTCCATTTCTTCTCACACTATCACTTGCCTTCTCGCCACTCTCTATAACCACCGGAACTGCTATACCTTCCTTCTCACTACCCACCTCCTCCTTCTCTGCCCTAACATTCTTCCTCCTCTTCCCCCATTTCTTCTTCTTCTTCTTCCATTTCTTCTCCTCCTCCGGCTCCTCGCTCTTCCCCTCTATCTCCCCGCCCTCGCACTCCGAAACATTCCGATCAACCACCGGCGGAAACTCTCTCCGATCAACCACCGGCCGAAACTCCCTCCGATCAACCACCTGCCGAACCTCCCTCCGATCAAACCTCCCCCTATTCCTAACCACAACGACGCCGTCTGGCTTCCGCAATTTCGCCTCCTCTTCTTTCAGCTTCTGCCGCCGGAGCTCCTCCTCCTCCTCTTCCTTCTCCTTCTGCGCTCGCTCCTCCTCCTCCTTCTCCCTCCGTTCCTGCTCTTCCTTCTCCTTCAGGTACCGCTCCTTCAGCTGGAGGAGAGTGACGTAATTCGCCGGCAGAGTCGCCATTACAGAGATACAATTTTGCCTCCACCAAATCCAATAACAAATATCAAAGCCTTCACTACTTTTCAGTGATGAAGAATTAGGAGGCTCTTGCAGCTCACGAGTGCGGCATGACTGGTTTCAATTTTTTTTTTTTTCTTTTTTTTCTCCGAATTGAAAATTTTCACTGACCTAATTTGACATTGGATTCCTCGTCATCGCCACTGTGAATCAATGTTCAACAACAACGAGAACACTGAAGTATTAGAGTAATGCTTACGATACATTGATGAGCTATCGCCTATTAAATGGGCCTCATAACACACTCGATATTTCTTTTTCCTGGTATGGGCTGGATGCAGCACATCACCACAGGCACACTGCAATCCTAGGCCCAGTTAACCCTGGAGAAAATTAATTGCGAGTGGTGTAACTGAGTGACACTAACATTCATTGTCAATACCATAATGTTAACAAAAACTGTTCAATTTGATAAGCCAATTGTTCTTCTCAAGATAAATTTAAGAACATCAATACTCCGAAAACGAACATATCTATCAATAATATTTGAAAAGAGATATAAGGGAAACAGTTAGCAGCTCCAAAAAGATATACGACTATCATATTCAACAGTATAATTCGTAGGGTTATATATTTTGGTCTGAATACTATACTTTTGTGAACCACCGTACGTCTTTTCAACCACTTGAAGTCTCTTTTTAGATATAGATGAAGTTGATGTTTGTACAATTTATAAGTAAATACAATAAATTAAATATTTTAGAAAAAAATTATCCCCGAATTTCCGATATTTTTTCCCCAATATCTCCGATATATCCCTGATATATCCGATATCTCCTTTTTCAAAGTACCAATAGATATGCCGATACAGATATTTTAATCCTTGAGTGTGATTCTTGGGTGTGATTAGATAGAGAAATATGAGATTCATAGACAATAATACTTAGAATAATCTCTTGCAAGCTAATGCTCAAGTGCAGAGTTGAGTTAATAAATCAAGTCCAGTTTTGTTGGGAATGGGGAAGAATAGAAAAGAAAAGAGGAAGAAAGGCATGATGGGTTTTGGAGAAATTGGTAAAGGACACGTGAATAGAGAGGAGTATGCAACATGTCTGGATTATATCCCCAATATCTCTGATATATCCTCGATATATCCGATATCTCCCTTTTTTAAAATACCAATAGATATGCCAATACAAATATTTTAATCTTTGGGTGTGATTAGATGGAGAAATATGAGATTCATAGACAATGAAATTCATAATAATCTCTTGCAAACCAATGCTCAAGTGCAGCGTTGAGTTAGTAAAACAAGTCCAATTTGTCGGGAATGAGAAATAATAGAAAAGAAAAGAGGAAGAAAGACATGATGGGTTCTAGAGAAATTGGTAAATGACACGTGAATGGAGAGGAATATGCAACGTGTCTGGATTAGAGTAGTGGTTGGATGTTTCTAGTTCCACTAGATATTTAAACAAAAAATTAACGCATGTTTTTAGTAAGGAAAATGCTAGAGACACCAAAAATTCATACAAAAACTCTATACCAAATGATGTGGCACATGCCACATGATCATCTTAAACCTAATATTTTCCACCATGTATTTTTATTAACCTATTTGATTTTGAATAGAATTCTAAAACAAAATTCACAAAATTTATTTTCATGGACGTCCACGATATCACATTACGGAAACACAGAGCGTCGAACATTTTTTAGGTTTGGGTCATGTTGGGGATGAGCTTGAAGTAGAGAGAGAGGAGGTTGTTATCGATGAAACGGTCAGTTTCAAGGCCGGTTTTGATGATGACATATATGGGCGTGGATTTGTGGAGGCCGTGGGTGAGAAAGACGGCTTTGGTGCATGTTCGGAGGAGTGAAGTGTAGAGGAGAAGTTTGAGGGTGAGTTTGGAGGGGTTTGTGGAGTTGAGGAGATGAATGGTGTCGAGAAGTAGGCCGGATTTGCAGAGCCGGAGGATTTGGGATTGTTTGGGTGGTGGGTTTTGGGGTTTGGGGAGATTGGAGGGGAGGAGTGAGGTGTGATGGCGCTTGAAGAAGGAATACCCAACTTCCCAGAGGTCTTTATATATGTCTTCCCAGTCTCAGATTTTGGATGAACTTATGATATTGTTGTATTCTTTGTAATTTTTTTAAGTAGTATGAACGTGTGCTCCACAAGTGTCATCCAAATTCATGTACATGAATTTATGAAAAAGAAATAAATCCATACATCAACTTTTCCCAAGTGTTTTATGTATAACTTATGCATAATTGTGGAAGTTATATAAGTGCTTTTTGATAGAACTTGATTCACAAGTGTCTCCCAAATTCATGTATAAGTGTCTTCCACAATTACGCAGGTTATTTTTTTAGATGAAACACAATTATGTAGGTTGGCTTGATGTTCTACATCTGTATTTTCTGGACATTTTCATAAGTTCAGTCATATCTTGTTGTTGTTATTATTATATTTTTAGGTTATTTATTAATTAAAAAAACTAAATAAACTGAAAATTTTTAATTGGGTGTGAGGACATAATAGATGCCACGTAGGATGCCACATAATTTGGTATTAGATTTTGGTATAACTTTTTGGTGGACTTAGCAGAACTCTTTTAGTAATAGTTAATAACCCAAATAAAACAATAAATTAAATTTTAACAAGCAAATATGTATAAAGTAGACAAATATGTAAACAATTTTCCTATTGCAATTTAATTAAGACTGGGTCATCACATAAATAGTGAATTAGCAAGGGCAATTCAATTGGCAAATAAGCAATTGTCTTTGCCTAATAGGTGCAATTGCTCTAAAGCTCTAAACGCTCAATCCTCATGAACATGGATTTTAGATCTCTGCTCATCCACTTTTTCATTCTTCAAGCTGCTAATCGAACTAAAGCACCCCAACCCAATTCCTTCGGTATTAGGCTGCTCTTCCACACCACCGTCCACCATTTATTTTCTACCTCACACACAGTAGCACTCAAAGAAAATCATGACTATTCCAACATTGTTCATATCCAAAAATATGACTCATTTGCAACAAGTTTGAGTTCTAATCATATAGGTATTACATTGATTGGATTGTGGATATTTTAGTGTTATTAGCCATGGCAGCTTGCAGTCGCTGAAGAGATCAACTTTTAGGACATCAAAGCAGGCAATTATCATAAACCCGACTCTGGTTCACAAAACCTAACATTCCAACGGGGTTGTACAATTTTACCACTCAGACCCGCCAAAAATACCACTCCAAATGAAGCAACTCATCAACAAAGACTCCATAAATTACTTAAACTTATTATACATTATGTTTATTCACGATGGTCTTTTGAAATATAATAAGACAATTTTTTAGAAAAAAAATATTAATAATTCACACACCCTACATATGTCTATGACCTCAAAGTTGTCAGCTAAACACCTTAATCAACCAAACAAAATATAATAAGACAATTGATAAACAAACATTTTCTAAAATTTCATCTAAAATATTCATGTTTCTTCAAATGTCATCAAGTTTCTCAATCTTTGACTGGTAGTCTAGTATACATAATTTCTCAGATATTTCCGATGTGTTTAGACCAATCGATATATCCTCATTATCCGATCTTTCAAGTCATCAAGGATTTATTGAGCCAATTACAGTTTGAACTTAGAAATGCTATATGGGCTCTGGTCCATGGACGTTTTCTTGCCAAACAAACGACGTTACAATACAAGACTGATAAGTCCGCCCAAAATGGTCCAGTGAACACTCCACAATGGTGCACTCCAAGCTTGCCATCCGTTGTTTCCTTTCACACCTCCCACGCAATAAGTCCGCCCAAAATGGTCCAGTGAACACTCCACAATGGTGCACTCCAAGCTTGCCATCCGTTGTTTCCTTTCACACCTCCCACGCAACCCCTTCTCTGTGACTTGGCAACCCGCCAAAGCACCGCAACGGCGCGCTAATTAGGACGACCAAAACCGCGACGCTTTACCCTCCTGCCCCACTCACAAACTCAACGTTTTCGCATTCGCAACCACCTCACAGCCACCGGCCACGTGTTGCCCCTTGTCCCTCCCTCCGCCTGTCAGCTTAAAATTTCACCTACCGAGGACTCACCCTCCAATCAGATTCTACCTCATCCTTTGCATGCGATGAGCGCCACCGCGACGACACGTCCAACAGGGCCAAATACCACCGACGCGAGGCCAGGGGCAGTTACGTAATAACCGGACTAGAAAACAAAAACGGCCAAACCAATCGTGATAGGTGTAGCCACGCATGGCGGCCTCACTCACACGCGTTATAATGAGAGGCTCCTCAGAGGCATGCAAGCCAGGCGTTTGATTGGGTGTGAAGGACTTTAAACTGTAAAAAAAGAAAACCAAGGGCCCCACTAACAGTCACTTACAGAGTTAAATCCCACCTGTGGTTTATTTTTCTTAGTCCCACAAACACGTACCCACCATGCAATTCCAAGTGTCCTTCCCTCCTTCCTCTCTGCTCCATGGTGCCCTTCTCTCATTGGTCACCTCCCTCCCTT
The DNA here is from genome assembly GCF_000184155.1 of Fragaria vesca subsp. vesca. Taxonomy (NCBI): domain Eukaryota; kingdom Viridiplantae; phylum Streptophyta; class Magnoliopsida; order Rosales; family Rosaceae; genus Fragaria; species Fragaria vesca. The sequence continues at coordinate 19,981,971 of NC_020492.1, read as the reverse complement.
AAGACAACAACCGTTTCATCCTTCTCACCAAAACACTTACCATCCTCCTCTGCCCTTCCATCCCTCACAGCTCTCAGCTCTCTGCCTTCTGCATTTTCTCATTCTAAAGCTCTGCCATTGCAGCCACTTGAGCTTGTGGTGGTGAGCTTTGTGTGGCAAGCAGAGACTAGAGAATTTCGCAACCATGATCAAGACTCTGAATCCTTACAACTCCACCAACACAGCGAAAACCGCTGAGATTATGTCCAGGTACAGGCCCATAGCACCAAAGCCTGAGACTAGTCCAACCACCCCTACAGGTGAGAGCCCTGCACTGTCTCAGAAGATCAGGGACTCCCCTTACCTTCGAAACCTCTGGCCTCAGTTGCAGGCAAGACCCACAAGAACCAGGAAGCGAGGTCGAGCTGCAATTTCGCCACCAACCCTCAAAAGGCAGAGAACAAGCCATGTATTTGGGCTCTCTCCTGCTTGCCATGTCACATCCCCTGTCAACAATTTGACCCTGGATGGTTTTCCTCATCCTCTTACTCAGCTTGCATTACCAAACCAGCTTGGATCAGCCAGCAGCGGCCTCGAAAGCACCAGTCTGGTGACCCTGCCTCTTCTATCATATCCTTCTTCAGTTCCCATTGTCCCAAACCAAGCTGTGGTGACCAACCAAGCAGTGGTGCCAGCTGAACTCAATTTACTGAAACCGTCTGGAGGAGAGAAGCTCATAGATTTGAACTCTGTAGCTGAAATTCCAGAGGAGAAAGACCTGCTGAAGCAACTACAGGGAACCCCATCCCCTGCTACCACACCTACCAGCCCCAATGTCATAGCACCTCAGCCAATTCGACCTGTGGGCTCGAGCATTAGCGTTGGCTGCATCAGCACAGATCCAAGTTCGGCCCCAGCTGTGCAAGCTCCTAAGAAACCAGAGGATGTGGAGAAAGAGATGGAGTCTGAGGCACTACCAGCCATAATCTCAGATTCACACAACAAGGTGAGGATGGCAAATGCAGCTTACAAGGAGATGGTGGGTCAGCCAGAGTGTTCCTGGCTCGATTCAATGGTGGCCACCCCGTGCAAAAGGATCAGTGGGGAGGTTGCACTGCAGCTTTCTGACACAAGGGTGCCAACTTCATCAAATGGATTTTCATGCTGGGTGAGGATTGAGTGGGGAAATGAGATGGACAAGCATGCTATCAATGCTTTCTGTGATGTGATCAAACTGGCCTGCGAGTCCAAGGACTACCTCTTCACTTGGAGGTTCCACACCCACAGCAGAGAGGCTTCTCAGTCCAGTTCTAGTGAAATTGCTACTTGTAACTAAATGTAGTGTAGGCAGTGTAGCTTAGTAGAAGGTATTATGTATCTACTATCTACTATATATTAGTCATATATTAAGAGGAAATATATATAGTAATCAGGCTTTTCATGTAAAATCTAGGGCAGGTTTTCAATGTGTATTATTGCAGTTGGTAAAAACTTGTTCATTACATTGTTATTTTCAGATAAGCATAGACAACAACACAACTAAGAAATAAACCAGAGTCTAGGAAAACCATAATGGGATAAAAAACTAAGCTCAGGCACTCACAGGCCTAAGAGCTTTGGGATCTAGAAAGTACACAATTCACTTCTCCTCGCTCTTTGGCAGCCCCTTCCACTTGAAGTTGTCTGCATAAGTCCTGACCTGCACATACATGATCATAATATTTCAAGTTAATACAGACCGGCATGTCTACCAAATCACAAACCATACATACTCGCCTAAGAAGCTTAATAGGAAAACCACAATTTCAACAAGAAAAATTTCGTACCCTTAGAAGTGGTGTGTGACGCTTCCTGACCTGCACAGCAGTTAGAAACTGAACCCTTAGCAATGTATCCCACGACTATACAAACCCCAACAAAGATTGCAGACTGATGTAAAACTATATTCTACATCATCTCGCAGGAAAATTGGAACGAAAACTCTCAAAGAATAGAACTATAGAACTTGAGTAAGGCACGCACCGTATAATCCCAGCCATGTTTCTCAGCAAACTCCTTTGCAGCTTGTTCACTATCGAAACTCAGTGCTGCATCACCCACATTGGCATAGGGATCACCAGTGGAAGTCCAACCCATCAATGGATTTTCCCACCTATCAAAATGTCAAACAAAAAACAGAACTAATCAGCATGCTATTTGACAGTACTGAAATTGCACATTAGCAACAGCAGCTCATGAAATTTAAGCATATTTATAGCGTAAAATCTAGAACAGTTCAGGGCTAATAGTGTAAAATCTATGGAAGAACCTGATCCATCATCCAAAATTTTCCTGCAAAAATTGTGTAAGATAAAAAGCACACGTACTTCTGCGTAGAAAGGAAATTAATTTTCCATTTCCCAACTTTCCCAGAACCTTGCTGTGATGCAGTTCGAGCAGGAGAATATATTACGACCTGGGCATGCCCAAATTGAAATACTTAAAATTAAATTACTCTACAAACAAAAAGCCAATAAATATAAATTCTTCATCCTTGACAAGCACCAAGAGCGTACCCTTCTTTTGAGATGCTGTTCGGGGATTCCAGAGATGATGCCGACGTCGGGAATCTTGGTCTCCACCACCGCCTGAGATTGCGACGAGGAGAACCATCTCGTCCGGGAGAGAAGAGGTGATCGGGCTTTGATGAATCCGTGTCGTAGAGAGCTCGCCATGTTTGGTCAGGCAAGGCAACCACAGCGATTTTTTTAAAGAGACGACGATAAATCGTGCCTCGCTACCCGTGTTAGCACCAGAAGGTTCGGAAGAGTTGGTGCTTTTGCGCCATAATTCTGCCACGTACTCCTAACTAAATAAAATTTAATAAAAAAGTCGGTCCGGTTTTAAAGGGTAACCATGTTGGTTCATCAAACCGAACCGGTCAGAAATATATTTCCAGTTAATATTTCCAGAAATATATGGTATTGACGCGTTTTTGATGAATGTTTGAGAATTGAGAGTTTCATATCTTCAAAATTGGCCTCTAAATTATTTCTAGGAACAAACAATTTTATGCATTTTACAAAGATTTGTCTGTTGTGCAGAGCTACACACATGACATACATACACTAAGAGGAATAATTGCATGTACTCTGCATGAAAAGTCAGATGTTATGTTTTGAGAAAATTTGCATAAAAAAACATGCTATGTAGGCCTCTATAGTAGACCTTTCCCTCCTTACACTACCACATTTCGTCTTCCTAACAAATCTTCTCAAAAATGATTGAACTGAGGATAAATTTACTTGAGGAATGATCCAAATAAGGAGGGATCTCCTTGGAAGTGGTTCATGTGAGGAATGATCTCCTCGAAGGGACTCAAATGAGGATACATCTCATATGTAAGAAGAATCTCATTGAGGAAAGATCTACTCGAAGGTGATTCAAACGAGGAGAGATATATTAAAGAGTGATTCGAGTAAGAATGAATCTCTTTAAGAGATACTTGGGCCTGTTTGCTAATGATTTTTGAAAATAAAAATGAGAAAATGATATTGTTTTTCTACTTTGGAAATGTATTTGTTAATTTATTGTGAAAAATATTTTTATATTTAAACTAAAAAATGAAAAAGTAAAAACGTCAAATTGATGTTTTTGGTTTTTCTTTGTAAAAATTGAAAATATTTTATTTTTTTATTTTCAACGTTTTCAGAAATGTCTCATCGAATACATTTTTATCTTATTTTTATTTTCAAAAATGAAAATACAAGCATGAAAACGTTACTGAATGTCATCTTAATGTTGAAATCGATATCTAATTTCAGATGTAGAAATAGAAAACACCCCCTTTGTGTATTCCAATTCTTAAAAGCTTTAAAACGATTTTTGTATCAAATTAATCTGTTCAAAGTAGAACTAAAGCCCAAATGGCATAAGTTCTAGACCAAGGTTGAGTTCGGCAGTGACTAAGAACGATGTAAAGGGCTTATTAAGTACGTACTTCATGCAAGTCATTTTCATCTTTGGACTGATTCCTGCGGTTGGAGATGAAACCGGCTGCACCCCACTCACTACGTTCCAGACTGCCTATTTGTGTTTTCATAACACAGTTGCCATTTGTGCTTAGTTTACATCGAGCTCCACTCTCCCCCATTTTACTTCATTGTCATTTTCTGCCCCCAACACATCGTGCCTGTCACTAATTTTGTATCATATATAGCTAATTAACGAAACATAGACCACCCTGAAGCTTAACATCCATGGCCACAAGGGAAGGAAACTCAAGGCTCTCTGACCTCAAGCTAGCCTGCACAGACTTGAGAACCCTGCTCAAGGCTTCAGCCTTGATGGAACAGAATCTGAAAAATATGGACAAGAAGTTTGATATCATTGACGAAACACTAACTTCAGCCTCAAGAAGAGTAGCTCCACTACAGTCCTTGTCCATGGCCACCAAGGCCTTGGAAACCAGAATCAACCGAGCTGTCACTCCGGCGCTAGCTCTCCTCGACAATTTCAAGCGATCAGAGTCTATACAGAACAAGCTTCTCGACTTTTCATCGAAGTTATCAAACGAGAAGAACATGAACAAGAAACTCAAGACGCTCATCAAGTACGTGGACTGTGTGGATCAGCTCAAGGCGGCGATAAGCTCCATATGCGAGGAGGGCGAGCCGGTGATCCAGAGACTTCAGGAGGTGGTGGAGTTTTTGAGCCGAACGAAGGCGACGGATCAGTACAGGACTCATCGGTTGAGGGAGACTTTGATCACTTTGAAGGCTCTGTATGAGACAGAGGTGGATGCCATGAGATTTGAAGGGTTGCTTGATGAAGCTCTGCTGAACTTGCAGGATGAGTATGAGAGTATGTTGCAGCAGATTAAGCATCAAAACATAGTGGATCAGTCTCAGGCTGCAGATAAAGGTGATGACCAGATGGTGATCATGGGTTCTAATTTGGGAACTGAGTTGGAGATTGAAATTCTAAGACGAATTTCACAAACCCTAGCTGCTGAAGATTGTTTGGATATATGCATCGATATTTATGTCAAGGTAACATTTGCTAGTATTCTTTAACACAATTATTAGATCACTCTGCTCAATATTTCTTGCTGAACACTAATTAGGACTTCTCTTATGAAAGTTTAAGTCGCCTTTTCCTAATCAGCAAAGGAGATAGAAACAAAATGATTAGGAGTAACATGTGTATACAACAGACCTCTCACAATAAGTGATCACGTGACTCGCGCGATTAGATACTATGCCTGTTATTTCTCTCAAATATACTCATTTAATAAACACTATTACATAATCGATCAAAAATGTAGGATCACATCACTGTAAATTGATAATGGCTCATTAGTATGGTTATGGTTGTTGATCACCAGGTGAGATACAGAAGAGTGGCCAAAGCACTAATGCGGCTAAACCCAGAGTACTTAAGAACACACATTCCGGAAGAAATAGACGAAATGGCTTGGGAGAATTTAGAGACAGCCATAACCCTTTGGATCCAACACTTCGAACTCGCAGTGAAAGCAGTCCTTGTATCAGAGAAGAAATTCTGCGAACAAGTACTGGGAGGCATAATGGACGGGCTGGTATGGCCAGAATGCTTTGTTAAAATCGCAGACAAAATCATGGCTGTGTTCTTCAGATTCGGCGAAGGCGTAGCCAGGAGCAGCAAAGAGCCACAGAAACTGTTCAAGTTGCTAGACATGTTCGAGTCCTTGGAGAAACTCAACCCTGCATTCTCTCTAGTCTTCGATGATGAATCAGGGACTGACATTTGCATTCGGTTCAGAGAACTCGAGAAGCTTCTGATTCACGCTTCGAGTAAGGTATTCTGGGAGTTTGGGCTTCAGATTGAAGGAAACTCAGATGGGGTACCTCCCCCACAAGATGGGTCAGTCCCTAAAATTGTAAGGTACGCTGTGAATTACCTCAAGTACTTAGCAACAGAGGCTTACTCTGTTCCCATGGCCAGAGTCCTCAGAACAGAGCAGATTTGGAAAGCTGGGATTCTTTCCAGACCTGAATCCGACGAGAATCTTCTCCGCGACGCCGTTTCCAACATCATGGAAGCTCTGCAGAGGAATGTAGATGCGAAGCGGTCGGGTTATCGGGTAGACAAGTTGGCATTGCCTCATGTCTTTGCTATGAACACGTACTGGTACATTTACATGAGGACCAAAAACACAGAGCTGGGGAAGCTTTTGGGAGACCAATACATGAAGAAAAACTACAAAGTAATAGCAGAGGAGTCGGCTTACATGTACCAGAAGATAGTGTGGGTGCCTCTGGTTAAGGTTTTGGAGAAGGATTCGGATTTGGAGCTGGAGAGCAAGGAAGCAATGGTGGGATTGATCAGGGAGAAAATGGAGGCGTTCATTAAGGGCTTGGATGATGTGTCGAAGAGGCACAAGGGATATTATAGTATTCCTGACGCGGATTTGAAGGAGCAGATTAGATTGGCGACGGTGAGGCTTGTGATTCCGGCGTATAGTGAGTTTTTGGACGCGTTCTCGGTTTTGTTGCCGGGAAAGTCGTCGTATTTGAGCCCTGAGTCGGTACAGGAGTTGGTGTGTCGGGTATTTGAGGGTGGGGAGGTGAAGCTTAAGAGACGTGGGTCTAGGGATCGGACGGCGGGAGGGAGCTCGGCGGTGGACGGTGGGGGGAAGGACTTCCGACGGACCAGGTCAAATACTAGTGAAATGTGAGAGTGATCGACTGATCATAATTCTAGGTCTAAACTCTTGAATTGATGTGATTATTATCCCTGTTCTTGCTAAAATGGTGACTTTTGTATATTAATTGGAAATCATATATGTGTTTAGTTCAACACTGCAGCTAATCTCAAAATCTGTCTTTACATTTTATTTTGATTTACGTAAAACTAACGGTATAATTTTGTAAGATAGTTCTTTTTCTGTTATAGGCTCAAACTATCATCTACTTTCATTATTAGAACATCGATGATCTTCGCTTATTATTATGCATGTAGTCAATATTAAGGCACGCGACATCAATTTGATTTAAGTTCACCTTTTGGCTTTAGGGTTTCACCTCAAACGTTATAGTTTGGCGATTAATTGGTCTAAAACATGACTTGTCAAAACTCAAAACTATAAGATCTAAGTATTAGTGTAAGCCCAAGTGGTAACTCAACTCGTAAGGTGTGTTAGAATTGTGTTAAAATTGCTATGTGAAATTAGAAGTTTGATTACAAGTTTCTTTTAAATTTAGAGTTCTTTTCAAAAAAAAAAAATAATTAGAGTTAGAATTAGAATTAAAATAAACTAAATTAAGAGTTCGATTCCCTATGACCACGCTCATCAACTTACTGAATATGTAAAATGAAACCGGTCTTGTATATGTTAGATCAGAACTGTATCATTCATCATTTATGTGTCAAGTTCTATTGTATTTTCTATTTTTTTTTTTTTTTTAAACTTTATCATTCTTTCAAGCCACTTGCCCTCAACCATAGTCTGTTTAGACTTTAGAATTTAGATAGAAAATTATGTGTCAAATACAAGAGCCATATATTAATATCTGGCCGGTAAAATTACCTTATACATAATTTAGTGCCGTAGAATCTTACCTTACGTTACGGCCAAAAATATGAGTTACCATAAGTCACACGCTGCTCAATTACATTTATACCCACACGGAATCTCTGCATTTACTTCTCAATTAGCTCTGCTATTCTCATCGCATCGAAGAAGAATCATTCCCTCACCGCATCCAAGAATCATTCGTTCTTCTCCAAAGAATCTACCCAGCTCAAATCCAACACTTATACAAACTCTTCCTCCTCTCAAATCTCACCCCCAAATCCCAATCATGGAAGACCCGAAACTCAACATTGAGGAATTGAACGACACCGTTTCGTTCTCCGATTTCCCGGAAGACGTCCAGCTCTGCATCCTCTCCTTCCTGACCCCACCGGAGATCTCCAGCTTCGCCTGCACCTCCAAACGGTTCGTTTCGCTGTGCAAGAACGACGGCAAGCTCTGGTTCTCCATGTGCGACCGCCGCTGGGGGTCGCGGACGCAGATCAAGAAATGGGGCGGCGGCAAAATCGCCTACCGGAATCTCTACCAGACTCTATCCCGGTGGGAGAATCTCATCGGGTTCTGGCGCCAGGGCGGCCAGGCGACTTCTCCGCCGTTGATTTTCTTCGAGTGGGGCCCTTCGTTCCTCGCCGGGTCACGTGTCTCTCCGGCCAAGGACGGCGGCTACGGCGTGGTCAAGGCGCCGTTTCTGTGGATGAGCCTCTCGCCGGAGGGCCAGGTTGTGAACTTCCTCGACCCGGAAGGCCGGGCCGAGATTTCCGCGGAGGAGTTGAGCTCCGGCAGGGCGAATTTCTCCGACAAGGATTTGGTGCCGGTGAACCTGAGCTTGATGGGGAAGACTCATTTTGTTGTGGAGGAAGATATGAGCTTTAGAAACGGAGCTCGGCCGGGTTCGAGTGCGGCGGTGAGCATTGAAGGTGGGATTGGTGAGGAGTTGATTGGATACGAGAGTGGGTCCCCTGGGACGTCGCCGAGCTCGCCCTCGGAGATTTATCAGTACTTTGCGAACCGGACGAGCCCCGGTGGGGATAGGGCGTCGAGGAGGCAGAGGAGGAGAGAGAAGGAGAAGCAGCTGAGGAGGAAGTTGGAGTCTCAGCATTTTGTTAAGATTGTTGATTGCTCGCCGACGCCCGCCAGGCCTTTGCAGGGCCTCTGGAAGGTTCCTTTTTCTCTCTTAGACTTGAATTTTGGAATAGGAGTGTAATGTATGAAGTTCCTGCTATGACATTGTTATTCTGCCTAGTTAGAGATAATAGAAGTTAACTCTTTGCTCCTCATTTTGCCTATTATGAAATGGTTGCTAGACTAACTCTGTCATTCAATGCTGATGTTAGTTGCATTGTCTCTAGTTTGTAATCTAATCCGACTGTCATTACAATTTTGACTGGAAGCCTGTCTATTTGAATCAGTTGTTTTTATAGTGCCCAGAGTTTTATGTTTGATGCTTATGCTTCACAGTTTTGATTTAGTACATATTCGAAATTAGTCAAGAGTCTGTGTTTGGGAAAGTTTGGATCAATCTTTCTAAGGAACATAATCAGCTGAATTTTCTACAAGTGGCCAGCATGAGAGTTAACTAGTTGAGTTTGCTCTTTACCCTCCTGCTTCTCGTGGTGTCTCATCTGGTGGAGTTAAAAGCGATTTGAAGTGTCGCTCAAATGAAAATTATGTTTTTTTGTTATCATGGGAGTCTGTCTACATGAATTAGTTACTTTTTTTAGTGCTCTAAGTGTTATAGATGTTCCTTCTCTTGATTTCTTATTACCCGATGGTGGATTCAAAGGAGATGTCAAGTGTGACTCAATTGAATCCCGGTCAATGTTCTCTGTGTGCAGGGAATTTATGATGATATGAACTTGGGATTTTACCTTGTTGCATATGATGACATTGGGGGCATTTCCTGCCAAAAGGTTTGCGACTCATCTGGTCACTATTGCAGTTCCACTCGGGTTGTCCGTCAGCACCCAGTCTTTTGGACAACAGACCCTACTTTTTCTGAGTCTCCATTTCTGCCGGAGGAAGAAAATTTATATAATAGTCGCATACATCTTCGGCCAAATGCGTCAGCAGATCACATTCACCAGCTCACCGGAATTGAAGTGGTCTCTCACATTCTTTGCATTGACTTAAGTTATGATCTGGCTGTTCCATATATGATAAGAACTACCACAAACCCAGTGCAGGCACAAGGAAGGGTTTGGCAGTACAGGGACGGAACATTCGGATTTGGGTTTCTTCAAGACAGTTTTATCAGGGACTTGAAGCATGTTGCCGAGAATGGTTGTCTTCTTGATATCATGTAGCCTTTAGCTTGCAGTAGACTAGTAGTGTCATTGATCTACACTACTTTGTCGAATTTGTTATTTTTCTGTACAGACACCAACTTTAGCTGGGTGCCACTCTGCTCTGTGGCACTGTACAATATTTATTTTACACACAGTAATAAGAATGCTGGGATCACTTAATCAGTGATCTGTTCAATTACCTCTTGGCTCACAAGTGAATTTCAATTTCAAGTTAATTGCTTTTGAAAAGTGGCTAGCTTTACATCCGGTTTGGTTCTTCAGTTTTCGGTTCTTCCAATGAAATTCTGCATAGCTCGCTTCTGGACTTACAGGTGTTCTGGACTTACAGGTGCAGCCTTGGGGAACAAGTGAAATCTAAAACTGGGTACGCTAGCTTTCATCTTGGTTAATATTCAATTACTTGGGTTCCTATATGAACTACTCCTTTGGCGTCAGGAGTTTTCATTATATATTGAAAACCAATAAGAACAAAACAGAGTACAGATAAGCCTCATTTGGCATCTCTCATCTGAAGAAATGCATTCACAACCTCACAGCAAAACCCGAAAACAACAAATGAACCCGCACGCTAGAATGCTATATAGGATTCCACCAATCTAGATTGCAAGGAAATGGTAAAGTAGAGGGACAACATCAACGATGATAGAGGGCATTACTATTGTGTATCATCCGCTCTTTGTTTCAAATTATATTTCAGCAGCAACTGCTGTGGCTTTCTCATTGTCACCACCACCCTCGAGCTGGCTCAAGTTTCCTTTCTCCCTGATGAGTTGGGTGTGGTGGTGCTTGCAGTAGAGGCGTCCCTCGTGCGCAATGTAGTTCGATGGACTGATTGTGCACCCTCCATGTGTGCATTTGAAACACATCTTGTGGTAGGGAGTTCCATTCACCGTAACCTTTTAACCGATCAAATTTCAAAGGAATGTCAGTGTTAATCTTGCTTGCTTTTTCTGTGAGTGATTAAACTGTATGATCTGATATTAATAAGTTACAGCTAGAAGCTGGTGTTACCTTTTCTGTTGGATAGACGGTATTCTTGCAACCAAAGCATTTATCTCTGGTTCCACCAAACATGCCCGAAGCTTTAGACGCTGCAGGTTTCTGTTAAAACATGTCATTGTCAAGATCAGTGCTGAATAGATACTACGAAATTGTGTATAATGCATAGGCTAGCTGCTAGCACTTGACAAATACATACCTCACTGTCAATAGGTCTCTCTGGTTTTACAATTTTCGGTGTGCCTGAGAAGGAAAGTAAAATACAACAGGAAAGTGATCCAAGTAAGCCAGTTGAGAGAGAGTAGGAATTGTGTTTTTTTTTTTTTTTGTCTGAAAATGAAGATAGAAGAGCACTACTGCTCTGTACCTCCCATTTACTCCAGAAGAAAGAAAAATAATACACATAAAGGAATGTTAGTTACTTTGGCGAATGCTATGCGGTTTTACCTTCAAAGCTTTTGTCAAGACTCCCGGTTCTTTTGAAGAGTTGGTCAAAGTGTGGCCTGCAGTAAAGTACTCCCTCAAATGAATTGTAGTTGCTGAGCTGCAAATTTGATGAAGTTGCATAAGAAAACCACAAATTTTATAGGCTGTTTGTTCTAACATATAAGCTACATTCTAGCAAATTAGTGTAATATTTGGAAGCATCAAACGGATGAAAACTAATATCCCAAAACAGAAACAATTTCTAGATCAATGATAGAGAGCACAAAGCCAGAAATAAAGCCTGGAATACAAAACTGTGTCAAATTTGTGAATAATTGTTAACCAAGTGTTACAGATAAGTGTATCTCAAATGTTTAGTTCAGTTCTTGGGTTTGAACTATGAACTATATCTTTGGGGTATAATCTATGATTCTGTAACATCAAGATGCAGTTGAAATCTCTAGAATTTCAAGAAAATGTACACAAGACAAGCAAAATATAACAGAATTTACTATAAACCACAAAGAAGCAATATGATCATACAAATGGAAATTTTGAACAAACATAGTCTTACAGAACCAAAATATGTTTACTGATTAGCACTCTATGAAATCGAATTGATCCAAAATTACTGTGATGATTCACTTAAAACACAATAAAGAGTTGCTAATTTAAGTTAGTGATAATGACAGTCAGTGTAAACACTGTAAATACCTTGAGGGTTCCTTTGCAGTGATGGCATCTGAAGCAGGCTTTGTGGAAGATTCTGTTATCAGCTGTGAGCTTATCAACCAGATACACGGTTTTGTCACAAGCCATGCACTTCTGGGTTGTTCCTGCAAATGCCATTTCTTCCTCTTCTTCTTGTTTTGCCTATTGACTACTTCTCTTTCTGAGCTGAGGAGATTGATGAGGAAAATGAATGATAGAGTAGAGAATATGGGGGTTGCAGGGACCAAAGGCAACAAGTGTGTAGATAGATTAAAGTAGGGTGCTGTTAAACAATCATGGTGTCCCAATTTTTAAGCACCCACCTAACACTGTCTGTTAGATATTTTTTTCTTTAACTTCATCATTTGTCCACGAGCTCATTTTTAGCACATATATATGTAAGCTCTATATGTAATTAGAAGTGTCACTGTGACAGATTGATCAAACAAGTACAAGTAGATACAATAAACCAGTTTTCTTTTCATAAATCAGGTAACGGATTAGATAAAATTTCTTAAAGGTAATGGTTGTCTTGACCTAAATACAGAAAATCAAATAATTCGTCTTAAATATGAGAATTTCATACGCGTCCTTAGATACATATTAACCATATATGTTTGTCTTCAATATGCATTATGAGAAGTTAGGTGGAAAATTAACATCACATGGGATTGTGACCAAACTTGATTACTTCATCATGAAATTAATAGCTGGCCAACATATATAGATGTCCTAATTCAATAATCAGTTGCTAAGTTGAGGTTTGTTCAGAAAGAATATGACTTTATAATTTCATTGCTGTGATTTAAGTTTAAGTTTCATGTTTAAGTAGGTGTGGGACACTAATTAGTGGGACACATGTATTAGGAGTAGCATTATATAATGGGTAAACCTTTTAGAAAAATTGAGCTAGCTTGAAGGAATTGCATCAATCATTTTGCTTCTTTCCCTTTAGTTTGATGCTACAAGTCCTTCAAATGCCAGCATTTCATCTACCTGGCTTTGCAGGCTTCTACTCTAAAAGATGAAAGATATATTTCTTCCAAGATCTCATTATTAGGGTGTGCACAGCTAATAAAGTAAAAATCAGATCATTCTGCCATTCTGCATATTCTCCATAGCTGAATAAACTACATAGTTTTAGGTTTTGGTTTGATATTCTTTTTAGGAAAATTCTGTTATATCGTTCGGTATATCATATTTTGTAAATTCTATGACCAAAAATTTAACCAACCACCACCTTCTTACTGGACAACCTCATTTAGTCATAAGGCATATTATATCGTTCGGTATAGCAGACAAATCATTTTTTTTAACCCGAAACGTTTAATTTTGAACATAATATGAAATTGTATTAGACTAAGGCACAAACAAGATAAATATTTTATGAAGTACATTTAAGAAATGTTTCAATAATATGTGAGGTCAAATTCAATTTACATGTTGATAGAGAAGCCGATTTTGCAGCTAACGATCATTTTTGGGTGTGGCCATTAGGCAATGTGATATCTTGAGTCGATTCTTCGACCACACTACATGATAATGACATGACAGCTCGATTCATAATTGTACTGTCCCACATTGGACTTTTGCTTCCATAACGAAAATTACATGAAACGATTTTTAATTTATCAGTAGTTATATCTAAACAATAGCAAGCCGGGCATTTGGTCTAGTGGTATGATTCTCGCTTTGGGTGCGAGAGGTCCCGAGTTCGATTCTCGGAATGCCCCTTTATTTTTTTATGTAGGCGGCTTATAGGTGCTGACGGATTTACTAGAACTGAACTCCAGAAATTTGGAACTGTGATTTTAGACTAGTTTCAGACGTTCACGTCTGAACTTAAAAATATTCTAAATTCTAAAACAAGGCAACAAATAAGTTGCTCACATATCAGGTGTTACAAACCTATAAACTTTTTTCGTGTTTCATCTTCAACTAAAAAATTTCTATCTCATGTTCATAGTCATATTCTAATCCATCGTCAAGGTCTTCATAAGCATCTTGACCTTCGTCTATATCTTCAAATTTATATTCAAGTCCAAGGTACTGGTCTTCATCATCTGAACACACATCTTTCTCAATAGCCTCTCCTGTAAACCATGAAACTGCATGGGGGATGATCTGATGACGAATAATTGACCTACATGAAAAAGAAAGAACAAAAAGTTTAGAAGCAACAAATAATCAATAGCCGAATTGAGAAAGAAAATTTATAAGATGCCAGTTGACAACACTACTACACATATACCCTTTAATGACATTTTAATTATGACGTTTTTGAGCAAAATGCCATTAAAAGCTATTATGACATCACTTTAAACGGCGTTAAGGGATGGAGCTGAAAAACGCCATGAAATACATTCCATGACGTTTTTCAAACGCTATAGATGACTATGTGTGTAGTAGTGCAAGCGTCGTCTTAACGAGGAGATAATGAACTCACCCAATAGAAAAATCATGTTGCATCTGTTCTATACGTTTATCGATCTGTTAAGAAAGATAAACAAATAAGATACCAGGAAAAAGTTCAAATACTAAACTAAGAGCTTAAGACCATGTGAATAAGGGACTTACATCATCTACTTCAAGTGCATTGAAAAATGAGAAGAAACTGTCATAATCTTCAAATGTAGTGATTGACCTCGCATACTCTGATCCTGTCTCAGGTTTCTTCCTGATAGGTATCTGTGTCAAGCATCTAGTCGGATACCAATTAATCTTAGTCCTACAAAACCCAGGTACCCGTCAAATTATAATCGATATATACAAGCAACTAGTCAGCTGCAGATGCCTTAGCACAAGGTAGGAGGTAGAAACCTAACTCACCCGGTTATATCTTTCACAATGGATCTATCCTCATCACTCATGAAATATGTCTTGGTCAAGACAGAGTTTTCAAAAAAAGGATTGGCTCTAAAGTAGAAGTCAAGCTTGAAGCCTTTGAAGCAATCTATGGGAGAACACCTGATGTCTTTAAGAAATTCCAGAGCTAGTTCATCACGATAAGTAATCTATACACAAGAGAGACAACAATGAAGAATTTTATACACAACTTACGACTATGTAAACATTGTAAATGAGAAACATTATGCACGAACAACACCCACCTCGTCGTCTATATAGTCATTATTTTGCAATGCATACAGCCAGAAGTTATGCACCTCTTTCTCTGCCAAAAAACATAACAGGATAATAAATACTCATGAAACAATAGCATATTGTAGAAGTTAAGGATATATACATATGTAACTATCAAAAGTGTACCATAGGCCAATAATGCTTTCTCTTCAGAGTCACTACTAGCTTCATCTGTTTCATGATCAATACTTTCTCCTTATGCTTCATGATCAATGCTCTCTTCATATGCTTCATCATTTATAATTTTGTATCGCTGCAAAGTGGAGTGGCATTTAAGTTTATTAACTTCATATTTGAAACACAAAGAGATAGAAGCATGACACAAAGACTGATACATTGTATAAATTGTCTATATACCTCTACATACAAAGGTTGACACGACTGACAATATTCTGCTTGAATTGATGCTCTATCCTTGTCGAACTTTGCTTTGAATGCATCATATGTTTCCTTCAAGGTGAGAAACCATCAAGGTATGTCAAATGCAAACTTTTGTAAAATGCTCAAGTTGGAAGTAAACACACCACAAGCTGTGAATGGAGTTGCAATTAACAGAAAACATAACGTAGTGATTTTCTAATTTGGAGGGGAACTTATCCCATATAGCAATACAACTATAAGCTAGTGTCAGAGTACAATAGTACCTGGATCGATCTTAGACTCTCAACACACTCCTTGACATCTTCGGATAGATTCTTGAGGAAATTGGAGCGCTGAGCTGATATTTGGGTCTTCTGCTCCAGTCCAGCCTCCCCAGTAAACCATGAAATAGCACGTGGGATGATCTCATCTCGAATGATCGACCTAGACAAGAATAAAAACGTGTCGAGCAAAATAACTAAGTTCAGAGACCTCAATCAAACCGTAGCTGCTAACAAAGTTCAAACATCATGGGAAAACATAAGCTACGAGCTCACCCCAAGAAACAATCATTTTCCATCTCATATTTCAGATTTGTGACCTGTTGAGAAAGACAAAATATAAGATTGCATACACAGTCAAATAAGGAAAGAAAATTAAAGATGATGATCATGTTATAAAAACCTCACCACAACAGTATTTTTCGTATCTTTCAGGTTCATTGGGATTTCAGGCGGACTGAAAAGGCCAAAGAAGCTTTTATTAGTAGAAGGCTTCTGTGTCAAGCACTTTCCCGGACGCCATGTAATCTTTGTCCTACATAGAAACAAGAGAACAAACAAATTGAAGTCAAGTAAACACAAATACCTGCCTTCCTTGTAACTTATAAAACAAGAAAACAAAAAAGCTTACCCTATTGAAGATTCTAGAAAGAATTCGTCTTCATCATTCATGTGATATGTCTTGGCCAATACAGGGTTTTCAAAGAAGGGGTTGGTGTTAAAATGGAATTCAAGTATAAACCCTTTCTGTATCCTGGACCATTTGATGTCTGTGAGATGTTTGAGAGCTTCTTCATCTTGAACTGTAATCTGATACCAGGAGATACGGTAAAAACAATTAAGATTCAACAACTACAAATTTATGCACAAACATGGAGGATAAGAAACCTGATGAAAAACTCTATGCACAAACAACAACCTGAGCAGCTAACAAGTCATGCCCTTTTAAAGCATACAACCAGAAATTAGGCACCCCTCTCTTCATCTTGTCCTCTTGATTTGTAACATCCTTAACCACACCATTCACAATATCATATCGCTGCAAAATTTATTAAAATAAAAAAAAAGTTCAATACATATGGCATACAAATACAATAGACTATCTATGACTATTAACAAATGGGGTAAAATGTGAACCAGCAAGATCCATACCTGGAGATAAAGAGGTTCACAAGACTCGGCCATCTCGACTTCAAGTTTTCCTCGCTCGTCGTAAAACTTTACCTCGGTTTCATCAAGATCTTTCTGCAAGTGAAATTACAGTATGTAATGTTGAGTGAATGAAACAAATTTAACAACATACAAGTTTTTGGGGTGGGCAACACTATACCTGGATCTTCCTAAGTTTGTCAATGTGCTCCCTCACATACAGAGTCTCGAGGGTATAAGAGCGCCGACCGAAAAACTACATTAAGGAGAGAGATAAAAAAAAATTAGAATAAAAGTAAAATTACGATCCATAGTTAAAATCAGAACAAGAGCTCTTGGTTGCTGAGAAACATGAAATATTAACCTTAATGGCGTCAGGATGATTATGTCCCTTCCCAACTGTGTAATCATAAAACCAAAACACTATCAATAACTAGATCAAAATACAGCATCAGAAATGCATGAAAATAGTAGGAGGGATTATTACCAATAGAAGACCCGCCGGACATGTTCACTTTAGGGTTGACTGGTGAGTGGTGGTGATTATGTGGGAAGGGAATAAAGGGATCAGGGATCATAGTACTAGGGTTACTGATCAAGATGAAGAATAGCTCTCAAATTTTCAAACTAAAAAATGATAATATTGGAGGATAAAAGTTAACTACTTAAATTATGGGACTGATCATGCGACTATTTGGTAACTCAAAAAGAAAATAATCAAATTGGTTACAAAAAAATATTGCTATCAATTCTGATGTGGAACTTTCACTTTTGGAAATTTGATTCATGATTTTTCTCTTCATAACTGATCAGTTAAGACATTTTAGAACGTTTAGATTTCTCTTTTCCTTTCAAGATATCTTCCTCCCTCTCTCCGTCACAGTTATAGCATCCTTAGTCACCAAAATCTCAGTACCAATTTATCATTGACTCAAGAACCCTATAAAACTTCTATCTATTTGAGAAATCGCTGAAATTTTCTTCAGTAACTCCATCAAATTTGAGGATTATAAGATCAGCGATGGAGGATCAAGAACCAATCATAGTCTTTAAATCACAGCTTTTTCTTCCGAGAAAACTCAGACGTAGAATGAATCACTTTTGGGCATTCAAGGAACCTACGAATGTACGTACCTACTGCTTTTCACTTACGTATATAGATATATTTTTCCAACTGTTCTTCTTTCTACATATCTTATATTGCTTTGCTATATCTTTCACCACAAATCGTTATCATCTTTTTAGTCGTCTGTATAATCAGATCAGTTAACAACAAATTTCTGTTTGATATCAGCCCGCAATTGAAGTGAAAGTTCGGCAGATGAAACGGAATATAATTTAGTAAGACTATTCATATCTATGTTTTCGTTTTTTCTTCTTCTAATTTTATGTATGGTATTTTAACAATTATGGATGATCTAATATATTACAATCCATCAGCCGTGCTACCATCTGTGCTACGGAACAATATAAACTCGAGAGGGAATTTATAGTAGACAAAGATAAAGTTGGTGTGATAAAAAAGCTCAGGAATGCGATTTATAATCGTATGATACAGGTGAGAATGAACTGATCACTTGAAGTTGACGCCATAAAATCTGTATACATGACAAATTTTATGATAGATCATAATGATTATTAGTGGCTTTTATATTATCATGATGAATTTTGCAGGAGGCAGCAGATGAACAGTTTATAGCTGCAGAGGAGACGGCAGCAGCTCAACAGTTTATAGAGGAGACGGTTGAAGCTGCACAGCGCGCAAAGCAGGCATCTGCAGCTGCAGTGGCCGCAAAGGAGGCGGTTACAGCTGCACAATTTGCAAAGGAGGCAGCTGAAGCTGCAGAGCTCGCAAAGGAGGCTGCTGAAAATGCAAAGCTCGCAAAGAGAACAGTGGAGACATATAAAAATGCAAAACTTGCAAGGGAGGCAGCTGCAGCTGCAAAAGTCGCAAAGAAGGCAGCTGCAGAAATGGCAAAGAAGGCAGCTGCAGCCGCAAAGCTTGCAGATGAAGAAGCAACTCCAGAGGAGCCAGTTGTAGAGGAAAGGCTTGGAAGGTTGTCACTGGACTAGAGTTTGTTGTCCGGAATGCTTCCTTTTTGTTAGCTGCAATTTTTTCTTTTTAATCTTTTGTTTTCTCTCTTTCTTGTTCAATGAAACCTAGTTGAACATCTTCAATTCTTCATCAATTTCTATTAATTGGAATCAATGATATGAAACTTTGATCATATGACATTAATTACTGTTTGTACCTACTCAGAACAATAAGCAACTCATGATCCCAAAATATGAAGCTAGCAGATTCACCAACCCTTGTACCAAAACATATGGGCACCTCAATACATTCTAAAACTGTCAAATAAGGAAATGTAATGTAGTCATGATACATATGGGCACCTCAAAACATTCTATAACTGCCAAGAAGCTACTAGCCATATTTCATGCATATTCTGGGTTTCAAAATCTTTAACTTTGTTCGGTTTCATCTTTGACTTAATAATAATTGTATCTTCTATTGTAATCATCAATGTATTCCTGGTCAGAGTCGTCTTCATCAGAGCCTAATCCATCGTCAAGGTCTTCGTAATCATCATCGCCATCTTCGTGATCATCATCATATTCTGCTTCAAATCCAAGGTACTGGTCTTCATCTGCGTCGTCTTGCAAGTCATCTCTTTCAATAGCCTCCCCTGTAAACCAAGAAACTGCATGGGGAATAATCTGATCTCGGATAATTGACCTACACAAAATCAATATCAGTAAAGTACTGAAAGTTAACAAGTATCCAACAATCAATAGCTGAATTAAGAAAGAAGTAAAACGATCATACACTTTAAGATAGTGAGCCAGATAACAAGATAATGAACTCACCCAATAAGAAAATCATGTTCCACCTGATCTGCGTGCTTAAAGGGCTGTTAAGAAAGAGAAGAAAATAAGACATTAGAGACAAGTCGAATTCTAAACTACAAGTTTCAGAGAATGCATAACCAGCTTACATCATCTACTATTTCAAGTGCACTAAAAAAAGAGAAGAAACTGTCACAATCTTCAGTTACAGTGATCGCCTTCGCATCCTCTAATCGTGACTTAGGTTTCTTCTTAATCGGAATTGTTGTCAAGCATCTTTCCGGATACCATTCAATCTCAGTCCTACAAAACAATAGGTGCCCGTCAAACTGTAGTCGATATATACAAGAAACCATGTCAACTTGACATCAGTACATGCCCTCGAAGAAGGTAGAAACCCAACTCACCCTTTTATATCTTTCACTAGGGATATATCATTCTCAACACTCATGAGGAATGTCTTGGTCAAGACAGGATTTCCAAAGAATGGATTGGCTTTAAAGTAGAAGTCAAGTTTGAAGCCCTCGGAGTCATCAATGGGGGAAGACTTGATGTTCGTAAGATATTTTAGAGGTTGTTCGTCACGATAAGTAATCTAAATTTTGAAGACAAGAGAGAAAACAAAGAAGGATTTAATACACAAGTCATAACTAAGTAAACATTGGAAATGAGAAACAGTATGCATCCAACACCTACCTCATTTTCTATATAGTCATTGTTCTGCAAAGCATTGAGCCAGAAGTAAGGCACCCCTTTTCCTGCCAAAATACACAATAGGACAATAAACAGTAATGAAATAATTAACAAAATGCTACAGTTTATAGATATAGAAGTATCAAAAATGTACCAAAGATATATGCTTCATCTTCATAATCACTACCAACTCCATCTGCTTCGGGATCATTTTTTTCTTCACCATTTATGATATCGTATCGCTGTGAATTGGAGTGACTAAACGTCATCTAACAGGAAAAATGATAGAGAGATGATACACAGATTGATACACTGTACAAATTGTCTATATACCTGTAGATACAAAAGTTCACATGATTTATGATATTTTTCTTGAATTGAGGCTCTGTTCTTGTCATACTCCGCTTTCAATGCATCATACTTTTCCTTCAAGTTGAGAAAGGATCAAGTGATGTCAACTGCAAACTTTTATAAAATGATCTTAGAATAATAATGGGGTGAATCGTCAAGAACTTAAGTGTGACTAAACACATCACAAGACCTATATCTGTTCAATAAAATGGATCAAATGAATAAAACAAAGTTGTTAAGCGAGTTGCTGATTACTAATTCGGAGTGCAACTGACAAAAATAAAGCATGGAAACATATCAAACTGAATAATACAATTTCCCATACAGCAATAACATACAACAACTACAAATCACAGAGCAAGGAAGAATAGTACCTGGATTGGTCTAAGACTTTCAACACATTCTCTGACATTTTTTCCTAGATTGTCAAGGAAATCGGAGTGCTGCGTAGATATTTTGAACTTGTCCTCCCGTGCAGCCTCTCCTGTAAACCGTGAAACCGCGCATGGGATGATATGATCTCGAATGGTCAACCTTCAATAGAATAAATACATCGACCAATAGCGAAGCTCAGAGAACCTGTCTATATTGAGACCTCAATCAAACTGTAACTAATAACAAAGTTCTGCCTATGGCTAAAACACAAGTTGTGAGCTCACCCCAAGAAAAGATCCATTTCCATATCGTATTTCAGATTTATGACCTGTTGGGAAAAACTAATTAAAGAAATTGCATGTGTATACACACAATCAAATAAGGAAACAAATCTAAAGATGACCATCTGACAACAAACTCACCTCAACAAGATCTTTCTTATCTTTCAGGTTCTTTGGGATGTTAGGTGGACTGAAAAAGCCGAAGAAGCTCTTAATAGTCATTGGCTCGGCTTTCTTTGATCCCTTCCCAGATTCCTTGTTGAGCTTATGTGTCAAGCATTTTCCCGGATACCATGTAATCTCTGTCCTACAAAGCACCAGGTGACAAAAAAAATAAAGACATGCCTTCCTTGTAACAAATGGATAAAACAAGATACTTACCCTATTGCGCATTCTATAAAGAATCCATCTTCATCAGTCATGTGATACGTCTTGGTCAAGACGGGGTTTTCGAAGAAGGGATTAGTGCTGAAATGGAATTCAAGCCTGAATCCTTTTTGTATCCTGGACCATTTGATGTCTGTAAGATGTTTGAGAGCTCCTTCATCTTGTTCTGTAATCTGATTCCAAGAGACAAGACAAAAACAACTGAGTTACAGCTACAAACTTTAAGGATGAGATACTTCATGAAAAACATTATGCAATAACAACCATGTCATATACGTCGTCACAGCCTTTCAGAGCATATGACCAGAAACTAGGCACCCCTTTCCCTGCAAAAACACATAATTAATAATCATAACAAATTCTTATAAGACATGACCAATGTAAAGGATGTACCTTTTTCCTTTTTTTGGTTTGGTTCACTGATGTAGCTCCTGCAGCATTTTCCTCTCGATCCACAACATCAGTAGTAATTCCAGTATTTTTGACCACACCATTCACAATATTGTATCTCTGCAAAATTTATTAAATAACTAATCCATATAGATGACATTCAATTGGCTATATCAATCTATTGGCAGTCAATTAAGAAGCCATACCTGGAGGTACAGAGGTTCACAAGAGTCCAGAAAGCTGGCTTCAAGTTTTGATCTCTCTTTGTGAAACCCTGCCTTTATTTCATCAAGGTCTCTCTGCATAGAGAAACAACAGTATGTCATGTTGAGTGAATGAAACAAATCAACTATAAACTACAAGCTCCATACCTGAATCTTTCTAAGGTTATCAATGCGCTCTCTGTTCTCCTTGTCAAGAGTCTCGAAGGCATAGGAGCGCCGACCGTAAAACTGACCAAGGAAAAATTAGATCAACAATAAAATTTGAAGAGCAACAGTTAAAACCGAAACAAGAGTCTCTTGGTTGCCGAGGAAAGTGAAGTACTAACCTTAAAGGAGTCTGGATTATTCTCTATCTTCCCAACTGTAGTCATAAATTAACCCAAAGCATTATCAAACAACTCGATCGAATTTCAGCATGAGAAACACATAAAAACAACAGTAAAAGAGGGATTCGTTACCATCAGAAGGCCCGCCGGACATGTTGACTGTATCCTTGACTGTTGGTGATACAAAGGGGGAGAGAGTATGCTGCTATCACCTCCCTCCTTTTCTTGTTCTATTTATAATTATCTTTTCTCTAGCTTAAAAGGAAAAATTGTTTTTACTAATCGCTTCCACAAACCTTACTTTACAAAAATTGAGAGTAAGAAGAGGGATTGATTAAAAATTTAAAACTAAAAACGTGATGGGTTTGATCGTATTATGTTTTTTTTTATAGTGATATTTCGATCATTTGGTGAAACGCCAATATCGATATCGACCAATGAGATAAGCGGGAGTTAAACTCCAATACAAGTCCAACGGTTAGTCAATCGGGAGCAAAACACCGATACAACTTAAAACCATAATAAAAAACTAAATTAAAAAAGAACTAATATCCAAAAAAGACTTATTGTAGGCTAGAAGGGAAGCACATCTGCTGTGCCCAAAAACCCTGTACCCACTATGTACCACGAATACTGCTGCAACACGTGTCCTCTCACTTAACAGAAAATTAACTGTGTTAAATCTATTACTTTTTATTATTTTGTATTATAAATTAAATTGACTGAGAAAAGTTTTTTATTGAATAAATCGCTTCATCTTCTGTTTCCCAAATCTACAATCAAACAAACCCAAAAAATAAAACCATCATCTATCCCCTTCCCTTAATTCTTTCTTCCTTTCCCATATAGGTGCTGAAAGTAGGGGTTGATTCATGGGGAGGAATGATTGAGGTGATCAAATCTTGTTTGGATTGTTTGGGTTTGATTTTCCATGCCGGAAACCTCCACCGCCCACCACCGTCTGCTCCGTTCAAATACTCCAGTCCACCACTCTTTCAAGCATCTCCTATGCCTTTTGTGTTTTGAGCCACCTCATTGCAATTTTCTTTCATCAATCTTACTAATCAGCCATAAGGATTTCTTGATAAACGATGATTGAAGCCTTCAAGTTTTTCTTATATATGAAAAAAGCGATCAGTTTTCCTTTTTTATGAAGATCATGATCCGAAGTTGTTATCGAGAAAAACCAGGACTCCAGGAGCGAGCCGCAACTAAAAAAAAACCCAGTACTTACAAATATTGATTTATCAATTTAGTTATAAATTACAAAAAATATGTGTTAACAGCGTTATATCTCTGTCAAGTGAGATGATAGGTGTCGCGGTAGTAGTCGTGGCACATAGTGGGCACAACTTTTTAGGCACAGCAGATTCGTATCCGGCTAGAAGCACCCATAGGTTTGATCATAATTAATTCGAGATTGACGGGAATCCATCAAATCCATAAGACTGGAAATCAGTTTATTAACTGGAAATTGATAATTTGATGGATACTCTTTTCGAAATCCATCAAACTGATTTCTTTTCGAAGTTTGTCAAATCAAGCTGATATCTTCAAGAAGAAAAATGATCTCGAATTAATTTCAAAAAGATATTGCACGACGGACATTGTGGAAGTATACTTTTGGAAAATTCTTTTGATCATTCTCTTCACCAACTTATAATGAGTTTCAAAAATCTCTTTTATAATCGCGCTTCACAATTCACACAACCCGCTGATCTCTTCAAGAACCCTAATGTCTCTCCCCTCCATCTCTCGGCCACAAATTTAGCAAGGAAATGTAACAATAGTCACCAAAAATCTCATCACCATAAATTTTAATTCAAGAACCTCTTAGATTCCAAATAGATAGAATAATTGCTCAAAATCTCTAAAGAGACTCCATCAAATTTGAGGTTGAGATCAGCGATGGAGGATCGGGTCCCGATTGCAGCCCTAAAAGGGCAGTTTTTTCTTCCAAGAAAACTCAGACGCAGAGCGAATTATTTTTGGGCATTCGAAGATCCTAAGAATGTACGTATCAACGGCTTTTCACTCTATTCATTCATCTATGCATTTAGTTACAAACTTACATTTAGATTAATCAATAACAATTATCTATTTCTTTCCAGCGCGCCATTGAGATGAAAGTTCGGAAGATGAAGCGGAATATAATCTAGTAAGACTACTCTACTCATCACCTTACTCATATATGTTCTTCATTTTTGTTCGGGAACTTCACAAAGTGGAATTAATAATCTAAACTGTTAACTTGCAGCCATGCCGATCTTTATGCTACGGATTTATACGACCACTATATTGAGTTTGCAGGAAAGTTAAAGTCGTTGCAGAGGATAACGGAGCAATTAGAAGCGGGCATACTTACACCACTCAAGCTCAGGAACGCGATTTATAATCGTATGTTAGAGGTGAGATCCTGCTTGACTGACTTATCATGAATATATCTGTGTATTCATGACAAGTTTTGAATTGCATCATTGTTCTTTACCTTCTGCTCTTGTTGGATTGTTTATTCTTGTCTGAGAGGTTCGTTTGGGTCTATATATACTTGATGGTATACAGAGTTGATGAGTACTGGACTACTGGCTAGTGACTTTAGTGAGGAAAGATTTCTGATGAATGGCTTGTATCTTTCTTTTATTAAAAAAAAAAAACAAAAAAACAAAAAAAAATGATGTGTACCATGTATCAAATAAATTTAAAATTAACTATGCAAGCTATAGAATTTTTTTATGAGTGGCTTTGAGGATTTCCGATTTACCTGATCATGATGATTAGGTTTTGTTTCATAATGAATTTTTGCAGGAGGCAGCAGATTCACAGTTTGTAGCTGCAGAGGAGGCAGCTGCAGCTCAACAGTTTATAGAGGAGACGGTTGAAGCTGCACAGCGCGCAAAGCAGGCGGCTACAGCTGCTGTGGCCACAAAGGAGGCGGTTACAGCTGCACAATTTGCAAAGGAGGCAGCTGAAGCTGCAGTGCTCGCAAAGGAGGCAGCTGAAAATGCAAAGCTCGCAAAGAGAACAGTGGAGACAAATAAAAATGCAAAACTTGCAAGGGAGGCAGCTGCAGCTACAAAAGTCGCAAAGAAGGCAGCTGCAAAAGTCTCAAAGAAGGCAGCTGCAGAAATGGCAAAGAAGGCAGCTGCAGCGGCACAGCTTGCAGATGATGAGGCAACTCCAGAAGCGCCAGTTGTAGAGGAGAAGGTTGGAAGGTTGCCATTGGAGAGCTGCAAAGGAGATGAATGACAATTTTTGTGCGGAAGGTCCTGGAGTTTGTTTTTTGGAATGCGCCCTTTTTGTTAGCTGCTATTTTTTTCTTTCTAGTCTTTTGCTTTCTCTCTTTCTTGTTCAATGAAATCTCAGTTGAACTCTATCTTCATCAATTTGTATTGCAATTAATGATAATGAAACTTTGATCATATGACATGATTACATAAATTACAGTTTGTAGCTACTGAGAACAATAAGCAACTCATGATCCCGAAATATGAAGCTAAAGTTAGAATTTGAGCTTCTACTTTGTATTTTGAACAAAATATGATCAAGATCAATTTGCTGTAGCAAATGAGGCAGAAGAAAACTCAGTTGAACTTTGAAGCAAAACTTTGTAGCTTCTATTTCTTACTTCTGGAATTCTTAAGGATTACACAACAAACTTACCCTTATATAGGGTGCAATATAACCTACAAAATATCTTAGAAACACCTAATTAACTAGATTATAATTGTACTTTACATACAACAAAATATCTAGAGATTAGGTGAGGAGAAAACAGTAAACCAAGTGGGAGAAAATATCTCACTGCAGTGAGTCACTACAGTACTTCAGCTTCCCTGCAGCTAAGTATTTCCTGCTACTTCCTAGTATGTTGACTAAGGAAAACATTAACTTCAACACTCCCTCTTAATGCTTTGCTTATGCACTCCTAGCAGGCCTCTAAGGTATTCAAACCTCTCTCTTGGTAGAGCTTTGGTGAAGATGTCTGCAACTTGGTCATCTGTATTACAGTACACCAGATCAATCTCATTCTCCTCAACTGCATCTCTGATGTAGTGAAACTTCAAGACAATATGTTTTGCCCTACTGTGATATACAGGGTTCTTGCTCATGGCAATTACAGACTTGTTATCATTGAGAATAGTTGTTGCAGATGTTTGCTTCTCACCAAAGTCTTCAATGAATCTTTTGAGCAATTTGAAGTGGCTATTGATGCAGATACATACTTTGCTTCAGCTGTAGACAAGGCTACTGATTTTTACTTCTTTGAAGCCCAGGAGAATACACTAGTTCCAAGTGTAAAAGTATATCCAGATGTGCTTTTTAAATCATCAACACTTCCTCCCCAATCACTATCACAAAAGCCAAAGAGTTTTGGTTCCACATTCCTCTCATACAGAATTCCAAAGTCCATTGTACCTTGAATGTATCTAAGGATTCTCCTTGCAGCTCCATAGTGAATCTTGGTAGGATTGTGCATAAATCTGGACATCAAACTTGCAGCATACATGATATCAGGTCTTGTTGCTGTCAAGTAAAGCAAACTTCCCACTAAACTTCTGTATAAACTCTCATCAACTTTACCACTTCCATCTTCTTTTGAAAATTTTTCATTGACAACTAGAGGTGTTGCAACAGCATTGCAACCAAGCATTTTGAACTTCTCTAGAATTGTCTTTGCATATTTCTTCTGAGTAATGAAGATTCCCTCCGTTGCTTGAACAATTACAATTCCTAGAATATAATGCAAGATTCCCAAATCACTCATTTCATATTTCCTCATCATATCAGACTTGAAATTTGAAATCATCTTTTCACAATTTCCAATAAATACCAAATCATCAACATATAAGGAGACAATAAATATGCTTGATTTACCTTCAGTTTTGGTGTAGAGAGCAGGTTCATTTTCACTCATTTGAAACCCTCTTTCTGTGAAATAGGAATCGATCTCACCGTACTAAGCTCTTGGGGCTTGTTTCAAACCATAAAGAAGCCTTCAGCTTATAAACTTTCTGCTCTTTACCCTTGATAATGAAACCTTGTGGTTGCTCCACAAATACCTCTTCTTTCAACACTCCATTTAGAAACGCCGATTTAACATCTAGCTGGTGCAAAAACAAACCTTTTTGTGCTGCAATGGAAATCAGACCTCTGATTGTCTCATGTCTTGCAACTTGTGCAAAAGTTTCATTGAAATCAACTCCAGGTATCTGTGAATACCCTTTTGCCACCAATCTTGCTTTGTTTCTTTACGCAGAACCATCTGCATTTAGCTTGGTTTTGTAAATCCACTTCAAACCAATGACATCCTTGTTGTCTAGTTTATCAACAAGCTCCCATGTGTTGTTTTTCACAATCACATCAATTTCCTCTTTCATTGCAGTCCGCCAGTCATCTACTTTCACAGCTTCTTCAAATCTTTCAAGCTCAAATAAGCATGCATTACAGCTTTCATACACTTTATTCAAGCTTCTCATCCTTATTTGTGTTGAGCTTGGTGTAGATTGAGCATTTGAATGTGCTGGTGAGGGTTGTTCAAGACTGTGAGGTGGAGTTTGTTGCGGTGGATTAAGTTCTAACTCTTCTGGAACATCTTCATCTTGAACAACATTATCTGGCACACATTGTTGCAGGAATGAACCTTGATTCCAATCCCAAGATGCATTCTCACTGAAGAGAACATCTTTGCAGATAACAATTTTCTTCTTTTTCAGATTATATGCACAAAAATCAATATATGCACAAAAATCTCCAAACTCATTTGATGTGTATTCACCACCTCTATCTGATCTAAGCTTCTTGATTTTGAGATCAGATTATCTCTACCATAGCTTGAAACTTCTTGAACACAATGAACACATCAGATTTTTGCCTCAGAAAATAAACCCAAGTCATTCTTGAACAATAATCAATGAATGTAAGGAAATATCTGTTACCTCCCCTAATAATTGTTTTCATAGGACCACAGACATCAGAATGGACCAACTCTAGTGGTGTTTTTGCTCTCCATGCCTTCCCTTTTGGAAATAAGATAATATGCTGCTTTCCAAGTGCACATCCTTCACACACTTCAGTAACTTCTTTAATTTTTGGCAATCCTTGCACCATTTCATTCTGATGCTGCAGCTTCAGACTTTGAAAATTCAAATGCATGTCCAAGCCTTTGATGCCAGAGCCAAGGATCTTCCTGCATCTCCATTTTTCTTGCATTCTCAGTTGCATACATGAGAGTCAGAGGAAAACTTATGCTCCTCTTCATTTCAACTTCCACCATTAGCTTCTTGCTATTCCCTCTCTCAAAGATTTTGCAAGTGTCATCACCAAAATGCAGGTGATATTTGTGCTCAACGAGTTGTCCAACACTCTGCAAATTTGAATCAAGATTTGGAACAAGCATTACATCTCTGATGAACATTTTTCCATTTTTGGTTTCAACAACAACACTTCCTTTGCCTTTTGTATCCACCAACATTCTATTTGCCATCTTCACCGTTGTAATGCTGTTGTAGTCAATGTCATAGATAAGGTTGGCATTTGCAGTCATATGATTACTGCAAGCACTATCAACAAGTCATACATTCTCATTCACCGCAGTGGTTGCATCATAAGTGACACAGAACATACTAGTATCACTTTGTTCTTCACTACAGCTAGCCAGTTTATTTCCCTTGTAGTCACAATCCTTCTTGACATGACCAAACTTGTTACAATTGAACATTTTCGTTTCCCCTTAAACCAACATTCACTTATATGCATCCTATCACAGATTGAACACTTCGAATAATTTGAACTACTGCTTCCTTCATTTTTTCTTTTTCCTGACTGATCTGATCTACCCTCCCACTTCTTGCCTTTGCCTTTCCAATTCTTTTTCTTTTTGGAATTTGAACTAGATGGCTCACTATTTGTGTTTAGGCTTAGTGTTTGAAAGGCTTTTTTTGCTGGTTCATCATGACTCATCAACCTCTGATCAAAAGCCTTAAGTGTCCCCATTAAATCTTGCACACCAAGAGTGTCTATATCCTTAGTCTCCTCTATAATACTTGTTATAGCATCATACTTCCTATTCAAACTCATAAGGATCTTCTGTACTACTCTCTTTTCAAGTATATGTTTTCATTTGGTTAACTAAATCAGTCAATCTAGTGCAATAATCACTTAACAGCTCAGTTTCATTCATTCTAGTATATTCAAAATCTCTCCTTAAAGATTGAACTTTAACATGCAGCTCTCACATTATCTGAGCCTTTGAACTCCACCTTTAGAACATCCCAAGCTCCTTTGGCTGTTCTCTCATTTGCAATTCTTGGAAAGATAGCATCTGTGACTGCGGTTTGCAAAATACCAAGAGCTTTTGCATCTTTCTTGATATTTTCCTTCAACTCAGTCCTTTGAGCATTTGTCATCCCTTCAACTGCTGGAATTATATAGCCTTCATTCACATAGCTCAATAAATCACGTGATATGAACATGGTTTCCATCTTAATAATCTAGAAATCAAAGTTCTCTCCTGAGAAGATAGGAACTCTAACCTCTAAACTATTTTCTGATGTAGTCATTGTAGTAGCAGAAAACTATTTGTTTTTTTTTTTTGATCCAACAGATGGTACATACCCTAGTTGATATTGATCAACAGGGCTCTGATACCATGTTAGAATTTGAGCCTCTATTTTGTATTTTGAACAAAATATGATCAAGATCAATTTGCTGTAGCAAATGAGGAAGAAGAAAACTCAGTTGAACTTTGAAGCAAAACTTTGCAGCTTCTATTTCTTACTTCTGGACTTCTTAAGGATTACATAACAAATTACCCTTATATAGGGTGCAATATAACCTATAAAATATCTTAGAAACATCTAAACTAGATTATAATTGTACTTTACATACAATAAATTCTCTATATTAGGTGAGGAGAAAACGGTAAACTAAGTGGGAGAAAATATCTCACTGCAGTGAGTCACTGTAGTACTTCAGCTTCCCTGTAGCTAAATATTTCTTGCTGCTTCCTAATATGTTCACTAAGGAAAGCATTAACTTCAACAGCTAACAGATACACCAACCCTTACCTTATTCTTATGGGCACCTCAAAACATTCTTAAGCTGCCAAATAGGGAGATGTAAAAGGTATTAATGTAATGTAGTCATGAACTCATGATATATATGTGGGCATCTCAAAACATTCTTAAACTGCCAACAAGCTACTAGCTTGTCTTGCCATATACTAAAATACCAAACATGCTCACTCT
Source organism: Fragaria vesca subsp. vesca (assembly GCF_000184155.1). Lineage (NCBI taxonomy): Eukaryota > Viridiplantae > Streptophyta > Magnoliopsida > Rosales > Rosaceae > Fragaria > Fragaria vesca. The sequence continues at coordinate 19,950,941 of NC_020492.1, read as the reverse complement.
GGGTTTCGAAATCTTTAACTTTGTTCGGTTTCATCTATGATGACTTAATAATAATTGTATGTTCTATTGTAATTATCAATGTATTCTTCATCAGAGTCGTCTCCATCAGAGCCTAATCCATGGTCAAGGTCTTCGTACTCATCATCGCCATCTTCGTTATCATCATAATATTCTGCTTCAAATCCAAGGTACTGGTCTTGGTCTTCATCGTCTTGTAAGTCATCTCTGTTCTCAATAGCCTCCCCTGTAAACCAAGAAACTGCATGGGGAATAATCTGATCTCGGATAATTAACCTACACAAAATCAATGTCAAAAATGTACTCAAAGTTAACAAGTATCCAACAATCAATAGCTGAATTAAGAAAGAAGTAAAAGATCATACGCTTTAGGACAATGAACTCACCCAATATGAAAATCATGTTCCGCCTGACGTGAACGCTTGAAGTTCTGCTAAGAAAGAGAAGCATATAAGACACTAGAGAAAAGTCGAATTCTAAACTACAAGTTTAAGACAATATATAACCAGCTTACATCATCTACCACTTCAAGTGCACCAAAAAGAGAGAAGAAACTGTCACAATCTTCAGTTACAGTGATCGATTTCGCATCCTCTGATTGTGTCTCAGGTTTCTTCTTAATAGGTATCGTTGTCAAGCATCTTGCCGGATACCATTCAATCTCAGTCCTATAAAACAATACGTGCCCGTCAAACTGTAGGCAATATATACAAACCATGTTAACTGTACATCAATACATGCCTTTGCATAAGGTAGAAAAACCCAACTCACCCTTTTATATCTTTCACTAGGGATATATCATTCTCAACACTCATGAGGAATGTCTTGGTCAAGACAGAATTTTCAAAGAAGGGATTGGCTTTAAAGCAGAAGTCAAGTTTGAAGCCCTCGGAGTCATCAATGGGGGAAGACTTGATGTCTTTAAGATACTTTAGAGCTTGTTCATCACGATAAGTAATCTAAATTTTGAAGACAAGAGAGAAAACAAAGAAGGATTCAATTCACAAGTAAGTAAACAATGGAAATGAGAAACAGTATGCATCCAACACCTACCTCATTTTCTATGTAGTCATTGTTTTGCAAAGCATTGAGCCAGAAGTAAGGCACCCCTTTCCCTGCCAAAATACATAACAGGACAATAAACAGTCATGAAATAATTAACAAAATGGTAAAGTTTATAGATATACAAGTATCAAAAACGTACCATATATATATGCTTCATCTTCATAATCACTGCCAACTCCATCTGCTTCAGGATCATTTACGATATTGTGTCGCTGTGAAGTGGAGTGACAATTATCGTCATCTAACAGAAAAAATGATGGAGAGATGATACACAGATTGATACATTGTACAAATTGTCTATATACCTGTAGATACAAATGTTCACATGATTGAAGATATTTTGCTTGAACTGATGCTGTATTCTCGTCAAATTCTGCTGTCAATGCATCAAGTTTTTCCTTCAAGTTGAGAAAGCATCAAGTTATGTACATCAAATGCAAACTTTTATAAAATGATCATAGAATAATAATGGGGCGAATCGTCAAGAACTTGCAGTAAACACATCACAAGAACTATATCTGTTTAATAAAATGGATCAAATGAATAAAACAAAGTTGTTAAGCAAGTTGTTGATTACTAATTTGGAGTGCAATCTCAACTGAAAATAATAAAGCGTGGAAACATATCAAATTGAATAATACAATATCCCATACAACAACTATAAATTTCAGAGCAATGGAAAATAGTACCTGGATTAGTCTAAGACTTTCAACACATTTTCTGGCATTTTTTCCTAGATTGTCAAGGAAATTGGAGTGCTGCGCAGATATTTTGGTCTTATCCTCCAGTGCAGCCTTTCCTGTAAACTGTGTAACGGCGCATGGGATGATCTGATCTCGAATGGTCAACCTACATGAGAATAAATACATCGACCAAAAGCGAAGTTCAGAGAATCTATCTGTATTGAGATCTCAATCATTACCGTAACTAATACAAAGTTCTGCCTATGGCTAAAGCACAAGTTATGAGCTCACCCCAAGCAAAAATCCATTTCCATATCGTATTTCTGATTTATGACCTGTTGGGGAAAACAAATTAAAAGAAAATTCATGTGTATACACAATCAAATAAGGAAGCAAATATAAAGATGACCTTCTGACAACAAACTCACCTCAACAAGATTTTTCTCATCTTTCAGGTTCTTTGGGATGTTAGGTGGACTGAAAAAGCCAAAGAAGCTCTCAATAGTCATTGGTTCGACTTTCTTTGATCCCTTCCCAGATTCCTTGGCGAGCTTATGTGTCAAGCATTTTCCCGGACGCCATTTAATCTCTGTCCTACAAAGCATCAGGTGCCAAAGAAAATACAGTCAAGTAAATACAAACACCTGCCTTCCTTGTAACAGATGGATAAAACAAGAAACTTACCCTATTGCGCATTCTATAAAGAATCCATCTTCATCAGTCATGTGATACGTCTTGGTCAAGACAGGGTTTTCAAAGAAGGGATTAGTGCTGAAATGGAATTCAAGCCTGAATCCTTTTTGTATCTTGGACCACTTAATGTCCGTAAGATGTTTGAGAGCTCCTTCATCTTGTTCCTTAATCTGATTCCAAGAGACAAGATGTAAACAACTGAGTTACAACTACAAACATTAAGGATTTAAGGATGGGATACATGGTTAAAAACGTTATGCGATAACAACCTCATCATATACGTCGTCACATCCTTTCAGAGCATATAACCAGAAACTAGGCACCCCTTCTCCTGCAGAAACACATAATAATTGTGACAAACTCTTTATTGTAAGACATAACTAAGGTCAAGGATAATATGTACCTTCTTTCTGTTTTTTGGTCTGGTTCATTGATGTAGCTCGTGCAGCAGCATTAGTAGTGATTCCAGCTTCTTCAACCACGCCATTCACAATATTGTATCTCTGCAAGATTCATTAAATAACTAATCTATATACATGACATTCAATAGATTGATATTGGCAGTCAATTAAGAACGCATACCTGGAGGTACAGAGGTTCACAAGACTCCAGAAAGCTGGCTTCAAGATTTGCTCTCTCATTGTGAAACCCCGCCTTTATAACATCAAGGTCTCTCTGCAAGATACAGAACCCGTGAAATAACAAAGTGATGTTGAGTGAATGAAACAAATCAACTGTAAAATACAAGCTCCATATATACCTGAATCTTTCTAAGTTTATCGATGCGCTCTCTGTTCTCTTCGTCCAGAGTCTCCAAGACATAGGAGCGCCGACCGTCAAACTGTCCACGGAAAAATTAGATCAACAGTAAAATTTAGAGAGCAACAGTTAAAACTGGAACAAGAGTCTCTTGGTTGCTAAGAAAAGTGAAATACTAACCTTAAAGTATCCTGGATTGTTCTCTACCTTCCCACCTGTAGGCATAAACCCAGAGCATTATCAAACAACTAGATCGAATTTCAGCATGAGAAACACATAAAAACAGTAAATGAGGGATTCGTTACCATTAGAAGACCCGCCGGACATGTTGACTGTAGCCATGACTGTTGGTGACTCGAGGTAAAGGATCAAAACCCTGGAAGTGATATAAAAGGGAGAGAGAGAGTACGCTGCTATTACCTTCCCTCTTTTTCTCGTTCTATTTAAAGTAAAAATTTGTCCCCAAATTTGTTTTTCCTAATCGCCTCCGGCCCTCCGCAAACCCTCCGCAAACCCTACTTTCCAAAAACGTGAGCAAAATAGATTTTCAATAGTATGTTAGAAATAATTTCACTCCCTATTTTCTGATTCACACTCCCACATTTTTTTTTTTGGGTAAAATTTTCACAAAAAGATAAAACACATGTCACTAAAAATAAAATTTAAATTACCAAAAAATAAAAATGAGAGTATGGATTGAAAAATTAGGAGTGTAAATTTCAGTTCGCTACTTTTACCCTGCGTTTGGATGAGAGTTTTCTTAATTCTTGAGTAATTATGAAATAATAGAATTTAAATATCTATCAATTGAAATTCCGTTAATTGTAATTTTCATTGTTTGGTTAAGTATTTTTGGGATTTGAAATGTGTGATAGATTAAGAAAGTTTAAAATAAATATAAAAAATAAAATTTTAAAAAGCCTTGTTCTGGAAATAAAAATTGAATCCCGCAATAGAATTTGTAAATAACATTTATTTTTGGTGGAATTCAAGTGAGGAATTTAGTCAATGAATTCCTTTGTTTTCAATTCCAATCAAAATTTAAAATTCTCTATATAATAATGCCAAATTAGAGAATTGGCTTCTCAGAATTATAAAATCTTTACTTTCAATTAAATTACAGAGAATTTCTCCGTATCTAAACACAATGTTTATAGTCTCAAACTTCCTATCAAAGAAGAAAAAATAAATATTTTTTAATAGTGGGATTCTACTGTGCCAATCAACTCTCATTATTATTAACTATTTTAAATTGGTGTAAAAGCATTGAGCAACGGTCGCGAGAAATTGAAATTGAGAGAGAAAGCGATCAAATCCATCAAATTATGATTAAATTATGGAATTAATTAATTCGAGATTGACGGCAATCCATCAAATCCATAGGACTGGAAATCAGTTTGTGAACTGGATTTTTTTTTTTAAATCTATCAAAATAATTTTATTTTATTTTAATCAAGAAGATTATTTCCGTTTAAAAACCTTAATTATTATCTTTTCGAAACTTGTCGAATCAACTTGTTCTCTTCAAGAAGAAAAATGATCTCGAATTAATTTCAAAAAGATATTGCACGATGGACATCAGTGTGGAAGTATATACTTATGGAAACTTCTTTTGATTTTTCTCTTCAGCAACTTATGAGTTTCAAAATTAAGAAATTTTAAATACACACCCTTAATATCTTAATACACACCTTTATTATTTTATGTTTCTATTGAGATTTTTATAGGTAAGTTAAATGACCAAAACATACATCTATTATTAAAAAAAAAAAAAATAGCTCTAGAAGTATTCTTTTTTCAACGTCTTCTACCCTAAAATCGTCGAAAGCATGTCTTCTCCCCTAACCCAACTCTTCTCCACAATTCATTTGAGTTGTTTTTTTTTTTTTTTGTATCTGTATCAGCTTTAGTTTGATCTTGCATATCATATTGTCAAGTGCTGCATTTTATCATGACATGTTTTATCGAATAACTAGCTATCTATGTTCAATATCTACTGTACTTCTACAGTTCTACTAGCTTGTGAATTTTGAAAACTTGTATTGGTGATTTGGAGTTGGGATATAACAATAATCATTTGATTATAAATTGAATGATGATAACAAAAAATTTCTAGCAAAAATTAGACGAAATAATATGTAAAAAGAGGTACCAAATGGTAAATATACATTAATTATATTAAATAATAGAATATTTCATAAATTAAGGGCATTTTAGGCAGTTTGGGATGTGTATTAAGTATAATACTGAAATGAAAAACTTGATAGGTGGTGTATTAAGTAAGGGGTGTGTATTAAGATATTAGGGGTGTGTATTTAAAATTTCTCAAAAAAGAAATGTGTATCTAGCATTTAGAGACGTGTTAATAAAATTTCTCTTGTTTTTATTTGTTTCAATTGGCTCATTAAGAGAAATTAGGTTCGTTCATAATTTAGCGAATTTCTTGATTGTTGGTTTTATTATAGTAGAGATATGACAAAAAAGTTGGGAGGTTGGTTGAGACCGCCCTAATATGGAATCCCTATGCCTAGTGTTCGAGTCTCAATTTCTACCTATTTGTGACCAGCGTATGCCTGTACCTAGAGATTAGTCTGTCTGTACCCGGGAACCTTGGTCCAAACTCCAGACACTCTTTGGGTCGATCCCGAACCAGCCAACCTAGACCTGGCCCAATAGTTCAATTAGGAACGACCCATAACTGAGGAAAAA
>NC_020492.1:19882205-19944994 GCF_000184155.1 Fragaria vesca subsp. vesca | reverse complement strand
CCGAGGCCTATATCTCCGACGTCGATTTTGCTACACCGACATCGATCTGCTTCTCTGGCGTCGATCTGCAACACGTCAAGGATTGGATGGAGGTCAGAACTCTGAAAAAGGTGTTGAAGGAACACACTGTTTGATTACGTGGTGGTGCGCAAATGATCGTCCTCGTCGTCTGGAGTTACGACCTCTCGACGTCAAGATCGCCGGAGTCAAATCAATCTCGATCTGCTTCTAATTCTTTAGATCTCACAGAGGTAATGCAGTTCTTTCTTTTAATTTTTGTTTCTCTCTACGATTCTGTAAATCCGAACACGAGATATGTGAGTGTGATTTGCATATGTGTTGACGGATCGTGATTTTGATTCGAATTGCAGGAAATCAAGTGGAGGTGAAGATTGTGAGAGTTCAAACAGTAGTAAATATCTTGTAGTAGTTTTTGTCAGTGAAAGTAGTAGCTTTTGTTAGTTAGAGTAGTAATTTTTGTTGGTAACGGTAGTAGCTTATATTGATGGAGGCAATAGCTTTTATGTCTGGCAGTAGTAGTTTTTGTATATAGGGGTAGTAGCTTTTGTTTATGTCGGTAATAACTTTTGTTGTGGCGGTAGCTTTTGTATATAGGGGTAGTAGCTAGCTTTTGTTATGTTGGTGGTAGCTTTTGTTTATCTCGGTAGTAGCTTTTGTAGGCAGTGGTAGTAGCTTTTGTAGCTGGTGGTAGTAGTTTTTGTGTTCGTCGGAAACCTCACAGCAGTAGCTTTTGTAGGCGGTGGTAGTAGCTTTTGTAGCTTGTGGTAGTAGTTTTTGTGGCTGGTGGTAGTAGCTTTTGTGTTCATCAGAAACCTCACAGTAGTATCTTTTGTAGGCGGTGGTAGTAGCTTTTGTAGCTGGTAGTAGTAGCTTTTATAGCTGGTAGTAGTAATTTTTGTCATCGTCGGAGGTCGGACAGAAACCTCGCCGGAGGTCGGTCGGAAATCTCGCCGGAGGGCGGCCGGAAACCTCGCCGGAGGTCGGCCGGAAACCTCCCCGGAGGTCCGCCGGAAACCTCGCCGGAGGTCCACCGGAGACTGTTCCGAAATGAGTGGTTGTTGACTTTTTATACTAGTGGCATTCTTGTAAATATAAAGGAGAAAATCTTTTTTTTTGTTGGATGGCAGTCTGTAATTATGTTGAACTTCAATACTTAATACAAAACCTTATTTAGACTTGGGTGGATTTATGTGGGTAAAAATGTTGGGGTGGATCTATGTGGGAAAAAATGTCTCAAAATGGACTTATATATAATTGGCCCTTAAAATTTCTCTTCAAAATTCTCTTCTTCTACTTCTAAAAATAAAAAAAACTTATTGAGTTTCAAAATTCTCTTTTATAATCGCGCTTCACACAACCTGATCTTCAAGAACCCTAATGTCTCCTCTCCATAAATTTTAATTCAAGAACCCTCTAAAACTCCAAATATAAATCGCTCGAATTCTCTTAAGAGATTCCATCAAATTTGAGGGTGAAAACAGCGATGGAGGATCAAGACCCGATCGTAGTCCTCAAAGCGCAGTTTTTTCTTTCGAGAAAACTCAGACGCAGAACGAATTATTTTTGGGCATGTCAGAAAACATGTAAATGTACGTATCTACAGTTTTTCACTCTATTTATTTTTCTTCATTGTATCATTGTATGCGCTCTCTACATATCTCGTATTGCTTTGCTCTTTCTATCACTGAAGATCCTGGTCATCTTCTTGGTTTTAAAGATTTGGTTGAGTTATGAATGGTTTTAAATTATGGTATAATTGGAATGATCGGTTTTGCTGCTTCAAAATATTATGTTATGATCGAATTCAGTATACAGGGGAACTCATATATAACCCGTATATGCTCAGCCAATCATATGAATTTGTCTTCATATTTCATTCATCTATGCATTTATTTACAATCAAATTATCAATAACAATTATCTATTTCTTTCCAGCGCGCCATTGAGATGAAAATTCGGAAGATGAAGCGGAATATAATCTAGTAAGACTACTCTACTCGTCACTTTCTCATATTTGTTTTTAGGTTTTTAAATTTTCTGTTAATAATCTAAACTATTAACTTGCAGCCGTGCTGACATTTGTGCTTCGGATGTATACGAGCACTATGTTGATTTTGTAGCAAAGAAAGATAAACTGTGCGAGTTAAAATCGTTGGAGAGGATATCGGAGCAATTACAAGCGGGCATACTTACACCATCCAAGCTCAGGAATGCTATTTATAATCGTATGTTAGAGGTGAGATACTGCTTGACTGACTTATCATGAATATATCTGTGTATCCATGACAAGTTTTACATCATTGTTCTTTCCCTTCTGCTCTTGTTGTATTGTTTATTCTTGTCTGAGAGGCTCATTTGGGGGTCTATACTTATTGGTGTATTGTACAGAGTTGATGAGTTGATGAGTTCTGGACTACTGGCTAGTGAGGAAAGATTTATGATGAATTGCTTGTATCTTCCTGTAATTAAAAAAAAAAAGAAACGAAAATAGAAAAATGATGTGTACCATGGATCAAATAAATTAAAATTAACTATGCAAGTTATAAGATTTTTTACGAGGACTTTGAGGATTTCGGATTTACCTGATCATGATGATTACGGGCTTTGTTTCATAATGAATTTTGCAGGAGGCAGCAGATGTCTAGTTTGTAGCTGCACAAGGCCTGCAGCTCAGCAGTTTATAGAGGAAACGGGTTCAGCTGCACAGCAGGCAGAGCAAGCGGCTGAAGATGCACTGGCCGCAAAGGAGGCGGATGCAGCTGCAAGGTTTGCAAACAAGGCAGCTGAAGCTGCACAGCTTGCAAAGGTGGCGGCTGAATCTGCACAGCTAGCAAAGCGAACAAAGGAGACCGTTCCAGTTGCAAAGCTCGCAAGGAAGGCAGCTGCAGCCGCACAGGTCGCGAAGAAGGCAGCTGTAGCTGCACAGCTTGCAGAGGATCAGGCGACTCCAGAAGCAACTGCAGAGGCAGTTGTAGTGGAGCAGCTTGGGACGCTGTTGTTATAATGCTGCAAAGGAGACAAATGACAAGTGTGTTTTATTGTTCTTTCTTGCTTTTGTTCTTGGTATGTAGCTTTCTCTTTTTTTTGAGAGGTTGTGCGGATTTATTTTGGTATGAAGATTTGATAAGCGGCTAGTGAGGAAATAGTTAATGTTTACCATGTTTGAAATAAACCACATGAATTGGAAGATGGAGTGATCAAATAGCTTTGAAGAGTTTATAAGTCTGATCATGATGTTTATTTATTTATTTTGAAAAAGAGGGTATGGAACCCAGTCTACATAGGAGGGTCGGTCCGCTGCCCATTATTTGATACGAGAGGAATTCAACTCGACAAGTTTTTCTTCAACTACAGATCAAATTTACTAAAAAATGTTGTACTCAAAGTAATCTAGTAATTGTTATTCTCAGTAGATCGATGTAATAACAAAAAGAATAAGGAAGTACAATGTTTCGTGAGAAATTAACTAAATAATTGACTAGCTTGGAGCTTCTTCTTCGCATAGACTTTGGAGCTCTAAGTGCAGATAAACCCTTGACCAGTACCGAACGCTGAAAGAAGCGAAAGCTTCCAGTTCTAGCTTGATACCCTTCTCAAGCATGTATTTCAGCTCCTCATCCAAATTGTCCAGATGATCTGTGGCCAACATACGTTTTGCACTCTTCCTATCATGACTGCTCATCTTCAACTTAACTTTTGCGCGTAGTGGATACTTCTGCAGGTGCTTGTGCAAGATACCCAACAACCTAACACCAGGCGTGGCTAAGTTTTGACTGTCATAAGCCATGTTCTTTGACCCGAAACGATAAACAGAAGCAATCTTCATTCCATATGGATTGAAGTCGTTAAGTGAATGCACAGGAATTTTCAACTCATAACTCGCTCTGTTCACACAACGTCTGGTGTCTACATCTGGCATACCTTTTGCTGTTATCATGATACAACGATACTTCTTATGAAACTCATCTTCGGCCAATCGACTCCAAACGGTATGTTTTTCGACGATTAATATGAATAATGCATCGCTATCCGCCTCAATAGTAACGTCCTTTGTCATTGATGGGATATAAATTCCATTCTTTCCACTGTCATTAGCATTACGAGCAGGTTGATCTTCTCCTTCCTTAAAAGAGATGTTACCAATCACAACACCTTTTTCACATGCTGTAACACGAAGACTCGACCTAGTCGAGCCAATCATGCAGCAGATATCGTCTATCACTGCACTAACACTCATCATACTCTTGAATACGTCACGTCTGCTGTAATAAAGAAAACGAAGGTCCGAAGTTATATCATCCTTGCACAAGTTCATGATAAACTTCAGAGCAATACTAGTGGCGAGGTATTTCTGGGTACAAGGATTACGTATGATTAATCTTCTTCTTTTTACAACGAAACGTTTGCATCTACTATCCATGCATGCTTTGGATGGACTCCTTGACGGCACCATGTAGGGGCGGTAACTAGTCGATTCCTGCTTCTCATATTGTGCAAGTACTTGAATCACTTCTTCTCTGGTCATGTCTTTGACTTGAAGAATATTCGGGTCCAGTTCAGGCAGCTCGAAAGAGTTTCTTTGACGGTATCTCTCATTGTAATTTTCGAGCTTTGACAGTAACTCTTCTCGGTCCATGAGTTTCTCCTCCAAGGGGAGGTTATCACCTTTATTAACTCTAGAGCGGCGTAACACAATTCTAGCTTCACCATCTTTCTTGGCTTCACTCGCACGTAATTGTGCACTTAGTTGTTGAGCTCGTCGTGCTGCTCGTAGGTCACGTTCAAGATTTTGACGTTCACGACGTTCACGATGAGTTTCTTCAGATTGACTTTCGCTACTATCTGCTTGCTTTTGATGAGATTCACGAACTTTAAAAACTTTGAACGACCGCCCCATTATTTCTTATTGGGTTAAACAAGAGGCTAATAGCTACTCGTTTGATTTCTCCAACCACGGTGTGTTATATATAGCTGTTAGAAAGATTCTCCGTGCACAACAAATCTAGTCATAATCTTCTACATTGGCTTATTTGGTACGGTGAAAGTGTGAACATAATTTTCTACAATACTACTGTTTCTCGGTGTTTCCGGTATAAATAAGGAAAGTAAGTATTCCTTGTAAACTAAGACAAGAAACCTACTTACCAAAAAAAAAAACAGAATTGTTTAGAAAGCTAGAAAGAATCCTACTTTCCAAAGAAGGATATATATCAAAGAAACCTCCTTCAATCTCAAAGAAAAAAAAAAAACCTACTTTTACCAAAGAAAAATATACTTGTATGAAACGTTACTAATTAAAACGAGAAACAATAACATAGTATTATTTCGAGTCGAGTCTAGCTACAATAACTTTCCAAATAAAAAATATAATTCTTGCTTATTTCCATTGAATTTGAATTTTTTAAATCATCAGCTCGTACTTTATTTAAAAAAGAAGTTCCTAATACTATTAAGAATATGGATTTTTGCTCTATAAAAGTGTTGGCAATTTAACATTATGACTTGTACAGTGGCAGTTCAATCTCATCGATCCTTGAATTTGTATCCCAGGTCCTAGGCTTCAGACGCTAGATATATAGTTTCCCTACTTACATTATTAGTCGATACGTAACTCCGTAGAATTCAGCAAAGATTAGCGATGGATGATCAGGTCCCGATCATAGTCCTGAAAGCGCAGTTTTTTCTTCCGAGAAAACTCAGACGCAGAATGAATTTTTTTGGGCATTCAAGAAACCTGTAAATGTACGTATTTTCGGCTTTATCATTACTTTATTTTTCTTCATTGTATCATTAATGTATATTCTTTCTGCATATCTCGTATTGCTTTGCTCTTTCTATCACTAAAAGATCCCGACATCTTGGTTTTCAAGATGTGGTTAAATTAAAGCTTGAAAAATGCTTTAATTTTAGAAGGAAAAAGAAAAACTGCATGGTATAATTGGAATGATCGGTTTTGTTTCCTTCAAAATATTATGTTATGAATTCAGTCTTGTAACATCAGAGTACCTACAGGGGAACCCATATATAACCCGTATATCAGCCTATCATAGGAATTCGTCTTCATATTTCATTCATCTATGCATTTATTTACAATCAGATTAATCAATAACAACTATCTATTTCTTTCCAGCGCGCCATTGAGATGAAAATTCGGAAGATGAAGCGGAGAATAATCTAGTAAGACTACTCTACTCATCACTTACTCATATTTGTTTTTAGGATTTTAAATTTTCTGTCCGGAAATTTCACAAAGTGGAATTAATAATCTAAACTATTAACTTGCAGCCGCGCCGACATTTGTGCTGATGATGTATTCGACCACTATATTGAGTTTGTAGGAAAGAAAGATAAACTGTGCGAGTTAAAATCGTTGGAGAGGATATCGGAGCAATTACAAGCGGGCATACTTACACCAACCAGGCTCAGGAATGCGATTTATAATCGTATGTTAGAGGTGAGATACTGCTTGACTGATGAATTTTGTACAATTTCTTTCCCTTCTGCTCTTGTTGTATTGTTTATTTTTGTCTGAGAGGTTCGTCTGGGTCTACACTATGTATGAGTGGCTAGTGAGGTAAGAATTAATATATATGTGCACCATGCATAATGGATGAAACAAAAAGTGAAAGTCGTATAGAAAAAGCTAGCTTCGTAGATTTCTGAAATAGTTGATCATAAAGATTATTACTGCCTTTAATAGTAGTATCATGCATGATGAATTGCAGGAAGCAGCAGATGTACAAACTGTAGCTGCAGAGGAGGAAGCTGCCGTTAGACAGTTTATAGGCGAGACGATTGTAGCTGCAGAGAGCGCAAAGCAGGCCGCTTTAGCTATAGTGACAGCAAAAGATGCCACTGAAGCTGCACAATTTGCAAAGGACGCAGCTGAAGCTGCAAAGGTCGCAGAGGTGGCGGCTGAATCTGCACAGCTAGTAAAGAGAACAAAGGAGACGTTAGAAAATGCAAAGCTTGCAAGGCAGGCAAATGCAGATGCAGAATTCGCAAAGAAGACTGCTGCGGATGCAAAACTTGCAGAAGAGGATAAGACGATTCTGGAGGCAACTCCAGTTGAGGCAGTGTTAGAAAGGAGGCTAGGGAAGTTATCGCTGTCAGAAGACTGCGGAGGAGACCAGTGCAAACGAGACGACTGTAACTGCAGAGTAAATACCCGGGGAGCGGCTCAGGGTGTCGTGAAAACACTGAACTTTTCATGAAGATGTTTTCGCTGTGGTGTTTAATCAAATTTTGTTCAACTTCTGTTATGTGATTTACTGATTGTAATGTGGTGTTGTATCAGTTTTGTTCCTATTTGTGTTGGGGTTTAGATTTTTTAAAGCGAGCTGCTGAATTCAAATCAAACGGTATTTCATATCATTCTTTTCAACGCATGGTTTTACCAAATGAAAATAAACTCGACGTAAAGAAATACAAATTACGAAAAGTATAAGTGAATATGAATGAAAAGGTTAGAAAAAACTCAAAAAAGGTAAGAACGGGTGCGGATCAACGGCGCCCCTCTGCTTCTCACCAAAGCCCACCCAACACAAACTTGAACTTAAATAGTGGACCCCTCAGCCCGCTAGGCCCACGAACCTCGTAACCGGCTAGCGGCACCTCGTGTCCGCCTAGCCCGCATTTGGTTTTTTTTTTTTTTTTTTTGTTTCCTTTTTACCCCCATAGTTTTTGCTCGATTAACAGTTAAAACCGGAATAAGAGGTTCTCTATTTTCTTGGTAGCTGAGAAAAATGAAACTACTACTGACCTGAATTGAGCGTGGATTATTCTCTGCGTTCCGAACTTTAGCCACAAAACCAAATCATTATCACATAAGTAGCAAGATCAAATTTCAGCATTAGAAACACATAACATAAAAACAGTAAAAAGGATTAATTACCATCAGAAGACCCGCCGGACATGTTCACCTTAGCCTAGTCGTTCAGCTTCAGCAGTCTAAACGTCTGATGGTAAGGGAAGATCAAAACCCTCAAAGCGATATGAATAGATCGATACAATATTTTAGGAAACTCTTTCATACCAAAAAGGAAAAGAGTTTGTCAAATTAGAAAATTAAAATTGAATGATACAAAATGAACGGTTTGAAGGAAAATCAAGAAGAGAATCATCATCTTCCCTCAAATTATCATCAAAGTAATTTAAATAAAAAGATATTGCTAGCCGGGAATCAATTTGGAAGTACACTTTTGGAAAATTTAGTCATGATTTTCCTTTTCTCTTCACCATTCTATATATATGAGTTAAAAAAAAAAATCCCTTTTATAATCGTTATATTGTGTTCAATTCAACGTGAACTCTCTTCAAGAACCCTAGCTAGTATATATCTCTTCCTCTCTCCTCACCATATAAATATTAACTATAATTTAAGAACACCCTTTGAAATTTCTACGTATATGAAAAGTCGCTGAAGTTTTCTGAAGAGAGACTATCAAACTGATCCGCGATGGAGGATCAAGACCCGATCGTAGTCCTAAAAGCGCAGTTTTTCCTTCCGAGAAAACTCAGACGCAGGACGAATTATTTTTGGGCATTCAAGAAACCTGTAAACGTACGTATATTTAGCTTATCACACTTTTTTCTTCATGTACGTGCTTTCTATACATCTTGTATTGCTTTGCTCTTTCTATCACTAAAGATCCTTATTACCTTCTTGATTTTGAAGATTTGGTTACAGTTTGAATAATGCTTTAATTTTAGAGAAAATTGTATGGTATAATTGGAAATGATCGGTTTTGTTTACTTCAAATATTATGTTATGAATTCAGTCTCGTCACAATTATCTATTTCTTTTTCAAGCGCGCCATCGAGATGAAAATTCGGAAGATGAAGCGGAATATAATCTAGTAAGACTACTACTCTCCTCATCAGTTACTCATATTTGTTCTTCGTTTTTAAATTTTATGTTCAGGAACTTCACAAAGTGGAAATAATAATCTAAACTATTAACTTGCAGCCATGCCGACATATATGCAACGGATGTATACGACCACTATATAGAGTTTGTAGGAAAGAAAGATAAACTGTGCGAGTTAAAATCGTTGGAGAGTATATCGGAGCAATTACAAGCGGGCATACTTACACCAACCAGGCTCAGGAATGCCATTTATAGTCGTATGTTAGAGGTGAGTTGATTAATACGTGTGATATGGATGAAATAAATATGGAAGTCGATCATATAGAAGAAGCAGCTCGCTATTATAGATTTCTGATTTATCTGATTATGATCATGAAGTCGAACGTGTTATATATAATGAGAATTTACAGGAGGCAGCAGATGTACAGTTTGTAGCTGCTCAGGAAGCGGCTGCAGTTCAACAATTTATAGATGAGACGATTATAGCTGCACAGCGCGCAAAGCGGGCGGCTAAAGCTGCACTGGCCGCAAAGGAGGCCAGTGTAGCCGCTCAGTTTGCAAACGAGGCAGCTGAAGCTGCAAAGGTAGCAAGTGTGGCGGCTAAATCTGCACAGCTCATAACGCGAAACCAAGAGACGTTTGAAAACGCAAAGAAGGCAATTGCAGCTGCGAGGGATGCGAAGAAGGCAGCTGCAAAAATCACAAAGAAGGCCGCTGAAGCTGCACAACTTGCAAAGGATGAGGAAACTCCAGAGGAGGCAGTTGTAGTACTGGAGAAGCTAGGGAAGCTGTCGTTGGAGAGCCGCAAAAGTGATGAAGGTTCATCTTTTGAGACAAACAATACAACTGTTCCTTGTGCTAAAAAATTGAAGGACTTTAAGTTAGCAAGAGACAGGTCAAAGAGGGTGATTAAGAAACCTATCAGGTTCCATTAAAATGGAGCTCGATCGTTATCAGCATTTATTTCTTTTTAAAAACTATGTCTCTCTTATTCTTTCTTATTTTTATTTATATGGAGGTCAGGGATTTTGGTTGAATTTCAATGAAATATTAGAGCTGGAAGCTACTGCTCCAGAACTCGTTTTGCTCCTTTGCTCTCCTTATTTGAGACAGCTTTAGCATTAGCGACGAATCAACGATCAACATATGGTTTTACCAAAAGTAAAAGTGAATATCTATGAATGTTTTCGTGTTTCAAATTTTTTTAGAGGGGGTATATGTGGTTTGGTATAAATTAGAAGGTTAAAAATAACAAACATTTACCGCACAATGATGCATTAAAAGGTCTGAACTCTGAACCGGAGAGTATCCAAGTCCGGGCGGATCAACGGCGCCGTTTTGACGGTGGCGAAGAAGGATAGAGTTGCTGGACCAATCAGAGTGCAAGGCCCAATACAAACTTAACTTAAATGGTGGACACCTCAGCCCGCTAGGCCCACGAACCTCGTATCCGCTACGGGCACCACGTGTCCACGTAGCCCATAGGTTTTTTTTTACCCGCAGATTTTTTGTCCCCGTTTCATAACAACTCCCACAGAGTCACACACCCAGAAAGCTTTGCTCGATTAAACCCTAAAACCCCCTAAATCGGAACCGAACCAATCCGACCCACTCTAGTCACCTCCTTACTGCTTCTATTCAATCTTCTCTAGCTTTTAATTCGATTTTCCTGGCAACACAACTTGCATAGCTCGCTGCCGGAGCATACTGAAGATGGTGTTCGGGCAAGTCGTGATCGGTCCACCTGGCTCAGGGAAGACCACTTACTGCAACGGCATGTCGCAGTTTCTCGAACTCATCGGAAGGTAGATTCTACTCTCATTTCTCTGTTTAGTGTGTGATTGCGTATTTGTACTTACAGTTTGTCGATTTTTTTTACTGCAGGAAAGTTGCGGTTATCAATTTGGATCCGGCTAACGATACATTACCGTATCCTTTTCAATTTGTTAATCTTTCAGTTTCATGTATTTTTGCAGTGTTGCATTTGCTTCTAGTATGTGGAACCTTGATTTAGAATGTAGGTATGATTGTGCTGTGAACATAGCTGATCTTATCAAACTAAGTGACGTCATGGCGGAACATTCTCTTGGTCCAAATGGAGGTCAGTGCCTACTATCTCTCCATTTCTTGCATTAACACAAAGTTAGTTCATCTCTCCGAATTTAGGATTACAGTTCACTTGCAAGCTTAAAACTCGCAGTCTATTTTGCAAAGTAACCTAAATATGTAGTGATGATGCTTAACTGGGCACTTAACTGTCCTCTAGAAGTAGTTTTCGATGTACGGTACTCATACTTGTAAAGTATGAAATATCTTGTTCTGCAGCTTCTGAAGTTTCTGTTGTCATGTTCATCATCCAGGTCTTGTATTTTGCATGGATTTTCTAGAGAAGAATATTGACTGGTTGGAGGCTAAGTTAAAACCTCTGCTTAAAAGTATGTTTTACTTGCTTTTCTCTTTTATGATAATAACGCTCTGTTATGCTTATTCTTATCTTCTCCCCTCAAGTTCTTTATATGTGCAGTTTTATATGTTGTTTAGCTATGATACATCATAGCTGCTTCTTGGAGTTTTGTAATAGTGATGAGGAGAAGCTGCAGAGCTTCTCTGAGTGTTTGTTTAATTGGCTAATATGTGATGTTTCATTGTTATATCAAGCATCAGTTCAAACTGGAGCTAGTCTTATGGTTGCTCAGAATTATAACCAATGATGCTTAAATTCAATCAATAAGTGAAGTGTTTTGAAATCCACAATTTGAAATTTTGCAAGCATATCAGTTTGGCTTACATGGTTGTTAGCATTCTTCTAGTTTTTTCCCTTGAGTGGTGGTGAAATTGACAATAGCATTCTGCTGCCTATCAATGTTACTGCAGATCACTATCTTCTCTTTGATTTTCCTGGCCAAGTGGAACTATTCTTTCTTCATTCCAATGCCAAGAACATTATCATGAGACTCGTAAAGAAGTTAAACCTCAGGGTATGATTATAAATTTCTTTTGTGCTCTTGCTTTGACCATCACCAGGACCGTGAATAATTGATGTGCCTTCTGCTCATTATTTGGTTGGCTTCCTGATTTTCTGCAGTTGGCTGCAGTACATTTAGTTGACGCCCATCTTTGCAGTGACCCTGCTAAGTATGTCAGTGCGTTGCTTCTCTCTTTATCAACCATGTTACATATGGACCTCCCGCACATTAATGTCTTGTCCAAGATTGATTTGATACAGAACTATGGAAAGCTAGGTAATTGCTGCAGTTTTATTACACACGACTTGCAAGGTAACTGATGTTAACAATGCTGCTGGTCATCCTTTCTAATCTTAAGCATCTTCTTTATGTGTGCAGCTTTCAACCTTGATTTTTATACTGATGTGGAGGATTTATCTTATCTTCAGAACAGTCTTGATCAGGATCCGCGCTCCGCTAAATTCAGGTCTGATGAATATCAGGAACTCAATAGGGTAAAGCAAAACTATGAGAAGTTTAATTATTTTTTATCAGTAAGTTGTTTGTGGTCCATATTGCAGAAAGCTTACAAAGGAGCTGTGTGGTGTCATAGAAGATTTCAGTCTTGTCAACTTTACAACTTTAGATATTCAGGCATGCCGACCTCTTTAGTTTACTGATGACCTCATGTATTGTTTATGCTGTATACTATGTGTTCTCACTCAGATTCTACTTCTCAGGATAAAGAGAGCGTGGGAAAGCTAGTTAAGCTGATAGACAAGACCAATGGATACATTTTTGCTAGCATTGAAGCTAGTGCAGTAGAATTCAGCAAAATTGCAGTTGGTCCTGTTGATTGGGATTACCACAGATATCCTTTTACTTTTCATTCTAAAATACTTCACTCTATTCCTTCATTTTTTCGATGTACTTATAAGCTTGTGAAGTGTTTATCACTGTCTTTTATCCGCATTTGAAAATTACTCCCATATGGTATGGGCTTCAAAAACTTCCGCTACCTACGTAGCTTTTTGTTAGACCTGCCTCCTAAAGATTTTGCAGGGTGCAGTGCGAGGCCCGAGTTTTGAGGCCGGGTCCATGAGTGGGTTTGGCAGGTTCTGGTTATCTAGAAGAGTTTTGGGTTTGGGGTACAAAAGTTTATATATGAATACAAAAATCCCATGTTATAATTTTACTTAACAAATTAGCTTACAGTTGGAGAAGTGCAAGAGAAATACGTCAAGTTTGATGAAGACTTTGATGACATTGAATAGCTGGCAAGTTTGCAGTCTTTATCTTGGAAGAAAATGATACTGGTGAGCGTTCTATGTGTTTAAGCAAGTTTGTTTATTCATGGTCTAATTTCAGAAGCTCACAGTTTTTGTGCCTATCATCACATGTTTTTCTCAGGGATCTTATCAACTGAAGTCCGGAGAACTCTCAGCAGTTTCCCTCCACTATCATGCTCATTCCCATTCCATTTGTAAGGGTTTTGTGTTCATAAAATCCACTTGTACAATAGGCTCTGTAGTCATGCATGCTATTTATACGAAAATGTAGCTTGCACATATGAGAACTGTTTAGAAGAGATTTTGCACTTTGCAGCATGAATGAGTATTGGACCGTGCATGCTATTTATACGAAAATGTAGCTTGCACATATGAGAACTGTTTAGAAGAGATTTTGCACTTTGCAGCATGAATGAGTATTGGACCGCTAAGGTTATGGTCAATGCCCTTTTTTTTTTGGACATTGATGGTCAATGTTGTTTAAATTAAGAGCTTAAATCATTCCTAGTCGCTCTAATACAGTAATCAGGTGAAAGCAACCTTCTACTGGGCTTATGGTTTAGGTGAGAAGAATGAGTGGAGATCACTCCAACCCATCCTTGATTTTAGCTGTCCGGTTTTTGTATCTTACTAATTGGATTAAGGGTTGCTTTTGCTTCCATTTGATGTTTATTTTGAAGTCTCTGATTAAATGCGTGGAAATAGTACAAGGTCGTTAACGCTGACTATTATAAGAGGGTCACAAGGAATAAGTAGTTTAATGGGTCATGTGAACGTACTTGTGAACATCCATTGAGAATTGTATTGTATTCTTTTGTAGAAGATTAAGAATACCTGTCTGCACCATGTTAGGTAAGCAAACATGATCATAATTTGGCATGTTATGTCATGTATACAAGTATTATCTACAACGGGTTCTAAAATTTTAGGCAGCTTTGCAACGTAATGAACTTACATAATGACATATGACATGATGCAAATGTAGGTTATCCAAAATCTTATTACACGATTGTAAATGATTAACTAACATTATCATAGGATATTTGCATTAGAATATCAAAGAGGGACGTCATTTTTTGTCCGATCGGAAACAAAGTCCAACCATTTATTTGTCATGTAATTACACCATGGATGAGATAGTATGCGTACTCCACAAGCTTGGCTTTAGAAAGTTCTGATAATGTGGATTTTATAGATATGGACCGCTACTGATGAAAGCATTTAGATGGGTGGGGTTTTGTTGCCGAAGTTTTGTTGCAGTATATCACTGATTTTTGTTCCCCATATGTGAACTTCGTATTTCCTTTTTATATTAGGGGGCTGAAATTTACACATTTTTTTTTTACAATCCACACACCCTTACTCCATTTTTTATAAAGAAATGTCTAAAATGTCTCTATCTTAGACAATTTCAAGAGATTAAAACATGAACATTTTAGACATTTCTTTTATAAAAAGTGGGACAGAGGTGTGTGGATTGTAAAAAAGATATGTAAATTTCACTCCCTTTATATTATTGTGTTATACTAGTATAGTTCCTGATAAGTTATAATAGATTACAACGTCAAATCTACAGAGTAAATTAGGATGACATAAAACATGAAATTTAAGTTAGAAAGATGGTCACGTTTCTCTTTAGCGTCCTATTTACATCATGAAAAAAAACATAATAAAAAATATCGTGATTTGACATATAATTATTACAATTAATCTTTGCAGCCTCTTCATTCAATCTCTCGTTGTCCGAATGCCCCCCTTCTAGATGATGTTACACTCAGTAGTCACTAGTCTATGACCTTGATAAAGATAGCCAGATAGGCGCGTTACTCGCCAAGAAACATATGCTAGTTTTCAAGTATGAACCATGGACCAATTCAATCCCCTTCTCCAAGCATAATGAGCATCATCTACTTGTTCAACACTTTCTTCTAGATCATATATTGTTAGTTTGCAACGAGTAATTGAAGCACCGGTACTATTTCCCAAGTTAGGAAGTCAAAACAGAAGCTTCCAATAGGATTTTGCCATTTCAAACCTCTCATTTTGACTAAACCCTCTTTGCGTTTTGGATCTGCCTCTGCATTTCAAACTTCCACTTATATATGTGGTGGCTCTATCTTCTCTCCTAATCAAACCAAACCACACTCCAAAAATCCTTAGCAATCTGAAAAACCAAAACAATGTTGAGCCCTTTCAGCTGTGGCTTTTTCCACCCAGAAACATCTGATGAGTACGACGAACCCATCATCACAAACAGTCCTTGCTCGACTCCAAGAAGATCATCAGGCAGAAGAAGTGGTGGTCTCATTCATAGAATCCATCACAGCAACAAGGACAAGAACCCTTATTCGACTCGAGGCCTCGACAAGTTCTCTGCACTTGTGGCTGATCTTGAAGAGAAACGCAAGCAGATTTATGCTCAAACCGGCTCTGAGGACGATACCTTTGTTCGGTTTGTGTACAAGGACTCAAACGACAACGTTCCTGTTCCGATTGTGCTCAAATTAAAGGAGAAGAAGCAAGACGAGCAGAAGAAGAAGCCTCACCATCATGATAATCATGAAGAAAAGCATGCAGAAGGGTTAGATAAAATGACCGTTAAGCCAGCGCCCGCCAAAGAAGAAGCAGTACTTGAGCAACAACCTAAGAAGAGCAACATGTTTGACTTCTGGTCAGACATCAACTTCAGACGACCGTCGTTTTATCTTCCGGTGGTTGTAGTGCTGATTTTGGTGTTGCTCGCCGTGTTTGGGCGGTCGGTGGCGATTTTGTGTACCTCTATAGGTTGGTATGCGATTCCAACACTGAAAGAACAGTCTGCTGCAAAGAGAAGAAAATCTTCGAAGCCAAAACAACATGTGAAAAGGTCGAGTGAGCATAAGATGGTGATCAGTACTAGTGAATTATCTTCTCCGAAAAGTGACAGCAATTACACTCCCCGATCCCGGAAACATGATCACCGGAAAAGTTGGTGATGCATGATGAAGCAGTACGTTGACTTACATTTCTTCGTTCTTTTATTTCTTTTCCCTTTTTTTTTCTTGGGTCAAGATTTTGCAGCTGCGCATGTACAAATTTTTGTGCTACCTTTCAATCTGTCTTCCATGTTTGTAAATGTAAATTATGAGTAATATTGGTTTAGACTATGATCCGATGATGGTGTTTCGATTTGATTCCTGAAGAAATTGTATAGTAAACAACCCATTCCATTATAATATGGGATTTTGTCATCGACACAGAAACTTAAGAGATTCATTTTTGAAGTGATCTTGATGAAGCTGCTTTGAATATAATGGCGTCTCAGCCGTCTCTGACTCTCTCCGTCTCTCGTACCGGTCACAATCGATTTATATTGTTATCTATAACCCGTTTGCTACTTTGCTCACGTTTCTCTTCTTCTAAACAAACAATTTTCAGAGGCTTGTGATGTGCATACACATCCTCTGCCTAACTAGCTGCCCAACACGTTCATTATTAACAAGGAAAAACAAGTATAACCGAAATGCAACCAAGATCATGCAGTTATACACAAGATACACTTGGTGATTGTTTATGGGGGTTCAGTTCTTCCAGCATATCACCAATTCTTAAGATCCACAACAACCATGTTCTTTTATTTTCCTTCATCTTGTAATAATGGGAATGGAATGTAGTGACCCTAGAAATGGGGCTCAGCATGTAATATCTTAAAGACCAAGTCGCTAGATTCTTTGAGTGAAGGTGAGATAACAAGACTTCCATCTTTATGAAAGACTCGAGACTTCTAGCACCAAATTCCATAAGAAAGACTCAAACCAAGGACTTCGTCTTTTAGGTGTTTGCCACAACGTAACTACACAAGGATGATCGGTCAACCATGCCTGTTGGTTAGACTACCTACAATAATGGTAGGTTTGATCCATCAAGTGAAGTGAAGGTATAGCATGAGGTAATGCCCTGAACTAAACAACTAGAATGACTACAGCTGCATCAAGTGTAAATATAGTAGGCCAAGAGGAGGGAGGATTGGATGAAGAAGCATATTATAACTGTTAATATTTAATCATTGAACCCCAAGAAGAGAACACATATATGAATTGTTGGTACAAATTTGGGGCTTTACAGTACTCCTTGCATTTGCGAGAGGCTAATCTTTCATATCTGATCTCGCAAGAGCAGTAGTCTTTGGCTCTCTGCTGTCATACAATGTCTTGTATCAGATTAAGACACTTCAATCTCCCAGCTCCAGTAGAGATATTCAGACTGCAACTTCTATTCCTGCAATCAAACAAAATCATTTATGGAATCATGTGCAGAGATCAGATGTATAGCATGAAGATAACACGTGCTAGCTGATTTGAGTTGTTTTCAAGCAAAGCGAGAAAACATGGTAGAATTCAAACTAAGAACCAATTCTACATCAATCCCTCAGGATATACAGAAACTCTTTTCAAGCATCAAATTGTGTAGTTAGCTATTGAGTTTCTGACCTTAAACCTCTTTCTGGGAGCTTCATTGGCACTAAACCGAGAAAAGTGTTGCTGCTGCCTGGGATATGTAGTGGTTTCTCGTGCCCTACTACTGTTTTCTTGTGTTTGATTTCTCAAGTTTAGGAAGAATCCATCTTTGTCCCAAGCAACCTCATAATCAGCCTTCATCTTAGATCCTTCCTGCAACAAAACACCATATTTAGTTCCAAACTTAGGAACCAACAAGAAAGGGAAGTGAAATCCACACTCCCCTGTAATCCATACTCCCACTTTCTATTTTTAGTCACCATTTACAAAAGTTAAGTCACTAAGGACAAAATTTTAGTTACCACAAATGGAGTGTGGATTACAATTTGGGGAGTGTGGATTTCACATCATCATTGATTGGCCACCTTTTCTTTTTGAAGTATTTGCACCACTAGCTCTCAGTTAATAACATCAT
Organism: Fragaria vesca subsp. vesca; assembly: GCF_000184155.1. Lineage (NCBI taxonomy): Eukaryota > Viridiplantae > Streptophyta > Magnoliopsida > Rosales > Rosaceae > Fragaria > Fragaria vesca. The sequence goes on along the minus strand of NC_020492.1, from coordinate 19,926,959 downwards.
ATCTTAATGCTAGCACCTAACATATTGAATTATTGACAAATTGAGTGGAGGTAATGGTTCTATCACTCCTAAACTCTAGTGAAGAAAACCCTGCCTACCTTCTGCAATGAGCGGCCACAAAACGATTTGAAAGTATTGTAGAAGTCCTTGTGTTTCTCGAATTGAACCACAATCTTACAATGGAGACCTGAAACCAAGTCCCCACCATCCTCATTCGCATCCTTACCTGGATCATCGTCCTCGGCAACATTAAGATTCCTAATGATTGTAAATAACAAGGAACAGCAACAAGAATATGCACGATTAGCTAATGCCATTAGATTGTGGAGTGTTGAACCAACGAGGATACACATGAGTTATTCCCAAAAGAGCAATCAAATAACATTATAATGCTGACACAGTATCACATTGTCCAAGTACTTTTCACCTGATGAGTACCTTCTCTAGCTTAACTACAGAGATATTGTTTAAGAGCACATTCGGAACTAAATTTGTGGTGGTTGAACAAACTACACTATATCAGAACACTGAACACATATAATACTTTCTCCATAGCTTTTCTAGAACATAACAACCGATATAGCAAGAAAACAAACAGATTGACATGCCTTATCTTCCCAAATGTCGAAAAGATGGTATGTGTAACCAGCATTGAAGGCTTTGACGAAACCCGCGGCTCTGCGAACCACCGTGAAGGAACTCCCCTCAGAATTATAGTATCAGTCTCTTGCTTCTTCGAAAACCCTGCCAAAAAGACACAAATTGTCAAACCAGATTCACATTCAAACTGAATCAAAATCAAAACTTCAAACCACATTCTGATTTCTAATCCACTAACAAACCTCTATTTCCGAAAGCGTGAAACTCCTCCCAGCCCTTCTTCATCCCATTAAAATCATCCGACTCCGGAACGGCGACGTTTAGCTTGAACTTGACCCCTTCAAGATTAAGCTCAATCCCATCCATCTTCTCCACAATGTACCTCCTCCAATCCCTAAACTTCTTCTCCACCTCCTCAACGCTCCTCTCCTCATCCTCATCCTTCCTGCTCTTCTTCCTCAGAAACCCTAGGTCCCTAATGAAGATGGTTCCAGAAGCCACAGGGTCGTCCCGCTTCCGCTTCTTGAGATCCTTCACCCTTCGGATCTTCAGATCCTCCTCCGGAACCATAATCGGATCGGAAAGCGAGCTCTTCATGAAGTCAATTAGGGTTTGCTTCATCTTCCACTCGTCAATCGGTTTGCTCACAACTTGGCTCGATGGATACACTGTTATATTGAGCCTCAGCCGCGGCACTAGGGATAGGCCGTTCTCTATCTCCACGGTTTCAGCCGGAGAAAGCGAGTCGAGCTTCAGCGTGCTCATCTCTCTCTCTCTCTCTCTCTCTCTCTCTCTCTCTCTCTGTTCGAAATTAGGGTTTTGGATTTCTGAATCGAACAGTAACAGTCTCAGAGAAAACTGGAGAAGCAACACTGCGAATTGCGAGGAGCAGAAGCCAAACACTGATACACTGAGGCGCAAGGTCATTAATGCCCCCACGATTCAATTATTTACGGATACGTACCAGATATGTCTGACGCGTATCGGGCAGCTTCCCACCGTATTTTGCCGTATCTGAGATTAGATTCTTAATCTACAAAAGGGTCGGGCATTTAACCGAATGTGTGCAAAAAACCGACCGAGTCGAACTAAAAATCCGGATCAGATAATCGAACCAAAACATTTAGGTCAAAATAAGTAGTGAACCGATCCGATCCGATTTAAATCGGATTTGATCCGGTTCAAACTCTTAAACAAACAGAAAATAACTGAACCAACCCGAATTATATAATGTATATATAGATATATAATTTATACACGTAAAACGCTATTATTATTAGTACCTAGTAGATTCCATCTCTATTTACAATGTGCTCTCCCATACTTTAATAAAAGACAAATATCCTAACCTTAACTCAATTTCTCATTCAACTTATTTCTCGAAGAAATCTGTTGGTGTAGAAAATATTGAGAATGCATTGAATTGCTTGTTGTACTTTGAGTTTATAAAAAATCATGTTTCTCAAGTCAAAAACTTGAAGTTCAACTTTACAGTGAGATGTTAGATGGGCCAAAAGTTTTTAAAATATGGGTCAAAACAGAAACCGACTCGAACTTATCTGAAAATTCAAATGGGCCAAATATTTTGGTGTAACACCCTGACCCAGAATTAAATCAAGAAACAACTGTAATCAATTTAATCCACAACAGCCAATACTTACCTGACCTAATCCGAGGTCGTAATGATCGATTTTAGGGAAGAAAAAAAATGAGCATAGCTCTCGTTGAATTTGATCGATGAAACTTAAATTCCTGGGTTTTAGAGTACTGAGGTCCACCTCCCAGACTAGATGAGAGCTAACAAAGAATTGGTGAAGGTGCATCGATGAGAGACGTCTGATCGTGGATCATCTCTCCTCCCGCAGCCGTGCTCATTGAGCGTACTCCTCTTTTCTTTTATTTCTTACTTAAGTCGGTTCCTGGTCGACCCTTCTAAACCCTCAAGGTCGGTTCATCTCTTGTCTTTTCTTTTTATTTTTTTTATTTTATTTTTTTCGTTCCCCCAAGTTCTCAACTCTTCCCTTCCTCTCCAAAAATATTTACATCCTATTTATTTTATTTTATTTGTAATACACAATATCAGCATATAATATATATACTCTATATGCCAATAGAGTATCGATAGATTTAGAGGCCTATGCATATTTTGACAATACAAAATAGACTTCAATTAATGCCTATTCGATGCAAATCGATCAAACGCCTGGTATACTTCAGTAACATAATCACTCGATCAATCATTATTTCTGATTTTGTTCACCGAATATTACATTTGGTCAAAGATTTTAAAATCCGAATTCGGTTGGAAAAAAAACTTTAAACCAAATAATTTAGTTTGGTTATGGTTTCGCCCTAAAATCGACCCCTAGCCCTAATCTACAAGGCATGGCCGGATACGGTGAAAAACGGCCGGAAACACCCCGATACATGTTAAATACGTCAGGAAAAGATACATAGGGGCAATAATGACTTTTTCTCCCTAGTGTTTATGACCAAGACGACGTCGTTTCGAGATTAGTTTCTGACGTGTCACGCGTTTACGAACCAAAAAAGGAAGAAGTATATAAAGGAGTCTGGAAGGAGAAGTCAAATGACAAAGCGAAATAGAATGGGGTTGATGTGCTGTTTCGGTGGAGGCCATAGCGAAGAGAAGAAAGAACAAGAGAGGTTAGCCTCGGCGGAAGTTGCTGCCAAAGCTGCTGAAGCTGCCCAACGAAGGTTTGACTTGTTTGTAATCGATTATTTTGATATTGATTAGAGTTTGAAATTCGTTTGCAATTAATTTTGTTTTATGATGTGAATTGTGGATTAAGACTTTAAGAGGCTGCTGGTTTCTGTTTCTTTGCTCTTTAATTTGAACGTGGGAATGGAGAGATTAGATGAAATAGTGAAGGCTGGAAACATGTTGTGATCAGTTATAAAAAATTCATATAGCTGCTTATAGAGTTGATCATATGAGTCTGAGAGCTTGGTATGTCATCGTTTGATCAGAAATAGACGTAGTGCATTATGATCATCTTGTTTACCGCCTTCATCACTTCTATCAAAATATTTTGCTACATTAAGCCCATTGTCGGCATTAAATGATGATTCCTTAAGTACAATCCTGCTCCACACTGAAACGTGGTTTTGTTTGTTAACATAAAATCAGATTAGAACTGCAAATGAAAAGCTGCTTATTAATATGTGCATATTTACAAAGAGGAGGGTGCAGATTCTGACAGTTCTCAAGGGTCGTAATTAGATAATTACAGTTTGATAGGCCGATAGTGATCCTTTTTTAAGGATGAAAATGGTTAAGTGGTTATTATCAATTACTTACACGGTAATGGTTATTGCAGGCAAGAGGAATTCGAAAAGTCTGCAGCTGGTAGAGCTGCACGTGCACAGCAACAGGCGATTGCAAAGCAAGCTGCCAACTCCAACAAAGGCGAACCAGTGTTAAAGGTACTGTAAACCTTAATTCTTATTGGAAGATTGATGCTGGAGTGAGCCGCACTATTAAGTTAGATTACAAGGCCAATCGCTCTTGCTTCTGTTATAAGTTAGAATGGTGCAGAGAGAATACTAGCAACAATGATGTCATTATGCCCTGTTCTTTTGTTGCACTTGCCATTGTATTCTTGATACCAGAGAGCAATGTGCATCTCTGCATAAATCAGATAGTTCATATGTTTGACTGTTTTGTTGGTTTTGTTTATACAGTGGTCAATGGGATGAGGCTGAACCTTTTGTCTCTCCAACAACTAGCATTTTTGTAAGTACCCAATGCCGATGTTACATGGTAAACTGTAGAAGCTTTCTCTAAACAATGATCTTATGTTGAATTTCTATTTGTTGGAAAATTAATCTAAATGAATTTTTTGGAACTTCTCCCAAATCTTCTAATAATTCCTTCATTCTCACATATTATCTTTGTTTTTTGCTGCAGTTTGTATTATAGAGATTCAACTTTATTCTGTGGATTGCCAATTTCTCCTTTACCAGCTCCAAAGATTCCATATCTCCATAGCTCAACCCTCAATGTAATTTACTTGTTTATGGAATGTTGAGGAACACAATAAGAATCACAAAAGCTGTTTCAGTGTCTTGGTTTGGCCATATAATGTGTTATGTGCAACAAATTTGTTGTGTAATTTTAGAAATCTTTATAGTTACTCTACCCTAGCGATTTGGAATTGGACTTCAAGCTAGAAATCTTAACTAGCTATCTAGGCTCTTCCTTTAGAACAATCATGGGATCCTAAGGACACAGGGATCCCCTGCTACATGCGCACCTAGTTACGAGAATGCTTATTATGAATTATAGCTTTATTTGAGTTTCTGTAGGCCTTCCTTGCATACAATGATACAGGTCTCCAAGAAGAACAGAGCAAATGATTCTCTATTGATGCTGCCCAAGACATAGTAAAACAGCTACTCAGGCGATTACAGAAACTACTAGAACAATGACCAAGATGTGCTGATCTTAAGTTACCCTTGATTTCGATACGATGGACTGTACATTTATAATACTTAGATATGCGTAGTAAGTCTATTACTCTTGAAGCGGTATGCTCAAGACTGACTGCGAAACCATCATTACACAAAGCTTTGCACCGGAGCGGACAACTGAAGCTCACATGCAGCCTGGAAAAATTCTGCTGCTTGCTGCAAAGAGCCTTCCATTTTTGATAGTTGTCCGAGGTTCAACCAAGCCTCATGGTTTGTTGGTTCTAACCGCAGAGCATTCATTAAAAAGCTTCTTGCAATAGGGAGTGATCCAGTACCGAGTTTCATCAATACTTCTGCAGTTGAAACGATGCTTGGGACATAATCTGGCTCTATTGACAATGATACTGAGAACGAAATGAGGGCTTCCTTGAGCTTGGATTGACCTTCAAATAACACACCTGCAAATGTGTAAGGGGATTAGACAACAAGAATCTTTTATATATCGACATAAACCACAAGAAAGGAGCCAGTTCCTATGTACCTGTCGTATGCCAACTTTGGGGAGAATAAAACTCAATCAGCTTGGCTTTGTTGATACATATTTCTGCATCAGGCCACAAATTAAGTTTTGTGTAAATGCCTGCCAAGTCTCTCCAGGCTTCCTTTTCCAAATTTCTATCCAAAATTGCCTGCAGAACAAAGAAGAGTCTTAAAGAGATGAAGTGAAAACCATAGTGCCTCAAAGAGAATTAAGGAATACAAACCTCAGGATCAAAGGTCTTTCCTTGCTCTAAGTTATTTGCTTTTGAATTCCTCTGTGCTTGAACTGAAGCTAGCAACATTCTGTACGTTTCTATTGCTTGCTTGGGATGTTCCTGAGCAACTTGAAGCACCGCTTTCAGTCTGAGCAGTTCTAATTGATCTCTTCTTCCTGATTCGTCCAAAGCAAAATCCACTATGGCTTCAGCATCATTGAATCGTTGCTCTGCAGAAACTACGAGGGCTAATAGCTTCCAGCCTTTTACTGAGCTGCCAGCCACCATATCTGAGTACTTCATTGTATGACTGAAAGCTGCATCTAGATTCCTTTGCACGGCATTTTCAAGGCCAAGACTAAACATTACATCAGGATCCTCCTTCCAATTAAGAGCAGCATGATTTAGAGAGTTCAATGACTCTCTCTGAAAAACAGTTCTTTCAGAATCAGATATGGACGCTCTTGCTGCACCGCTATAGCAAACACCAAGAAACTTGTGTGCTTGACCCATGAAATGCTCGCACTGATCACTGACCAAATCAATAGCTTTACGCGAAAATTCTATCCCTTCATGAGCATGAGCAGTAGCTAGGGAACATAGCTTTGCTCCCAAGAGAAAAGAAAGGAAATGAGGCTTGTTCCTTGCTTCGGAACAGCCTGCAACCTTTTTCAAAAGGTTGAGTGCTTCTTCATTTTGTCCACAGGCACTGTAACAAAGTGCAAGCAAGTACCATCTCTCAGCTCGACCGTACAACCCTGGAATGGCCTGCTCGAAATGATTAGCTAATAACTCAAACTGTCCGGTAACAGAAAGCGCATAACTCAGATGATCCATAACTTCTGGATCCCACTTTATTTGCTTCAATGCCACCTTTTTCATAAGTATCACCAACAACAGGATTGCTTCTTCTGTATTGTTCCTGGGTGTAGTTGGACCCCATACTTGCAATTGAGGTGGAAGGGTTGCTTCAACACCACAATAGAGTAAAGTGCAAGCTAAACTTTTCTGCACACCAGCCAACCTCTCGGGGTCCAAATTCCATGGCTTGATCAGAGCCCGGCGGTATGCAGTTATCGCTTCTTCAAGATATCCTGCCTTGGTCCAAAATATTGGGAGCAACTCAAGTGCTTTGTGAAACATTTCTTGCAATTTACAGTCCTCACCAATTTCTCCAGGCATTCCATTAGGCAATGCCAATTCAACTGTATCAAGAATAACTTTGCATTCCTTTGCAGCCTCTGATGAATTAACAAGCATATTAACATTCAGTCATGCACTATTCAATTCTAACTTATCTCACATTTATGAAACAAAAAACTTCCTACAAAAGCATACACTAATACCATGAGAAATTAGGCAATACCTCTAAACCTTCCCAGTTCCCCCAATGATCTTGCCTTGAGCAATATAGCCTCAGTGAGTAAGCTCACAGAATGCAAGGACATAACATTGAGAATCACATAGCTATCGCCTTTCACACGCGGTTTCCGGTGCCTAATCCTCTCGACAATGGCCTTGGCCATTCTTGGGGTTAAGTTCCTTATGTCGATACCCTGAAACACCTGAAGAGCAGCATCAAAATTCCCTCTCTGGAACTCAAGCCTCCCCAACAAGGCCCTAGCTTCCTGAATTCACAACAAACAAACACACCAATTAACACCAAGAAACAAGAAGTAACTACATTCTCAAGTAAAACACAGCTGATAAACAAAGAAAAAAAACCCACCTCATAATTCAAAGAGAGAGCTTCTTTGAGAGTGGACTCAGCCTCATCAACTTGAATGTCATCAAATTTCGAGCCCAAGTCCCAATCTCCGGTGGTCCTCGAAGAAAGGCCACTCGCCGAGAAGTCCCTGGTGGCCAGTGACTCCGGCGACTGCGGCGGCTCTTCAAATTTGAACTGCTCTCCTGAACAAGCACACAACATCTTCTCCCAAAATAGGACTTCTCCCTTCACCCAACTCAATACTTCACAAAATGACCCAACAAAACTCACTTCTCTGTGATTTGCTTCATGCCAAAACACGTCTCTGCCATTAAGCTAGCAACCATTAGAGAATGTACGGATTCTACTATGAAAACACAAACCAAGCATGTAAGATCCACACTGTGGTAGCATAGGCCTTAACGAACAAGAAATGCCAATGTTTGACAAGCAACCCAACAAAATTTAAGTACTAGAAAACACATGTAAAGACAGTGAAAATAAAAGCGGAGAGATTTATAGGAAAAGACCAAGCCTTTGAAAAGAGAAGGAAGGACACAATGAAATTACCCAAGAAAAGAAACAAAACCAGAGGCCAAGCAGTGATTTGTAGCTATATGAAGAAAGTGAGAAAGCTACTAGTCTCTCTGGGTTTTAGCCTGGTTGGTTTCTGGGTTTTCAGAAATTTGGAATCTTTGGGGGTTTTCAAAGCTGAGTAGACCCAATGCCAAGTATGTGTGTGATGATGGTGGGAAAACAAGCAATAGGGTAAGCAATATTAAGTAGCTGGGTTCAATGATGTGGGGTTTTTGTTGGTTTCTCTTTTTTAGTTTTTACCTTTCATCTTCTGACTTTTTGGTAGTGTGCAGAAAGTTTACTAGTATAGGCAAATCTGATTGAAGAGACACATTTAGGTCATAGGTGGGTTTTTAGAAAGTTAATTGAGCACTCATAGGTAGGTTGGCAATGGTGTTGGATTAAAGAACACAGCTTTAGGTTGAAAATTCAAATATTTAGATAGATTCAAGTATTTTCCTTTCTCTGGGTGTTTCCAAATGATATAAGGAACTCAATTTGGCAGAAAATAATAGAGGTGCCCATATCACTACAATGTAGGAACAGTGAATTCAAATTAGCTGGATAGGGCTGATAGGCGCTGGCTTCTGCAATATCATGTGTAGTGGTTGAAGGTCTGGGCTGGCTGGTTTTTTATTTTTTTTTCATTTACTTCGTCATTCAACTGTCATCACATGATTTGATGATAACATGTCCAAGGCCATGACTACATGGACTGACTTGATCACAAAATCCAATCCACCAGTTAGTGTTTTCAGCATTAGCTTTCTTTAACTTTTTTTACCTGGGTTTGCTTTGCAGTAACTTTCACCTTTTCCTTTTTGTGTCTAGGCCTCTAGGGTCATTGCTTTGAAATTTCAAATTAGTCATTGCTGCTTGTGGTAGTTCCACACTTCCTTCCACTATCCAAGATGGGAGCTTTGAAACACTTCTATTATAATCACCCAGTTTTGAATGGATTAGTATATAGCAGATTAACATTAAGAAAGAACAGTACATGATGGTACCATCATTAGTTTATAGATTATGATCCTTTACTGAACTAACTATATATTACATACTTTTTTGTCTTCTTGTTTGAGATCTTCCTTTGGCATCAAAACAAGCACGTTGCTCAAGAAGAACTAGCAGACCCAATACCCCCAATATTCTACAGGTAACACCATGCTACGAGATTGGCGCATCTTAATTATTCATATCCTGCTTGATTTTTGGCATTAACACAAATCAGTATTTAACCCCTTTTTTCTTATAAAAACTACCTCTCCCCAAATTACCTGTGTTTGTTTTTCATATGAAAAACACGTGAAGGGTGGTCTTCTTTTTCTCTGATATGTCACCAGAGATCCTAGTGTTCTAAGAAATTGTGCATGTCGTTTCGTCGCTTTGTGCAGATGGACCTCTGACACCACCATTGTTAAGCTGAGCCTGAAGAGAGTCCTTCTTCAAGCTCAGCCTTCTTGCAATCTTGCTTTTCTTTTCTTGGAGTCCCTATCTCACCTCTTCATGTGACTGTGTGTAAGAATTATTTTCCTTTTCAATTATGGTTTCTTAAGTATTAAACAAAACAAGTAAACTGCTCTTCACAGTTGACTTAATACTAAAACCTACCAACAGCGCTCCCTTGGCCTCCAAATATGATAGCAGCATCTTCACCACCATCCTAATGCATGGTTTTAGTTTTAGTTTTTAACCTTTTATTTTCCTAGACTGAATATGGATCTCGGTTGAACAAGAAGGCCGACCTGATTTAGGGCTAGTTTGAGATTGTTGTGACTTCTGAGAAAACAGTTATTGTGATTTGAATACACTCAGTTTATGAGCTTTGCTATTTAATTAAACAAGGAAACCCTAGTAAAACTAGTATGAGCCTGGCTATTTAAACCCTAATGCATGTCTTAGTGGAACACCGCCCTAAGTTCGTATATAAGATATCCCGGAACTCTGGGTTTGCAATTTTTCAACGAGAGCATAGGAAAACGATGAAGAAGTGGAGTAGAATTACCAAACATGACCATCAGAATTCGAGAGTCAAGGGATTTAAAGAAGATAGGATAAGTGAATTGCCGGATGAAATCCTTTGTCACATACTTTCGTTCCTTCCAACTATACATGCGGTGCGTACTACTGTTTTGTCTACAAGATGGAACAACCTATGGTTTTCTGTTCCAAGCTTGGATTTTGATCAGACAGATTTTCGTGGACTTGGAGGATGGCGTGCATTGAGGAAATTCATAGATCGCATGCTTTCAGTACGCAACTCATCACACATTGAAAAATTCCATCTTTTGTGTTGTTCTTTTGGATTTGAATACAAGGATTTCTGTCTTTTCGAACCCTGGACATTCACTCTGAGCAGGAATGATATTTTTGAGCTTGACTTTTGCATTGTTGCCGATCATCATCTTCGGAAGCTAGAGCTGAAATTGTCTGAAAAAGTCTTTATTTACGAAACAAATCTTGTTCAAGAAGTGGTTTCACAACGTAGCATTGCTCAAGGTTGTTTCCCAAGTAATCTCAAGTCCCTTAGTGACTTGATGGGATTTCTTTGTATCAACTCTGCAGAAGTTGAAGAAGACATGAGTATAAATGGCAGTTTTGGCAAACAACCTTTCTTTAGTTACCACAACTGTATGCCTAGCCTGAAGACATTGTCTACAAGATTCGCCATCCGAGATGATGAAGAACCCTCCACAATTGCTCTCAATGCTCCAAATCTCGAAAACCTTATCATCGAAGGCCCGGCTAAGGATTTGCCGAACTATGTTTTACAGAATGTGACTTCTTAGGTAACAGCCGAGATTGATCTCCCTTTCGCAGATTGTTTGAGTCCGCGGGGAAGTTTGTTGCTGAGTAGTATTTCCGGTGTTACATATCTGTCTCTTTCAGTTCCTTGTGATCTTGTGGCATGTTCTCTTCCTGTTTTTGAGAATTTGAAGCAATTGAAGCTATTTCAGCTTAGTAGCCTTGTCTGGTTGACTGAGTTTCTAAGGAGATCACCTAATCTAGAGTGTCGTGCCTTGGATACTAGTCACCCCAAATGGAAGGATGCAGATTATATGCAAGGTTTTCTTAATGAGAGATATGTTCAAGGATTCGCGCCGTTTAATCCACAACTAATTGTGCCTGATTGCTTGTCGTCGCACCTCAAGACTATCTCATGGAGCAGTTTCATGGAAGACAAGGAGGAGTGGGAAGCAATCAGGTATTTGCTTAAGCACGGTGAAGTTCTGAGTAACTTTACTGTTTCAACTTATGTGTATCTCACACCAAAGAGAGCTAAGAAGTTATGCGAAGAAATTTTAACATTTCAGAAGCGTTCAGAAACTTGTGAGGTTGAAGTTATTTAGGATGATAATGCATAGAGTTTATGCTTTCTGAGCTGATCAAAATTGATTGCAGACTGTTTTTACTTTTTAATGAAGGGTGAATGATGCAGGGGGGCAATTTTGAAGTGCTAGTTAACCTTTATGCTCTTGTTTGTTGGTTGGAATTTTGAAGGTTTATAATAGGACTTGAAATCTATAAGTTTCTTGCTTTTGGTACTTTATATATTTTTCTATAAATTTGTTTGTTCATTACTTACATTTCATGGGAAAGGATCCAGAACTGCTTCGCTTTATAAATTATAACCAATATATGAACTCTGGCATTAAAATGCTATGTACATTTCAATAGTGGATTGTCTCCAAAACTATTTAGTGGTTGAATAAGTCATTCTAAACCCTTCTTTATGTGTTGCTTGCATGATCATAACATCTATTAGGAAACTTTAAAAAGTAATCTACATCCAAGACTTCAAAATGAATTTTCAGGTTGTCTGAACCATAAATTGATGAAATGAGTATACATGTTGGAACTTGAAACTTGAAAGGTTAACATCCAAATGACATGATTCCACCAATTTATTTCATGCGAGTTTCGAATCCTATAAGAATTTACATTATGTTTTTGAAGATGGTATTGTTGCGTACACATTTACAGATACCATTCTTTCTAGTATTGACTAGATCATAAGCCCAATCGTACTTGGGCTTTTGTGGAGTCCAACACCAAAATTTCGAAATTGCCCTCATATATCCATTGGTCAGCGGTACCATCCACGTGGCACGGCGGTCGTACTGAAGACCTCATCCATGGCAGTGGCCTCCTCTTAAACCCCAAAGCAGAGGAGAAGAAAACCAGGTCAAGTTCTTGGGGAGCTGACGTACTGAATACGAAATCGGAAACCATATAAGATAGAGAATATTCTGTCGAAGATGCTCCGAAAATGTGGCGGGAAATCGGCGACAGAGAAGTGGGGAAGCTCCGCCCAAGTTCGTTCTCAAATCGGGTCAAGTCAACTCGGATCCAGACGCTCCAGCTCTCCAATCAGAAAGAAATCGTCTCCCCTCACCGCGGCTCCATCAACTCTCTCCAGGTAAACAAACACTCCACTCCGAGAGCTGTAAATAAATTCTCAATTCACCGCTGTAAAAAAATTGTATCATCATCAATCCAGGTCGATTTGACGGAGGGGCGCTACTTGTTGTCCGGCGCCTCCGACGCGTCGGCCGCCGTGTACGACATCCAGCGCGGCACGGATTACGACGGCGGCGGAGCTATTTCAAAGCACAAGGCGATTTTCGTGGTGGATAAGCAACATGAGAACGGGCACAAGTACGCGGTGTCGTCGGCGGTTTGGTATCCGGTGGACACCGGACTGTTTGTGACGGGGTCTTATGATCATCACGTTAATGTGTGGGATACGAATACGACTCAGGTGGTGATGAATTTCAAAATGCCGGGGAAGGTTTACAGGACTGCCATGTCTTCACTGGCAACTTCTCATATGTTGATTGCTGCTGGGACTGAAGACGTGCAAGTTCGGCTATGCGATATTGCTTCTGGAGCATTTGCTCACACTTTGTCCGGTCACCGCGGTATGATCACAATTCATTTTTGTATAGCTAAGATTCAGTTCTTGTGCCCTAGCTGAATTAATATTTAGATTTTCGAATTTTAATTTATACCCTAGAAGGAATTGATGATCATTTCGAGGTTCATAAGTGGAGTATTTGTTTTGATGACGGCAGATGGTGTAATGACAGTGGAATGGTCTACTTCTAGCGAGTGGGTTTTGGTTACAGGGGGATGTGATGGTGCAATCCGATTTTGGGACATTAGACGTGCTGGATGTTTTCTTGTTTTAGATCAGTCCCAGTCTCAGCTTGGCAGACGCCCTCCAATCCTGCAACGCTCCTCTGCAAATAAGGTTATCTTCTTTTCTGTGCCGCAGGAAAGCCATTGCTTTTGATACTACTAAACAGGTTTATCGTGGTCACCTTCTCTGATTGTATGCCTTATGCATATTATTCATTTTTCAAATGGTTCGACATGTCTTTCAGGAATCAGTTCCTCTTCGGTCACCATTATGGCATTACAAGCTTTTATTATATTTCATGCTATGAAAGATTGGTTATAACATTTCCTTTGTATTGTGCTTCTCCTTTTTTATTGAATATGGACTTCGGCTAACTTGTTGGTATTGAGTATGCATATGACTGTTTTATGACGAGATCCAAACTATTATCTTCTTATGATGATTAAGTATAACAGGATCAACATTGCAAAGTACAAACTATAGTGTGGATGCATGCTCATTAGTGCATATATAATTGTAACTGAAGCTGGTAGTGGTGTACTAGATTGTTAGGATATTTTTCTAAGTAATTGTTGAATGTTATTATGTTGAAGGCTGATTGTTGTTCTATTGTAACATCTGCTCTGTTCTACTCAGGGTCCGACAGTTAAGCCCGTGTTGGCTGGTCAAAGCTCATTAGGAAAAGCACGGGCACCGCAAAGGAAACATTCTAATGGAAATGGTGTGAAGCAATCATCCACCAGTAAAAGCCTAAAGGGATCTATGAAGCAAAGATTACATCCAGGAATGTTGTCTAGTCAGGATCGTGCTACTGCTCATTATGGTGCTGTTACTGGGTTAAAAGTTACTGATGACGGCATGTATCTACTAAGTGCAGGTAGAGTTTTTTAATAAGTTAGAAGTTTGATATACTTTATAGTGAACCCATTCAAATTGGCATTCTATATACAAATTAATGGAATTAACGTAATAATACTTAGTGTCTTGGTTCACCCTGTCCTTTTCTAAATATATCCATCGGTTAATAGCACTATTATATTGCTGATGATTTCCAAGTTAAAAGTTAACAGTCACCTTAAATCATCTATTATGTTCACTGTCAGATTTATAATCAGCGTATAAAAAATAACTAAGGTAAATTAATATGTCAGAAGGTTCACCTTATATGTCCTTTAGAAGTTTTATTCCTGTAGTGAACAAGTCAGTTTGAAACTCATTTCCCTATGCATAATGGTAATGAAGGAATAATCAGGGGTTCACCCTTCTGCCTTTTAGGTTCTGATTCAAGACTAAGACTGTGGGATATAGAATCTGGCTGCAATACGTTGGTGAACTTTGAAACTGTGCGCCTGCAGACAAGCAGGCCCATACAGTTGGCCACTAGCCCAAATTCACCACTTGCTTTTGTTCCATGCATGACAGCTGTGAAGGTAATGCGTTCTAGTAGGTTTGAATTTATCGGTTTGTGATTGAAAATATACCCATTTCTGCTAACTTCTTGACTTCTGGGTTTTTAGGCATTTGACATGTGGTCAGGTAGGACGGCCCTGACATTTCGTGGTCACTATGAACATGTGAACTGTTGCTGGTTTAGTTTGCAGGATCAGGTAAAAGCTGAATCATCTTTTGGAAGTTGTATTTTCTTAATAGTTTCTGAACAAATGCTTTATAAACCTGAATAGGCAGTTTTGCCATTCAATGATTCCCTATCCTGTAATGGGAAGAGTGAAACTTTTCCAACCATGTTGAATTTATCTATTCCCCAAGTTCGCATTATTATCTTTGGATTATTGATTGCCCCTCAAATATATGATGGAAAATATGAACTAGAGCTAGAAATTATTTTCTTATATCATATTTCATACTGGGGCGAAAACATGGCGCTGCTGAATCAGCTTTAAGAATAACTCACTAAAACAGCAGAAGATATTAAATGGTAGAAATATGGATTCTTATTCCTGATTCATCGAAGAAGACTGAATGATGACACTTGATGTTTCATGCTTTCTTATGTATAAATTTTTGTTTTTTATTGATCAATAGAAACTGCATGAGTTGTTTAACTGACGAGT
Organism: Fragaria vesca subsp. vesca; assembly: GCF_000184155.1. NCBI lineage: Eukaryota > Viridiplantae > Streptophyta > Magnoliopsida > Rosales > Rosaceae > Fragaria > Fragaria vesca. The sequence continues at coordinate 19,911,671 of NC_020492.1, read as the reverse complement.
CTTTCCTTACAGGAACTATACACAGGTGGCAATGATAGACAAATCCTAGTATGGTCACCATCCAGATTGATTTCTGATGAGGTAGTAAACATGATTATTTGTTGAAGTTTGTTTAGAACTTAGTTCCCAAGTTATTAATATAGTAATATTTTATACATCTTTGGATGGAAATGCAGGATGAAGGACCTGTTAAGGATGTGGATAACTGGAGTGACTGACAGGAGCTGTAGTTGCCCCGGATTTATGAGAAATGAGTAATCAGAAGTTGGCAGAAATGGAGCTCCATTTCGGCAGAAAGGGAAATGCATTTACTTATTTTACCCTGGAGTTTCTGATTTTCTGCTTGTAGCTTTACATGTACCATAACAAGCACATTTTACCTTGTGCTCACTGTATATACATGTAGTTTTTTAACTTTTTTGTGTGAAACCAGACGGATCAAAATAAAAACAAAGAGAACACACATTTTTCCATTGAAATAAAGCTCTCTGTTGTATGAGATTGGCCAAAAAAATTGCAAATTATGACTATTGGGTTCGGAATAACTTGATCATAGACCACTTCACATCCAGCACAAATGTGTTGCATCAAATTCAGAACGAGACGAATTCAAATTTCATGGAAAATACAGTTAACACGTACTCATTATCTTTTCAGGTGGTAACACATACTCATTATCAACAAAACTGCTTCACATATATTTCAGCTAAGGGTCAAATATAATTACATCTCCTAGACAGCCAGAATCTCTTTAGATCCAGATGTGTACCATGTCAAGAATTTACAGTCATCCTCCAACATGAAATCATAATCATAGTCAATATCCATAGTACAAGCCTCTTCACTTGCATCAACCTCCAGGCCTTGCGTTACTATAGAAATGGCACAAGCAGACCCCTCATATTCAGCACTGGTCTTTTGCTGCTTCAATTGCTTGTGACACATGATAGTGTCTGCGAAATTCCAGAATCTATATTTCAACAAACTTAATGATTCATCAGTAGTCATCTTTGAAAACCCAAGTCTAGTCCATGCATCCAATGCACTTTTAGCAGAAGGTAAAACCAGCTTCTCAACTCCCAACTTCACCAGCTGTTTCTCTAGCTCATCCATCAGAATTCGACACATCCCAAGTCTCCGGTGCTTAAATTTAGTCGCTACTAGCGGCACTTCCCCCACCTCTCTGTAAACCCTCACCATAGCAGTGCTGATCACCTCCTCATTCCTCTCCAAAACCACGGTATAAAACCCTCGAAACTTCTTCTGCCTAATGAAAATCACATCATTAACCACATCACTTCTAGTTTCAGGGTCCTGACTCGGCTCAAAACACTCATGCATCACCTCCACAGCCAACTTATGCTGCCTGTAATTCTTAGTCAAGTAGTCCCTATCACAAGTTGAAGATGACTTGAGCAAAGTCCAAGTAAGATTATCAGGACCAACCACAATAGCCTTCCCCAAAAGCTTACTAATCCCCAAACTCACACTCTCACATTTCCTATTGCAAAACAGTTTCCCATCCACAGTTACCTTAACCTCCTCTGAATCCTTCACACACCCAAAGTGATACCTCTCCCTACATTGCTCACATTTGGCAACAACATCATCCTCCAATATTCCACAACCGCAAACCCCACATAAGCAAGATGGGCAGAACCAATCACCATCTCCCACCTCACCCAAACCAGCACAGCCTGCGTGAAAAGCATAGGGACACCCATCACAGAGAACCAAATCCCCTCCATAACAACACACACTGCACTCATCATGATTCTTATCATCACTAGACCTCATCTTAACATCCCTACACCTCTTCTTCTCATCTCTCAATCTCTTCAAATCCGCAAGAACCTTGCCTCTTTTCGCTTTCGGATTCCGAACCGGCTCCTCTAATGCATCAAGCTTCCTCTTTGATACTCTCCTAGGCTTCTCAGGAGGCACTACTATTGCCAACTCACCACCATCAACAATAGGCAGGGTGTCCTTGGGGTTTAGGGCGGTGCCCTTGGGTTTTAGGGCGGTGTCCTTAAAATTAAGGGACAGTCCGTCTTCTTCAACGCAGGCTTTGCAGGCGCTTCGGAGAGAGTAGTGTACTTTTCCGGTGGGAGATTCGTAGCGCAACTCGAATTTATCGTTGGACTTGGCTTTGTACCAGAATTTCCAACCCAAAGCGGAGAGGTGAGCTCTGGCCTTTTCGGTCAAATCGGAGCGGCTGATCTTGCCGACGGAGTTGGCCCATTGTAGAATTGCTTCGGGGCAGAGTTGGGGTTTCACAAACAGAGGGGGAGGAACGGAGGCGTTCTTCTTCTTCATCTTGGTTTTCTTGGGCGAAACCCTAAGACGGAAATTGGGGGAGGAGAGAGAGAGAGGGATTAAAGGGGACGCGGAGTTGTTTGATTTGGGGACGAACCGACTGGCTGGTTTTCTGTTTTATAGAGCTATGTACGAGTCCTACTGGGACTTGGAATTCGATTTTGAAAGGGAAAAGAAAAAGAAGAACTAAAGAAATCCACAGCTCTGCTAGTAAAAGTCACTTGACACTTAAAAAGTTTCAATGAAGTGACACTACAAATCTACAATGTACTAAATTGGAAACCAACATGATTAATGATCAACTAAGTTACTAGAATCTAGGGGGAAGCAAATCATTTTAGTATGAAATCAAGTTAATCAACGACAGCAGATGAGGGTTTAGTATGAAATAAAACAAAATCATTTTGATATACTATAGTTGAAGAAAATGTTACCTAATTTGTATCGAGGATCATGTTGAACGTTTCCTCTTCCATGCTACTAAAAATAAATTTAGATAAAACTTCAATCAATGTCGACAGCATTCGAATCAAGGTGTATGGGCTTTGTGATTGTGACTATTGGGATTGTAATAATGTGATCATAGACCACTTCAAATCCGGCACAAATGTGTTGCATCAAATTCGGAAAGAAATCTCACCAAAAAACATATATAAGAAATTTGAACCTAGTAATTTTAATAAATCTCACCATTGTTGAAGTATAATGTTTCAGCGGCTAATGGGTCACACACACGAGTCACAAATAATGTTGCTATTCTCTCACTTTAGCCGTAATTAGTGTGTATGACTCAAGGATGACTTTTCACCATTTTGATGTCGAATTTCAGAGCTCTAATCTAAGCCACAGTTTTCCAAAAATCTCCACTATAGCGTTATTCAAGCCATATTTGATTGTCTCACAATCAGAATTTCTATAGCTCCACCCCACAGGCATCCAGTTTCTAATTTCAAATCTTTTAATCACAATTCACACAGGTCTCCACCAAATTTCAACTCGATCGCAAGACACCATCTTACCGTCTATGATATTGGAATATCTAAATACATATGCTTGTCAATCAGAGTATGTAAACATACTAGTGGTTTCTATAGTAGATGCCATTGATGCAAGAACACGAAGACACCAAGAACACTTTTAGGACAATCTCTACTTTAGCGTAATTCAAGTCATATGTGATTGTCTCATGATCGGTATTTGGATAGCTACACCTCGATCACAGCCATCCAATTACTTATCTTATAATCAAAATTCAAACTGGCTGCACCAAATTTCAACTTGTCCGCGAGACACCAAATCTCAAGCGTAACTTGGGTTCCGACACCATGTGTAAGATCTAAATGCATTAGCTCATAAATAAGAGTACTTAAACTTAATATTGATATCCATAGTAGCTACCATTGATGCAAGAACACGAAAAACACCACACACAAAAAAATTCCCAAAAATCTTCACTTTGCCGTGATTAAATCCCATATCTAATTGTCTCACGATCGGAATCTCAATAGCTCCACCTCGATCACAATTCAAGCATCCAATTTTAAATCTTGTGATTACAATTCGGGGGTCCACCAAATTTCAACTCAACCGTGAGACACCAAATCCCAAGTTTGACCTAGGCTCTAAAACCATTTGTAAGATCTAAGTACATCATCAACTCATAATTTAGTAAGAACTAAATACATTAGCTCATACATCAGAGTACTTACCATAGCTATCATTGATGCAAGAATACAAAGAACACTTCTCCAAGAATCTTCACTTTGGCTTGATTTAAGCCATCTCTGTATGTCTCACAATCAGAATCTCAATAGCTCCACCTCGATCACAATTCAAGCATCTTGTTTCAAAACTTGTGATTACAACTTAAATGGGGCTCCAGTAAACTTCAACTTGACAGTGAGATACCATTTGTAAGATCTAAGTACGTAAGATCTAAATTCATTAGCTCATAAATCAGAGTACTTAAACTTACCATTGATATCTAGCTACCATTGATGCAAGAACACAGAGAACACTTTTCCAACAATCTTCACTTTAGCTTAATTTAAGCCATCTCCGTTTGTCTCATGATTAGAATCTCAATAGCTCCATCTTGATCACAATTCAAAATATGATGACAATTCAAATGAGGGTCTAGCAAATTTCAACCAGACCGTGAGACACCAAGTTCCAAGCGTAACCTATACTCATTTGTAAGATCTATATACAACAACGACACATAAATCAAAGTACTTAAACACACCATTGATATCCATAGTAGCTGCTATTGATGCAAGAACACGAACAATGATGAATTGAGGATGAAGTCTTATGCTAGTCACCACCTTAAGCATCTCAATAGACAATACACAATATATGTAACTCGTGGTGATGACAAGGCCCTAGCCTCTTATTTATACGAGTCCTAAGTGATTCTCCTATAAATATTTTCCTTTAAGAATCAAGTATTGTATCTTAAAATCCTAATGCATCACAATTTAGGACTTTCTTGTAGTCCAACTATTGGAGGATTCCTAATACTAATGGAAGATTCTTGATCCAATACTTAGGGCAGGTTTACTAAACCCTGAAAGGGAATGAATCAGTCAGGATTTATTCCCTTTCTCCTTGTCTATAGACATTTACCATGGGAAAGGGAAAGTTGCATGGGTCCCACCAAACATTCAGGATTCACTCCTCCATTTTGATTTCGGAGGGGGGACATGGTATTGATATTCCTGATGATGGCTGAATCAACTTTTCATTCCAAAATTGTCTTCAACATCTATTGATAATCCAAAAATACCCATAAGCAAACCTATTCATTCCCAAATTTTAATTTCATTTATACTCATAGGTGCTTTTGTAATTAACCTTATCATGATTCCAATTCCTATGTTTTTGTAAGAATTAAATTCAGTTTACCTCATTGTGGTTATAGGTGAATTCATGTTAGTCCATAAACTTTCAATTTCATCAGATTACCCCCTAAGCTCTTGTTTTTCTGTCTGCCGTTTCTAATCACTTATGCTCCATCCAATTTGGACGTTGAAATTTGATGACGTGTGATAACGTTTTGAGGGTTGAGAAGCTAAATTACCAGAAAAAGAATAGCTCAGGAGGTAATCTGATGAAATTAAAAGTTTAGGGACTAACATGAATTCACCTCTAAACCACAATGGGGTAAACTGAATTTAATTCTTTTTGTAAACACATGAATGAGAATCACTTCGGGTATTAATTCTCATTCCTGATAACAAGTAAACACAATGGGAATGACTCTTCTCTCCCATTCCTTCTCTCCCCCATTCCTTCTCTCTCCTATTCCTTATCAGTCTCATTAAGGTGGGAATGACTCTTCTCTCCCATTCCTCCTCTCCCCATTCCTTCTCTCTCCTATTCCTTATCAATCTCATTAAGGTTTAGTAAACGTGCCCTTAATACTATCACATGCCCTTAATACACTATCACATGGATAGAGGTAGACTAGTTTCTGGATCCATGTTGTACTTGATTTGATACTTAATGATTTCCTAGTTACTTTAGGATAACATGTGATATGCATGTCCAAATTAATCTTACACATTTTGTTCAAATCCAGCGTTGCGCTGCATCAAATATGAAAATAGAAAGCACAAAAATAATACGAAATGAGAAGGAGAAAAAAATTGTTGGTACATGGAAAGAGGATTTGTTCTGTCAAAGAATTCCCAATATACATTAATTCTGTAAAAAAAATAAATGCCTATATTACAATGTCATAAAAACATGTTATCAGCCTTCTGCCTGTGTTATCACAGAGATGCCACCAGAAGAGTCATCAAGTTCCATGTTTTCTACTGGGATTGTTGATTGTGTTGCAGCACTCCTCTGCTTCAAAAATTTATGACACATGATAGTGCCTGTAAAGTACAGGAAAAAATAATTAACGAACTGTGGTTTTTCAGCTTCAGGCATCTCAGAAAACCCAATCGAAGTGTTGGTCCATGTATCCAGTGCAGCAGGAGACGAAGGCAAAACCAATCTCTCAACTCCCAACTTAGCGAGCTGTTTTTCCAGCTCATTCATCAAAATTCGACACATCCCAAGTCTCCGGTATCGGAACATAGTGGCCACAAGAGGTACTTCTGCCACTTCCCCATAGATCCTCACAGTAGCCACACAAATCACTTCCCTATTCCTCTCCAAAAGCACAGTGTAAAACCCTTGGAAATTCAAGCGCCTCAGGTTCGACTCTCTGTTTAACACAATGTCTTCAACGAGGTCCCTTTGTGTGTATGGATCAACAGACGGCTCAAAACACTTATGCAACACATTAAGAGCCCCTCTGAGCTTTTTCTGAGTTTCTCTGGAGTCTATCCTATTAGTGGAGGAAGACTTCAATAGTGTCCAGGTGAGATTGTTGTCACCCACCAATATTGGCTGTCCCAAAAGCCCTTCAAGCCCAAACATAATATTTTGACATTTACTACTGCAAAACCAATTCTGTTCACAAACCACTTCATTGTTTCTCAAGCACCCAACATGGAACTTATGCTCACACTGATCACATTTCCTAATCTCACCAGGAATACTACCTTCTTCAAGTTTTCCACTGCCACAGATTCCACAAGAACACGCCGGGCAGAACCATTCGCCATCTGTTACTTCACTCAAACCCAAACAACTAGTATGGAATGCAGAAGGACATCTATCACACAGGATCAGCTCACCTTCATTATGACACAAACTGCATAAATCATCAATCTTGTCAAACTTACTACTACTCTTAATCACCTTCTTCTCATCCTTAAAACTCTTCAACTGTTGCTGGCAATCCGAAATTGACCTCCCATCTTCTTCGAGGATGATATTGGCACCCGGCCTGTGATTCGTGCTACCAGCATGTGCTTCAAAAGCAGTGAGAGCATACACCTTAGCACAACAATCACACAAAATCCCTTCACGAGTAACTTGACCCGTCGCCAGCGGACTGTCACCGCTTCTTCTCCCCCGGTAGTACACTTTCGCATGTAGCATTACAAAATTGTTGTCTATCAAAGAAGAAAGAATTGTTCTCGGACTCCGAATCTGTAACTTCGGATGTTCTTCATCAAGTCTAAGCCTCTTCAACTGTGCAAGAACCTTCCCTGGTTTCTGCGCTACCAAATCTATCTTCCTCTTTCTTCCTCTCTTTTTCGTCTTCTGGGGCGAAGAATCAGTATAACACATTGACTCCTTACAATCTTCTTCTTCCATGATATAATCAGGATCAGAAGCCAATGAATCAATAATCTGAGGTTCTTCCTCCGGCGTTCCCGGCTCAGGGCCAATCTCAGTGCTCTGATATACCTCCTCCGGCGTAACTACATCAATTTTCCTCTTCCTTCCTCTCTTCTTTGGCAATACCACACCAACTTTCATCTTTATTCCGCTCTTTTTTGGCCTGCCTCTCTTTCTTGGCATTGTTTCTTGCTTCTCTTCCATAGGAGAATTAGGATCAGAACTACTATTTGAACCGGTGCTTTCGACACCGGTGAGGTCTGGGTCCACGCAGGCTTGGCAGGCCGTTTTAAGCAAGTAATAATTCTTTCCGGCCGGAGATTCGTACCTTAAATCGCCAGGGTTACCTCCCTTCTGCCGTGCACGCCAAAATTTCCAGCCCATGGCCGACAAGTGTTTTCTGGCCGCCTCACGCGCCATCTTAGATTTCTTCTTATACTTGGCGAGGCCATCCGTCCACCCCCGCACTGCCTCAGGGCAGATCTCGGGCTCCACGGCCACCGGAATCTTGAGCGCTGTTCTTTTTTTCGGCATCTTGATTCTTGCAAAAGCGAAACCCTAATTGAGAAAATTGCAGAGATTTGGGGGTGTGGGATAAAAAAAGGTTGATGGAGTTTCTATGGGTAACGGAAATCCATATAGAACGTCGCGTTGGGTATAATGATTCAATTTCCTCGCCCTAATAGGAAGTCTGGTTGTTATATATAAATCTTGTATGCAAATCTTAATCCTCCTAGGACTGGATTTGTGAAATACCAATCCATATTGACACCAATTTGTCACAAATCCAGTCCATACTTGACACCAATTCAACCCACTTTTTTTCAGCCCAAGAAGAGGCCCACTTGGTTAGTCAATGGTTATCTGATTAAAAAGATGCTAGAAAGAAAATGACCCCTCCGTCTGGCTTTACCGGAATAGTCTGGTCGGCAAATAAGGCGGTTCATATTGTTGCTGGAGTTGTTGCCCGCAGTAATGGCGAAGTATTTGGTTAGTAGCTCGACCCTCTTGGTTGATCGATATCATTGTTGGTGACGAACCGGTAGTTAATTTGATGGTAGAAAAAAAAAATCTTCATTTATATTTAAAGTAATTTTTAATTATTAAATAAAAGTTCTTTATTTTCAAAAATACTAAAAATACTCAGAGCATCTTGATCCGAAAAGAGTGAAAGTGTGTTATCGATTTGCTAAATTAACCGAAATAGCTTGTTCTGTCACCCCAACTCCCCAATCCACAAAAAATTATAAAGAAAATACCAGGTGACCAGGTCTCATGTTCCTCAAAGCGGGCCCCCAGTTTTCCATATGAATCAAAAACCATCCCAACCATATGCTCAAATCTCTGATGAGCTCGCCGGAGATGGACGCCGGAATATGGTCCAACTTACCGGAGGAGGTTCTGGAGCGTATTCTCTCTATGCTGCCTCTCAAAACGTTTATGGTGCTGAGATCAACTTGCAAGCATTTCAAGTCTCTGTTATTCTCACCCCCTTTCATTTCCAAGCACTCTTCCTCCTCCTCCAGTTCCTCACCCTTCTCTTCTTTCCTCATGCTTTCTCACCCCCAGTGCTACCCCCACTTCCCTCTCTACGACTCGCCGCTCGGCGCGTGGCGCAGGTTCGCTCTTTCACTCTCGGAATTGCTACCCTGCGCTGCAGGACCAGTCTCTCTGCTCTCCATCTCCAATGGCCTGCTCTGTTTCTCTCTGCCGAGCTCATCTTCCTTTGTTGTGTGTAACTTCATGACCAAGTCATCCAGAGTGATCAAATTCCCTACCAACCCTTTTGGTTTTGAGCTCCTTACTTTGGTTTCCACTCCAGTTGGGTACAATATTTTCATGCTCTCTTCTGGTTCTTCCACCAAGACTAGAACCTTTGTGTATGATTCGAAAATCCAATCATGGCAAAACTTCAGCGCACTGGATACAATTCTCAGTGACAATCATCATCAACAAGGTGTTCATTTCAAAGGGTCTCTCTACTTTTCGACCCCGGAGCCATTCTCAGTTGTCAAGTTTGATTTGGAGAGTGGTAAGTGGGGGAGAGACAATATTGAACTACCTGGAGAGCTTGTTTTTGTTCGATTAGTGAGTGATGAAGGAAAAGGGAAGATGTATTTGATTGGTGGGATTGGTAGGAATGGGATTTCGAGAAGCATGAAAATCTGGGAATTGTGTGAAGGCCAGAATTGGGTGGAGATTGAGAGGGTGCCTGAAATGATGTGTAGAAAGATAATGTCAGTTTGTTACCATCATTACGAGCATCTCTATTGCTTCTGGCATCAGGGTTTAATCTGTGTTTGCTGCTATGCATGGCCTGAGATTCTGTATTACAAGGTTTCCAGGAGGACTTGGCATTGGCTCCCAAAGAGCCCGTCAGTGCCGGAAAGATGGGCTTGTGGCTTCAGGTGGTTTTCTTTTGTGCCGGAGTTGTATGCTTCAGTGTGATCAGTTAGCTCGATACAGTCTTCAATTTCTACTTGTAAGTTTTTGTTAGTCTTCGTTTTCTTGATTCTGATTCTGGTTCTGTATACTGCTATACTTGGTATTTTGACTATTTTCTTGTGGGATTTAACAATCATGTGTTCGTTGATTATTGAATTCATCTTGGCCTTCAATTGGAGTGGGAAAGCATAATGAGCGATTAGTCTACAAGACAGTTTCGTTGTTGCTATCAAACAATTGTCATGAGTATAGAAATTTGCAGATTGAATATTAAAAGCAAAAGTCGTCTATCCTAATAAGTGTTGAAGAGAAAATTGCAGCAATGGCACCTCTTCTCGGTTATTATTTTTCAAAAATGAAAGGCAACGTCTGCTTCAAGGAACTAATCAAAGAGAAAGATTAACAACAGTATTGAAAATCTGTGAAGCAAGTTCACAAAGAGAAAAACGTGGGGATGACTAGCAGTTTAATAATATGAAAGCTTCATTATCAAAACCATATCACCAAAGCACTTGGCAAATGCAAAGTGCTTAACATAGTTATATCACAACCAGGACATATTGCCTATAGAAAAAAAACTAATAGAGGTTTCTATTCGAACCACACCAGAGAACTCACAATTGGTGTGGAAGTAACCAACCGAATAATCTATATCTTAATCTCAATATATCTGCTCAAGGCTTGAGGGAGAGTGCCAAACCAAACTTTGGCTCCTTTTGTAAGGTCTTGGTGTCTAAGGCACCAGATAATGTGAAGGTGGATTTGGGACTAATCTCATGCTGTAAAAGAGCCGCAAGATTGCCATGGTTGTTGAGCCTTGCCTTTACTGTAGTCTGAGGGTCAACCACAAACGAACCTCCAACTGTTAGCGTGTTCTCATTTGTGGAAAACCTTCTACTTACCTCTCCCACAACAGCACCCCCATTCAGCTTGCTTAGATGATGCAGGTATGATGCCTTAATCGTGTCTCCTTTGTCACACCTACAAAATGAAAAGAAAGCAATTATCTAATGAACAATGGAAGCACATGCAGTAATTTTTCTAACTTCTCAGTCAAAAATCCCATATCCACCATGAAGGCTACAACTAACAATACAATATATGCAGAAATATATCAATCACAAAGTTAGGTTCCCACAACAACAATCCTCTCTTTCTCAGTTTGTGTGTCATCAAATTCCATAAATGAACAACATAATTTTTTTTTCTTCCAGTTGATTATTCTCTTCAATCTAACAGAGCAGAACAAAACTTTACCGAAAAAGAAAAGAGCACAAGTGAATCGCAGAATACAGTAATTAGGTTCAGTTTTCTGTTAGTGGCCTCAAAATGTGGGACTTACAGAATTACTGAAGCTGATGAATCTGGCTTTGACAAGCTGACACCAGCAGTATATTTAGAGAATGCTCTACAAGCTGTCAAGTAACTAGCTTCTGCTCCAAACGCAATGGTGGGGGTACCGATGGTTGCTGAGAAGTCAACAGCAGGAGACTTGTTCAAACCAACAGCCGTTGTGAAAGATGCATGTTGATGAAGATATTGTGCTTCCAACTGCAATATATACCACACATGCATAAAGACACAACTTGTAATTACAAAATAATACTCCACTTCCCCCATTCACAAAATCAAAATAGACGTTACCTTGCCAGACTCGTAGTCAGGGAATTTGATTGAAGCAGTGGCTTTTGTCGAAGGCAGGACGTCTGTGAAGGTGAGCTTTGTTGAGACCTGATTTGTAAAGAGTCTATGTTTAGAAACAACAGCTATCAAAAGCCAAACGCTATAAGGTAAACTGAACACAGTGGGACTTACAGTTGTTTCTGTATCAGCTTTGATATCAACCGTAGCCTTCTTGTACTTGTACTGAGCAGCTACATCCCCAAGAGAGATACCTCCTTTATTGGCCAAGGAGGAGCTGATGGCCTAAATCAATGAGATGATTCACGATTACTTACCACAATTAAAACTGCACATATTGGAAGGAATCCAGTAATTTCAATATAATCTCATCAAAACAGCAGCAACAAAGTTCAATCGAGATAGGCAAGCAAGAAAACTCATCCCTGCTTAACTCATTGCCTAAGCATCAAATCATATACACAACAATACTAAACGAGTTTGATTAATTTGAAAGATAGGCAAGCCAAAAGCAAGAGCCACAGTGTCTCAAATTAAACATGGTAAAATTTAATTCAATAGTGAAAAATATCTTGGAATACAGATGGGATTGAACTTACAACGCCAGTCTCACTGAAAGTGGTGAAGCTGATCTTCTGGTCTGAGCTGTAATCCTTGTAGAGCAAATCTGTAATCAAAAGCAGTTTGTCACATACCCATAAAAATAAAAATTCAAATCCAAATTCAAATTGCAAAATTCAAAAGCGGCTCAACAGAGATTGAGGGAGAGAGGGAGACCTCTGGCGCTTTTGCCAATGTCACAACAGAGAGCAGGGCCTTTGGTCGACATAGCTAAAACGGGAGGTTAGGAATTCTGGGGTTTAGGGTTTATCGGACAAATAGGAAGGAGAGAGGGGCTTAAGCTTTTGGGGTTTATGTGAGAGGGGTTTAGGGTTTATGTAAACCCTGGTGTTATATAATGTTGGGTTTTCCGGGTGAGAAAGAAACGCTACGCAGTTTGCGCGATACGACATCAGACCGTGCACAAGGGGAAAACTAATTTTGGAAAAGAAGTAAAAGCACACAAAAACGAGAAAAAAATTAAAACATGCTCTCGTTGAGAGTCGAACTCAAGACCTCCCGCTTACTAAACGGGTGCTCTAACCAACTGAGCTACGAGAGCTTTCTGTTTGTGTTGCTTGATTTCGATTATATAATTTTTAAAACCTAAAACAACAAAAAGAAAGAATCATAAATAAAGCTGAGTTGAACTCAAAGCTCTAACTGAGCTATGAGGGACAAATACCTTTAGGTAAAGTGAAAGGTTAAAATCTTAGATTATTTCCATTGAGTAGAAGATAACAGGAGCAAGATTCTATTCTCTTCTTTTAATAGAGATAAAAACCAGTGGCACAGTCGCACAGAGCAGAAAGCAACCTCCATTGGGCCTCACTGCCTAGTAAAGTTGGCATCAGCTGCATGCTGCTTTGAGAATGTTTGCAACCGGTTTCATAGCACATTATGATTATGTATTCAACTGGTTCCCAGAACAACAAGTATGGTCCTATGAAATTGATTAGCAATGGTTTGCAAGGGATTAACATAAGTGTTCCCTATTAGAAATGGGTATTAAACCAGCAAGCATTCTAGTTTGCAAGGGTCCCCTGTTGTTTATTTAGAGACACATTCTGGTCAATCACATACAACAAAATTCCGCCTCTGAAACCTCCTTTTGAATTTCATAGTGTTGACATAGACAAAGGAAAAGAAACAAGCACATAGAACAAATGCTGGACCAAGACTATCTTCCCCAAGAACAACAGAAATGGGGAACTGCAGCCTATAATTTATTGAGCCTGTATAATCTATTGCTAATCTGTTGTTACATCACCTTGCTGTTCTTTTCAGTCCATCTATCTAGCACTTCTTTACTTGTTAGGATTATGTAGGTATCTTCCAATTATTTAACTCTGGAAGTCACATTCAAAACCCATAAGCTTTTTCTTAATTTACTCATCTAAGTACTTGATTGTAACATTTGAACTAAAGTATCTTTACATTATTGTTGTTGTTGGTTAAATCCAAATGTGGTTTGCTATTTTTAAAGAAACCGTTGGTTCTAAATTAAGAATATCATACACGGACATTATGAGAATCGAGCTCTTCTTTGAGTTCGTTCTTATGTTTTTCTTTTGGCAACTAAGATGTATTAAGTAATCATGTTTGACATATATTTTTGTTGAGAATGTTAAGCATCGATCTTTACATAATATCTTTTTATCTTTGCATAATATATGAGTCAGAAGGTAAAATCTTTCTGAAAAAAAAAACTAAAAAGACTGAAATTTATTCTCGATTCTATAAAAAAATTATAAAAACCTATCATTTACGTGTCTTTTGATTCAAGTGATACCATTGAGGTATTTTTTAAGCCGAAACTCATCACATATTTCTCTAGATCACTGATCAGAGCATGTGTTGCCCAGTCAGAACATCACGTAAAACCTCCATGTGGCTACCTTTTAGGCCACCGTCGAACTACAACGTTACCGGAACGCCGAAGCCTTGGGTCCGAAACCTTTTCATCGAATGGTGGAAGGCTTCCACGCACGCGTTTAAAGCGACCCTTCGCACGTGCTCACCCAGACTGCGATTTTCGTACCGTCAATTAGGCGCACGTGTCACCCCTAACCCCAAAGACCCCTGGTCCACGTGGTTACCCATCACAGCCTCCTTATATTTTCGCCTCCTTCTCCCCTGTGCTCCATTTAAGCCACAAATGAAGCAGAAGCCCGCATAGCCTTTTCAGCTTTCACTTTCAAACCTAAAGAAATTACCTATTTCATGCTCTCAGATTGTTAGCCGGTTAGGATTTTGTGAGCGCTAATTTCGGCTATGGAGAATGAGGAGCCAACGAATTTCAGTTACATGGGGCGGAATTTCAGTGATCTCAGTATCGACAACAGTTCCTCAGCTTTCAGTGACTGCAACAGTGACAGATCCGGCGAGTTCCAAACGGCGTCGTCTCAGAGCCGGCGGTTTTTAATCGCATGCGCTTCGGATAACTCCGACGATCTGATTCGTCAGCTGGTCGGCGTCCTCGAGTCCGGTTCGATTGAGGAGCAGAAGCAAGCGGCGATGGAGATCAGGCTCCTCGCGAAAAACACATCGGAAAACCGTCTCAAAATCGCGAAATCCGGAGCGATTCGGCCGTTGATTTCACTCTTGTCCTCCTCCGATCTCCAGCTCCAGGAGTACGGCGTCACGGCGATTCTCAACCTCTCGCTCTGCGACGAGAACAAGGAGCTCATAGCGTCGTCCGGAGCGATCAAGCCTCTGGTGCGCGCGCTCAAGACGGGAACTCCGACGGCGAAAGAGAACGCCGCGTGCGCTCTGCTCCGTCTGTCTCAAATGGAAGAGAACAAAGTCGCAATCGGACGGTCCGGAGCGCTCCCGCTGCTGGTGAATCTTCTAGAGAACGGCGGGATTCGCGGCAAGAAGGACGCGTCGACGGCGTTGTACTCGCTCTGCTCGGTGAAAGAGAACAAAATCAGAGCCGTCCAGGCCGGAATCATGAAGCCGTTGGTGGAATTGATGGCGGATTTCGCGTCAAACATGGTGGACAAGTCGGCGTACGTGCTGAGCGTGCTGGTTTCGGTGCCGGAGGCAAGAACGGCGTTGGTCGAGGAAGGCGGGATTCCGGTGCTGGTGGAGATCGTGGAGGTTGGGTCGCAGAGGCAGAAAGAGATATCGGTAGCGATACTACTGCAGCTCTGCGAGAATAACGCGGTCCACCGTAACCTGGTGGCCCGCGAAGGAGCGATACCTCCCCTGGTGGCTTTGTCTCAGTCCGGCACTAAACGCGCCAAGCAAAAGGTTAGAGAATTTTCCGGCGGCTACTTCGGTTTTTTTTGGGATGACGTGGCATTGGCTTTTTTGTTTTTGAAAATATTCCCCAAATTAATGGGTTTTTTGGTTTGCTGTTGTGCCACGTCGGTCCGCTTGCATAAAACTAGAACTGCCATTCTTTATTTCAGTTTATAGACTTTGGGGCAAAGTACGATAACGGAAAAGAGAATCCCAGTTACTATGATGGCGTTATGCACGTAGAACAGGGGTATATATGTCATTTAGCTGGTGGATTGCTCACCCGGCCAGTCAGCCATTATTGATATTTTAAAATGTAGTTTATTTTTTTTTTTTTTTTTTTTTTTCTTATTGGATTTTTATTGATGGTGTCTCATGGGGAGTGGTTCTGTTTGTTGTTTTGTGTGTCTTTATGGGGACAGGCGGAGACATTGACAGAGCTTCTACGGCAACCGAGATCCGGCAACGTCGCTGCACGAGCGTGAAGATGATTTGCTAGTGTAAATTCCCATTCTGCCCCCCATACCAAGTAAGATTGTACTCACACAAAAGGAAAATACGAGAAGAAAGAAGAAAAATATCAAAAAAAAAATGAAAATGTAAATATCTTTGTGACGGGAGCATGTTGTAAAATTTGTGGTAAAGTATTGGAAGTGAGCTGATGAGTTTGGTTTGCCTTTTGGCTTTTATTTTTGTTTAAGAGTGATGTGTCTCGAAGCCTAACCACTAAGGCTAAAGTTTTATTTTGCTTAGTGTGATGATATCTCCATCTTTGTGTAAAGTGTTTGATATTTGCTGATTCGAAATGAAGAGTTTAGGAGACCATTAGAGAAAAAAAAAAAAAAAAGGACTGCTAATGTGGGTAGTGGTTCTATTCTCTATAGATATAACGGTTAAATGGAGTTGATATCGTCTAATTTTTTCTTTTATATAAAAAAAAAGAAAGCCTGAGTGTTACCTACCAACAAACAAAAGAAAGAAGAAAAAGATTGGAATCAAAGTGGAAGAAAAATGAGTATGGGGGAGTCTGGAAGGTGGCCGGTGTGTGTTTTTAGTTTGGAAAATCAGTGTTCTTATTCAAAGTCCACGAGCTTCGCGTGCATGAAGACGATGGACTATGAATTATGTTTTTTTTTTTTTTCTTTGGGAAGTAATTGGCCCCACGTGTGAGAGTTACAGTTATTTTAGCGGTTGGTCGTTTAGTCAGCATCGATGATGGGTTGCTTTGTTTGGGGTCCCATTTTCCGACGGCTTTATCATCTTCGAGCAACCGCTTTGGGGTGGCCACTATAATCGTCACACGTTCCTATCATTTATGAGCTTTTTGTTTTCTTCTCGTGTTTATAAGTCTGGGTGAAAGGGATTTGAAAAATTCTAGTTTTGGCGATAATGGGACCTCTGAGGTTCCTGGGTTTGAATTGTGCGATCAAGATTTAGTCGGCGAGTCTTAGTCGCATTTAGATCAAACACTAATCACGGTGGAGGGTTTTCCGATTAATTTGGAGTATCAAAATTTAAAAAGGGTGCGGTTATTTCCATCCTATTAAATACTCAGTTCACCTCACGTCTTATTTTTTACCTAAAGTTTTAATTCTACCCTTAAAATTTTGAGAAAATCTGGTTTTTATTTTCATTCTTTTAACTATATATAAAAGTGATGAAATCTAAAAATATATACAAATATTTTATTGATATATTTAACGCAGACCTCCATTCTTCTCAAACCACATCTTATGTTCTCTTTGATCTCTTTCTTAAGTTCCTTATTTACGATTATATATATATATATATGAAAGACTACACTGGAAGCCATAAATAAAATAAAAATAAGAACGAACAATCCCACCACACTGTATAACCACCTTGTTGAAGATTGAAGTGATTCTCAAATCTAATTTGAAAGATGTAGAGAATTGTTTTTTTTTCCGATATAAAGATGTAAAAAATTGTTGTTGTTTCGAATTTATAATTTTTAGTTTAATATTATATTTTCATAAAATATCTTAATTGTGGGGTTAATATTATAATATTTAGTTTAAAATTGAAATGTGGAGTGAACAAAACATTTGGTGGGGTGGCAATAGCCGCACCTTTTTAAAAACATGGATTGTATAACGTGTTCCACGATAATTACTAACGTTTCTAAAATATTAATCATTTTTTGATCAGATCATTTTACCTCACTGCTGCATTTGCTCTTACGGAAAGATTAAGCTAAAGCCTATAATGAGCAAACACGGCGTGTGAATAAACCCATAGTCGCATCAACGTTATTAGGCTCTCGCATGGATTTAGACTACCAAATGCATCCACATAAGAGACCAATCTGGTACTCCATACTAGATGCCTCTGACGGCAATCTACTTAAAGCTTAGGTAGGAAAAGGCAGATACAAATGTGTGTCTATAATGTGAACGACTTGGACCGAAGAAACTTGAGAGATGGTACCGGATTGAGGTTACTTAAACCTCAAGCTATAAATACCATGAAGCTTTTTGAAGATAGCCAAAACCTAAACTAACGGGAGGATAATGGAGATGGGTCCATTAATGTATAGAAATACAAAATATTTGTGAACTCTTTCGAATTGGTCAACTTAATTAGGTTAAGCTCCTTCCTCATTTGCTTAAAACTTCCACACGCTATGAGAAACAGTAGTGATTGGATTATGAGTTTGAAAATTTCTGACATTATTAGGAATCTCTATATGTCGAGGTCCATTGGTTTTTTTATTTTTTTGGCAAAATGATATTTTCATTCATAAAATAAGAGAAATGCACAATATAATTCAAACAAAAACCGAAGTATACATAACATAAAATAACAATAAAAGAAAAGAAAACATAGTCCACTCCAAACAAGGCGTCATTAGAAGAACATGTCAACGCATTCTTTTAAACATTGGTCTTGGAAATGGGCTTCTTGATTTCATGAAGTTTTACAAATAATATTGCATGTTTTACTATAAAAATGACCTAAAATAAAAAACAAATCTACATATCCGCCCTAAAATTAGTGATAATTAGGGCTTGCACATCAGTCTTTTCCCAAATGATCCTCTATAATCAATTATGTTTTCAAGTGCTAAATTGAATGAGAAACTTGCAACGTCAACATTGCAGAATATTGGGTGAGATGTCGTTTTGGTTGTTCATTGATAGCATAGAAGCCATAAGGTGTCTCATCACTATCACGTTTATAGCTAAGAAGATGGCCAATGCTCCTCCAGTCATGCGGCGGCGATGACCATATTAAACGTCTACCTCTTCTACCAAATACCCACCCATTTCACATCAAAGGTCAAAAGGACTTAATCCGCCAATAGCTGTACTATGTCTTAAGCAATTTCGTCTTTTACCTCATGAGTATTTTGACCTTATCGTGGTTAAATTTAAGAATGTGAATGTGACAACACCAACTAGCACCCAAATTTTGACCAGGAGAACATAGTGCCAGCTTCGTACATATCTCGTCTGACTTTATGTACATCATTGTATCGGTTGCATGCAGAACTGGCGAGGAAAGGATTACAGATTCCGAGTACTATAACTTATATGCGTCGAGGGGGAGTGTGGGAGTTCAACAAAACCATACACAGCATTGGTGTGTACAAGTTGTTGAGAGTTTCCAATTACTACGAGTATGTGGCCTGGAACAATTTAATTGGTATGTAGTCGTAACACTATTATAGTCCGTTTTTTCTTAGAGAGAGATACGTCGTAGCCTTTTTTTTTTTTTTCTTGAGAAATGAATAACTTCATGTATATATTTACGGTCAGATTGCACGTACATTACATGTCTTTGATACCATAAACATTACACGGCATAAGCGGCCAAGAAGTGTGACATGTAACTTCAAACATACAACTCTGAAGTTAGTTATTCTATACACAAACAATTGGAATCTGTACACAACATCCGGATTTGTTACAGTTGGGCCTTCTTAAGTATGCATGGTTGGGCATAGGTCTTGTCGGGTTACCAGTGGGCTTCTCCCACTAACATCTCATCTATCATTGGCCTCAAGCTAAGTATGCCGTTTTTTTTTCCTTTCTTTTCGGCTCTTGTGTAGTTGTGTTGTCCAGTTTGGATTTTATGATAGCGACGACAATGTTAGCATGCACGGACGGTGGGTGTGGTAGATTAGTTGTTATTGTTGGATTTCCTTATTTGTTTGTGTTTCTGCAAGATCCTGCAGGCCTCATAGAAGTTTTGGCGTGACCTTTGCTCCTGGTCTTCGCTGACTGGCTGATTGCAACAGGAGATTGACCGGGTCTTACCGGTCTTTCTCTCTCCGATGATTAAGTCAGTTGTGCAGTTGGTGAATTATATTTAATGCTCGGAATTGATGATTACCTCTTTTGTTAACTTTAGCACTGCATTTATAACCCCGCGTGGATTTCTTTCTTACTTGCCGATCGTTGTGGGACAAGTGTGCTGTTGTGGTTTGTTTATTTGTCCCTCTGTTGTGTGCCTCCTGCCCGGTCCAGACTGTTATGACCTGCAGGACGAGACATGCTTGGTCTACCTCATGGTGGGCTTCTTGTAGCATCGTGGGCCGAGAAGATATTCATCTACTACCGACTACAGTTTGTATCACATTTGGTCCATAATTCACGAATTTTCATGTCAATTTAACGGGTGGTTTAGTTAGAGAAGATCATATACCTTCCATTATTCAGTTGTATGGGATATTTCCCCCAGAAGTTGTGGTGCTATTATGGAAATGAAATTTATATGATGTTAGTTGTATCTATTTGCATGTGATACTAGCTGTAAATATACTATCAATCAACAATTGGCATGTATGTTGCATAATTGAAACACAAACATGTGTCACTAGTATATTAGCTACAATTTTGATCGAACTGCATCTCTACACGAATGAAATATTGGAAAAAGCTAAAATAATATGTTAATATGGCATTTCAGATGTAAAAATTCGTCTAAGGCAGAACTTTTAAATGTCTTTAATTTGAAACTCTATTTTTCTTGTTCTTTGAACAAAAACCTTGACGTGAAATGAAAACCGAGCAGCATGGTCAACCTGTTTTTGGCTTCGGTCAAATACTTGTTCTCGCTAGTTGAGCTTTTTACATACGAAAACGTATTCTCTTATCTAGTATGCTTAAACTTTAGATTTTTTTACACGGAGAAATCAATCCCTTGTAGGAACGTTGCCAGAGAAATTAAAAAAGGGCACTAAAACTTTTGTTTAAATTACGATGACGATAAGTTTATTCAAAAACTATCTTGGGTATTTTTTTTCTTGTGCCACACTTAATTTTTCATAGATATGTATAGACATTCAAACAAAAAGGATTTTTCTCCAATTTGAGGCCCAAGACAAGACAATCGTTTTGGTTACCTTACTCTAGAGCAGGCTTAATCATTACTAGGATTTGACTCCTTGTTGGAGTTGCTTATCGTCTTCGTAGTTTCTTATCTAACATATGGTTTCTAGTGCTGTTCATAGTTCTTCGGCTTCTTCCTCCGGGTTCAAGAACCTGGGTTTCCAACTTTCCATAACTCATCACCAGCCTTGACCTCTTCTTTTTATTTTTTCATTCCAAAATCTTCCTCCGACTTGAACAACCAACACAATCACCAACCACATCAAGCTTCTTCCGCATAATCAAACACCCCGAAGAATTCATGTTCTTCACCAACCTCCCAGGAGGGTCAGACGGGTCCGGGCAATTTCTTAGTTCTCCGTCGATGTTCTTTAACAATTTATTTTCAGTTCAATTTAATTCAATTCAAAAGAGGAGGATTGCAAAGATAGTGGAGTTCGGCAAGGCATCAAAAGACAAAAAAAAAAAGCTCCTGCGAGATTTGAAGGAGCGTGAAGGTCGGAGAATTCATGAGGTGGCTGGTGAGGATTTGGGTGGCGGGGTCAGAGCGGGTGTACTAGGTTGAGATGCCTGGTGCAGCTGGACTACTAGTGCCAAAGAACATAAGCAGATTTAAAATAGATGACATTCACACAACCTATACCAGTTGGCATTTGCTATTCTGTAAATGTTTTTGAGTCTTCGAGAGTTTGAGATTTGATATTATAAACACCAAAATGTGAAGAATGAATGAATGATGAAATGCTTTGGTTATTCCTTATTCTTTTACATCAAGGATCCTTCAAACTCCCCAAAGCTCGAGTCTTTAGGTTCTGTTGGCCTCTCTCAACATCCAACATCCAACATCTCCATATTTTAGACTTTCAATCTTTCACGACTTTCGAATCCAGTGCTCAAGTCCAAGCTGCTTCAAAGGAGGTCCCAAATTTGGCTTACGCTGCTGAGGACACTTCCATTTTCCGGTGATCATTGTTGCTGGAGAATGATGAAAGTTTGTTGTGTCTGCCAAGGTCTTTCTTTGAATAACAACATCTTTCCCACGTACTGATGGAACTGATCCTCTACTACTCCTTGGTGGTCCTTCTGGAGAGTTTTCATCATTTCTTGCTGTAAATTTGCGTTTCCTTGTTGTAATGAAACCATCTTCTGATATTCCTGTCCCATCATCTTTTCTTTCTTTGCTTCCATGAGTTGTTTTGCTTACTGATGCTTCATTGACTGAAATTAACTCGGAATTGGTTTCTAGTAAGAATTCTTCAACATGGACCTTTGCTTCTGAGCTCTCCTGTGAAGTGGGGCCCCTACTATGAACCAATGTCCCATCATTACTGCATGAACTTCTCCTGTTCAATGGCTTAGATCTGGTTCCATGGAAGGTCTGTTGATCTACCTTGCATTGAGAATCTCCTTTGTTGAAGCTTGATGTCTCAGCATGTTTTGGTTGACTACTACGATAATTTTGCAACATATTAGGCTTATATTTGAGACAAAAATCACTCTGACCAGATAGATTTTCATCCAGTCCAGTGGTTTGGTCAACCTGTGATTGACATTATTGTGATCAGTAATTTGAAATACAGGACCAGTGTCTAATAGATTCAAATAAGAAAGATAGATTAACAAAAAAAACTGTAAGGAAAAGAAAGACTACCGCACTTACAGGCTTCTTGCTATGTCTCGAAGTGGTGTTATGTTTTGCTAACTCTTCTGACTGCACCTTCTCAACATCAAACTCTTCATTATCACTTTCTTTTTTACCAAACCTCTCCAAACGCTCTCCCTTTTCTTTGTTGCTGGTTTCAACCGAAACCTCATCCTTCTCATCTATTCTATCTCTACAAACAACATCTCCAAAACCATCAGCTGTATCCAAAGATGGAGACTCATACACATAGCTTGAGAACCAAGTCTGGATGTCAGTAGGCTCTACAAGATCAGGAAGTACAAACAAATCAGTGACTTTCCTTTACATATTTTTTTTTTCTTAAACATAGAATACTGCATGTTTTAATTCCCGAAAAATGAGAGCAAATATATGATTCAAAGACTCCATTTGTGATATACAAATTTGTCTTGATAAATTGCTTATTTATATTAGGGAGATTACATTCTACACCCAAAATCATATTCTCAGTAGTCATACAATTTGGGAAAGAAAAGCTGCATGAGTAGTTAATACAAACCTGACAAGTGTGAAGAGGAGTCCAAATGACCTGGAACCTACAGAAAGGATATTTTGTCAAGACTCCTGGAAGTCAAAAATAAAAGATTTCCAACAAAAATTATTGAGAGAGGAAGTAGCTTCTTCTTACCAAAGGCCAAGGCAAAGTTGTTCAGAAAAGAACTAATGCAACATCCTAGAGAAAAATTGGTAGTCAACTGATTGGAATGGTGGAAAATTTCATGAGGTGGTTGGTAAAGTTTGAGGTTTCCATGATGAAATGACAGGTGTACAACCAATGAAGGAAAATGCATTGTTCTGTTTGACACATTTATGATCATCTTGGAATAGGGTTTAGTGACTTAGCTTGTTGAACTCTTGATGAATAAATGAAAGTTTCTGGGATAGGTAAAAAAAAAAAAGATAAATACCTCATGTACAGGCTGCCTATCATGCTTGGTGTCTCTCCAAGAGCTGTCAAATTTTGCAAGCCCTACCAATTGTTTCTTCTCATCCACAACCTCTTTACCAACACTACTCTTTCTAAAATCCCCCAAATTCTCTTCAATATTACTCTTTCTATTTTCAACCATAAAGCCATCCTTCTCACATTTACTTTCTTTGCCAACAGAATCATTATCATATGTATCCAAGGAAGGAGACTCATACACATAGCTTGAAAACCAGTTTTTGATGTGAACAGGTTCTGATAGACCAGGATAAGAAAAAGAGACCAGATTACGTTATTTCCTTAAAATAATAAGCAACGTCTTATGTTTCTAGACGATAACTCAAAGCAGAGAATATGATTCAAAAAATTTCATTTTTAATATACATTTTTTGAGTAGCTGAACAATTCATTAAAGTAGCAAGAAAGTGATACACACCTGAAAGAAGCAAAGGTGATTCCAGAGGACCTGGAGCCTGCAAGAAGTTTGTGTCAGATACTTTAATGTCATAAACTGTGTAGTTTAATACTATATTTCTTGAAAAGAAAGGTGAACTTGGTGCCGGACAATTGAAGAAAAGGGTAATAGTAGATTGGATATAGGGGCTTAGATTTTTCAACCTGAAGGCTTGTGAAAAGCTCATCTTAAGAATTCTTGAGTAGTAGAATATTGGGGTCCACTACTGGTCTATTGCAATATCTTGGATTTTGGTACATTGATATGGATCTTATTGTTCTTTCTGACTATCAGATCATGGAAATATGGATTTACTTATTGATGTTATTGGAGTTTAGCTATAAGGAAAAGAGATGCACAAAAAAGTACCTCAGGTACAGATTGCCTTGCCTGCTTAGTAACTCTCCAAGAGCTGTCACAATTCGAAAGCCCTCCTGACTGTTCCTTCTCACCCACAACCTCTCTACTGATACTCCTCTTTATACTAGAATTCCTCAATTCCTCTTCATTTTCTCTCTTACTGTTTTCAACCAAAAACCCATCCTTCTCGCATTTACTTTGCTTGGCAAGAGAATCTCCAAAACCATCAGTAGTATCCAATGAAGGAGACTCGTACACATAGCTTGAAAACCAGTTTTTGATGTCCGTAGGCTCTAACAGATTAAAAAAGCACAAACACATCAATTACTTTGTTACTCTTTTCTCAACATACAGTACCACATCATTCAAGGACTCCATTTCTTATTCACATGTTTCTCAGCAGACGACCATTTTTTCAGTAAATTGGGGGAATATAACATCAGAACGAAGTAACACATACCTGAAAGGGACAAAGGTGATTCCGAAGAACCTGAAATCTGAGCAAGAAAATTTTGTCACATGTGAGAAATTGTTCATTACTACTTACCAATACAATGTTGAACTCCAAATCAGAACCACACATTTTTGAAAGAAGATCATATTAAGTTCCTCAAGAACTAACGCTCATAAATCAAAAGGACACAAGAAGCAAACTCTCAAAAGGACACAAGAAGCAAACTACCTTACTTAAACATTGGTCTTGTGAAGACCTGCCACATTTGACAACCCCATCTGCCTTCTCATGAACAAAGACTCCAACTTCATTTCCAATTTCCCTAAACCCACATGAATTCCCTTCATCTTTTCCTCTTTCACTCTCGCCGGTACCAAACTCATTGTGAAAAGAATTGGAATTCATTGCAGGTGATGCATACCGGTAGCTAGCGAACCAATTTCCTAGATCAGGAGGTTCTGACATAACAGAAAGAAAATATAAACAAAACAAAACTAACAATCAAAATCAAAGTATTCCTGAGACTCAGAAATGAAAATTATGAAATACAAACCGGAAGGAACGGAGAGAGAGCACGAAGAACCCGGAATCTGCAAACCCATGAACAAAAACAAAGAAGATATGAGCAATTAAAATTCTTTGAAATTCTAATGCACTGTGGAGAAATGAAGTGGGACCATCTTACCTGAGAATCAGGGGTTTCAAATTTCAGCTTCGAATGCTCTATTAGATTCCACAACAGCAAAGTGCTGTCATGTTTTGGGGAATTTCATTTTGATTGAAGACTATGAGGCCTCGTTTGTTTCAAGGAATCAAACATACTAGCTTTCATGCACGCGCGTGGTTCTCCAAAAATTATACAATTGCTTCAAGAATTGAATGGGAAAAACACATTCCAAAATATAATGGTCATCAAACTCAACCAAGAAAGACAAACTATTTTCCAATCCGCTAACGCGAGTTTGGTAGATTATATACTCTTCATGTTCAACTTTTGATAAAAAAGTTGTATTTGATCCCCGGATTTTGATGTTAGAACAGGGTACTCATAAATAATGCTTTCTGCAACCCTTCTTTCTCTCTGATGGTAGTTTTGCTCACAATAGCCTATGCAACGGAAGCATGTGCAGTTGCTTTCTTACCCTATATTTGACAAAAGAAGCATAAGCCAAGGAAATTATAAAATTAAAGACCAAAATCGTTTCCTCAGAAAGATCTCAATCCAGATAAAAATGCCGCAACAGCATCCAAAGTAGAATGGTACTGAATTTAACAGATTTGTTATCGTAATATGAACATGATGAGGAGATATCCGATAAAGTTTTAGAATAGTTTCAAAAAGGCAAAGCAATTGAAGACTTATCTTTGTATGATCTTGTTAAGATACAAATACTTGGGGTAATGTACCTAAAGTCATTTGAAAATATTAAAACTACAATGCAGAGGAAGAGAAAAAGAAAAAGTAAACAATAAAACTAACTGGGGAACATCAGTAAAGAGGAAAAGAACCAAATTGTAAAATCATACTTAAGAAAAATGAAAATTAAACAGATAATAAGATGACCAAGGTAAATAAAATCTCAGGTTTGTACAGAAACTTTGAAGTCTCTCTAAGCCTCAAATACCTCACTCTGTATCAGACATAAAATAAAGTATCCATTTCTTTCTCTCTGTCTTTGGTATTGCAAATCCATAAATTGACAATACAAAATGCAAATAATGAAATACACCTATACACAAAGACATTGAAATGTGAATGAATTTGGCTTGAAACATATCTTGTTTGCATATACTAGATGAAAATTGTTTTTTAAAGAGTAGCCATACACAACAATCAGATCTGCAACTAAATATTTTAGCTTAGAACTGTCATCATTAACATTCAATGGGTACATTTTTGGATTTTCAATTAATTTTAGATGCATTGCATTGCATGCATTTTATCTATATGTATCTATTACTGATGAACAACTAAATCCTAATGGGAGTTATCAAAAGGTCTGCATTCACACCCTTATGTGAAAAGTAAAATAAATAGAACACAGACCTTCAATACGGAATCGACTCCTAGCAACCTTCACCGAACCTGCAAAAATAAAAGTATTCATGAGACCCAATGCAAAATCCAACTGGTTATGTCAATAAATAATAACACATTCAAATCCAAAAATAAAAAAGGATCCATACAGTACTCATTTAATCACATTGCATACAACATTGCAAAACCAAATTCTTAACCTCATAAAAGCTGTAAGTCCTCCTATCGTATATAAAGATGGAAAAATCAGTCTGTTGTCTGCCTTATAATATAGCAGCAATCGTTCTTAACACTGCAATGGAGGTTCTCCATTTAGAAGGCAAAAGAGGTATGCATCCCTACTCGACCAAAAGCAGCTCATCATCAGAACTTTTTTTACATATACAAAGTCTTTGAAGCTTTTTTCTTTTTCTCCGTTTATTGCTGTTCTAATTCATACTAATATTGAATTCCACTAATCACATCTATTGGACCAAGGAAACAGACAATAATAACCAACAACCAGATGCAGTACAAAGTACAAAACCATAAGCAATTACAAATAAAACAATACATGTTAAACTCGAGAACTCTATCAAGGATTTGCAACTCCAACTGATTATATTGCTAAAATCTAAACACAAATGCAATTCAATGCGTAGAGAATGAATTAAACAAACCAAAACACAAACACAATCAAAATCACCTTCCCTTGTCCATTACCGAAACCCCAAATCAGTCAATTAGAACGCAGAAAAGAAAAAAGATAAAAAAGGAACCATTCCTGGAAGCAGCACAACTTTCAAAAATCTGAGGCGGAGATTGAAAATATGCGAAATCCCAGACAGAGAGCGACGAAAGAGATCGGAGACGGTTCGCGAAGAAGAATAAAGTGGAAAAGCAGGTCAGAGGTAGAGACTGAGATTTGAGAGAAAGGTGGAAGTGGGATCTGAAACCTGTTAACACGGCGAGAGATAAGAGAGAGCGGGAAGAGAGAGCGGGAGAGAAGAGGACGGCGAGATGGGTCAATGGCAAAATCGTTATTAAAGAGAAGGTGGAAGTGGGTTTTGGACCTTTGGTTGTGGCTGTACGTGGCTTCATCCAATGGGGTCAGGACACTGTTCCGTGAACACAGGACTGCCTAAGGCAGGACTAATTTCTAACAGTCCTGGACGCTCGGCTTATGCTATAAATAACACTTGACCCATGTACCCTTGACCCATGTTTGGTACTGCTTGAGACTAAAATGTACAATAAAAATAGTCCAATATCTCATGTTTGTTGTTGTGTATCATAATATTCATGGTCCCAACTTATTGTTTCATCTATACAGATGAAACATGAGATCACATGTGGTAATTAAAGGCCTTATCACTACTGCATAGAAATAAAGGAAAATGTCTATTTAGTACTAATTCAAACCCCTTATTTCCCATTCCAATGATAATCTTTTGCATTAGCCCATTCTAATATAAGGTAACCATTTTTATGCCCAAATGCACAAATCTTTATGCCCAAATGCACAAATCTTTACTAAAGTCTTAACAAACAATATTATTTTAAAACTATTTTGCCCCTATCTCTTCAACATGAAAAGACTTGGCCGGAACCTCGGACTCCGGTCACCGGCCGCTGGACTCCGGTCACAGGTCGCCGGACACCGGACTCCGGTCACCGACCGCCGGATTCCGGTCACCGAATTTTCCCCGACCGCCGGATTCCGGTCACCGGATTTTCCTCTGTAACCAGTTACTGACCCCCAATAATCAGTTACCGACCAGTTAATGACCCATAATAACCAGTTACTAACCCCCAGTAACCAGTTATTGATTAATTACTGACACCCAGTAACCAGTTACTGACCCCCAGTAACCACTTACTAACCCCTAATAACTTTTAGTTTTCAGTTACTGACACCCAGTAATCACTTAGTTTTCAGTTACCGACACCCAGTAATCACTTAGTTTTTAGTTACTGACACCCATTAATCACTTAGTTTTCAGTTATTGACACCCAATAATCACTTAATTTTCAGTTATTGACCCTTAATAATTTTGGTTACTGACCGGAGAGGAGAGAACTGAGGAACCGGCCCGATGGTGAGCACCCACATTTCTTCTCTGGGCACCCACCTTCCCCAACGGTGAGCACATCGGCCTCCTCCACCGACCCCGGCGCACGCCGGCAAGCAACGCCCTTCCAGGGGAGTAGGAGAAGCGATGAGGCAACTTAGAGCCGGTTTCCGGGGCTGTGCGGTTGCGGGTGATTTTGCCGAAGCAGACGAGGAGGAAGAAGAGGAGGGAGAAGGCGGTGGTGGTGGCGCCGACGAGTGGGACGACGAGGTTGGGCTGTGGCAGAAGAGACTACGACGACGGCGTCG
The DNA here is from genome assembly GCF_000184155.1 of Fragaria vesca subsp. vesca. NCBI lineage: Eukaryota > Viridiplantae > Streptophyta > Magnoliopsida > Rosales > Rosaceae > Fragaria > Fragaria vesca. The sequence continues at coordinate 19,882,548 of NC_020492.1, read as the reverse complement.
GGGACCGGGTGATTGGGCGCTGCAGAAGGTGGTCGGAGTTGCGGAAGCAGACGAGGAGGAAGAAGAGGAGGGAGAAGACGGTGGTGGTAGCGCCGGCGAGTGGGACGACGAGGTTGGGCTGCGGCAGAAGAGACGACGGAGACGGCGCCGGGGACCGGGTGATTAGGCGCTGTAGAAGGTGGATCGGGAAGAGAAGGTGGTCGGAGGAGATGAAGTAGCGGTGCTTGTGTGGGCAGCTAGTGTCGGAGGAGGAGGATGAGAGAGAGAGAGAGAGAGAGAGAGAGAGAGAGAGAGAGAGAGAGAGAGAGAGAGAGAAGAAGAAGAAGAAAGTAAAGTAAAGTAA
>NC_020492.1:19876272-19882185 GCF_000184155.1 Fragaria vesca subsp. vesca | reverse complement strand
AGAGAGAGAGAAGAAGAAGAAAGAGATAAAAACTATGTGGATTTAATTAAACACAGGGTAATAACGTCTTTTTCTCAAGAATCATTGAAATGGGCACAAGAATAAGACTTTAATTGGAATGGGCTTTAGTTTTCAAATATTTAGGCATTAGGGCATTTTCCCTAGAAATAAACTTTACCAGCAAATAAACTTGGTAAACAACAGGCAAACCACTAATCACTAATCTTTTTATTCCAATGGCAGTGATCAGCTGTGTTACATACCAGTGTATACAAATCAGTTTGCACCAAGACATACGCCAGAAAGTCAACACTTCCTTGCAATAAAGAGTAAAGCAAAAGTGCAGCAGCCTCACCAGTCAAGTACCTACAGAGGGAGAAAATGAGAAACGCTAAACGAAAGTTGTACTCTCAGTTTGCATACACTAGATATTGAGCACCATAGCTGTGCAGATTGTATTCTGGAAACAATATACATAAACTCATGTGAATTCATTGCATATCAAATACAAGAAAGTTAAGTAAATATTGCCACCGCACATGACAAAGAGATCAACTAGTACACAACAATAAACAAGTACACAGCAGCACACTGCTCAAATAGAGCAAGTAGCTGTACATGATATAACTATATAACTGAACTGAGCAAACTGAACTAAAAAGCCACTACTGATACGTAACCAAAAAGCTGATCTGAGCTTATCAATTTAAGTAAAAAACTGAGTATTTGTAGACTTTCCTTTGCATGTCTTCTCCAATGAAAAATGAGTATCTAAGCAAACAAATTGACCAAGCTATTAGGTAGAGTAACATTCTGATATGTTAAGTAAACAAGATTCGATATTAAGGTACACTGACTTCATACATTAGTCTATCTCTTTATCAAGCTAAAGAAGATTAAGAACCAAATAATAGTTTAAAGATTAATGATAATTGCAAGCAAATGAATGTATCTTACCTAATGTTTTTCTTTCAGAGTTTGAAAGGGTCTTGGTAGGCTGGTAGCTATATACTCCTCTTCCTCTCCTCAATCTAAATTTGTTGCTGGGAAGCTCTTGTTTTTATCAACTGCACCATACATGTCAATTGAAGTAAAAAAAACTGAGCATATCAAATGAACAAGCCAGTAGGAAGTAATATGCCGTTCAATCAACAAAGTAGGACTGGTAAAGTCAGATTAATCATAACAATATAAACTAGTGTAAGATTCTGATAAACAAGATATTTAGACTCCTCTGAGCTACTGATGTGGTGTATTTAGGGAATCTGGTATAGAAATCAATGAACTACTCACAAAAAAAAAAAATAAAAAAAAAAAAAAAAAACCCCAAAAAGACCATGAAATTTATCAATTCATAGCAGATCAAGCTACCCAGGCACCGAATCCTTTCTTAATCAATCAATCAATCAAATACATACAGCCCATAAACAATTTGCTAAGTAATCAATCTTTACTCAATTCCAAATCCTCCATGAAAAAGAAAACCAGAGAAGAGTTGAAGATGAGAGAGAAAGAGAAAGAGAGAGGAGATCGGACCGAAGCAGTGAGTGAAAGAGTCGAGCAATACTTCGCAGCTGGAGTACTGGGGAAGTGGGGAGCGTCTGCAATCGTTCTCCAACGCTTGCTTATGGAGTCCGCCCAATTTTGGGGCCGCTCCGTAAGACGGTGAGAAAGGGACGCGGGGACTGTGTATGCTCATTTATACGAGTCCCGAGTCTCACCAAACGCCGGACAAGGCTTATTTTCCAGTCCCAGCTAAACAAACATGCAGTAACCCCCCATATACTTGAGATCAGATAACACTAAGTCAATGACACCATATAATTGTACTTAAACATAACTACATACCCTTACTCTCCTGCATGTGATCATGTCAAATCAAAGTTTCATTTTCTTTGAGATTATGCTGGAGTTTTCTTTAGTTACATAATAATTATTAGAAAATTACATATTGATATCTTTATTCTTCAATTTTAAAATATGTGGGTCTTATCGAGTAGTTGGTGATGACAATTGAAGAGACAGCAAACTTATTCTAATGAGTCCATATAAATATAACTATAAGAACAGGGAGGTAGAATTATAGATAAAAAAAGAACATCTTCAGTACACGATATGTATCTTCAGATTCATACATAGATGATCAGGATTAAAAAAAATAATATATAAATATGGTGGTCAAACATATGAATTGTTATGAACGGTTAAGATTATGTCGTGTGAATATACGTCGTGCATACAAGAATTCCCACAAAGGAAGATGCCAAACCCAAAAGAGTAAAAAGAAAAAAAGTAAAAAGAAAAAAAGAAAGGCAGAAGAAAATAGAAGAAGACAAAAAAAAACAGAAAAGAAGGCCAAATTGACAAAAGAGGGACACATAACCACGTGATAATCACATGGAGATTCTTATCCCCTTCCGCAGATCATATAATCCAAAGTGGAAGAAAAGCCCAAAAGGACTAACGTCCACAGATTATTATACACGCGTCATCAATCTCTAGCCTTATTGGAATTTCCTCTTCTGGGACCCCCACTTAGTGGGCCGAGCCGGGCACACATTCGGGTCGGGTACATTTATTACTACGACGACAACAGACACTGGCGGAGCTTACGGGCCAACAAACCCGGCGCGCTCAAATGCGGCAAGTGGCCCTCCGTCTCGAGCGTCACGATGGTGTTCCGGCCACCCAGATGGTCTTTCAGGTAGTTCGCCACGGAGGCAGGGACAGAATGGTCTCTTGCGGTCTGGATTATGAAACAGGGCACCCGGACAAAGCCCAAAAACTCCCTCAGGTCGCTGTTGAAGACGGCCCGCGAAACGAAGAGCGAGATATCGGGGCGCATGTTGAAAAGGGTCCGGCTGAACTCTCGGACGGCGGCTGGCACGTCGGCTCCAACGGCTAGTGGCGCGAAGCCGTTGACCCAGGCCGAGTAATTCGCCTCCATCGCCGAGAACAATTTCTCAATCTCCTCCTGCTCGAACCCTCCGTGGTAGTCCCTGTCGTTCAGAAACCTAACAGACAGACTTCAACAATCAAAATGACTGATATCGGAATTGATCGATTGAGTTTGGATTTTAGATTGGATTTGTTTACCTTGGAGAAGCGCCGAGGAGGATGAGCTTGGAGAAAAGCTCGGGGCGGCGAATGGAGGCGAGGATGCCGATCATGGCGGAGACAGAGTGGCCGACGTAGGCGCACTTTTTGACACCGACGGCGTCGAGGATGGTGAGCAAGTCGTCGACGAAGGGGTCGAGGTTGGTGTAGCGGTTGAAATCGAAGTAATCGGGGTTGACACTTCCGGCGCAGACGAGGTCGTATACGATGATGCGGTAGTTAGGTTTGAAGTAAGGGAGAATGCGCTGCCAGGCGGATTGGTCAGTGCCGAAGCCATGGGCCAGGACCAGGTACTGCTCGCCCAACCCGGTTACCCGGACATTCAGAGCCTCTAAGATCCTGGCGTTGCTGGGCATGGTTTGTCAAAAGGAAAGGCCGTCTTGGTTTTTGGTTTTGTGTGTATGGGGGGATTATGGATTGGATGCTGATGGCTACTGTATGTGGTTGTGAGTTGTGAGAAGATTAATAGGAATAGGTGGGCGAGTGATGATGAGCAGGTGTGAGCTATCGTTTGGTTTGGTTTCTGGTATTTATATTGCCCGATGAAGTATCTGAGGGTAGAATAGTAGATATTGTGACAGACTTGTTTCTATTGTATCCCCCACACTGCTTTTACTTGGTATTTTGTCCCTAAGCTTAGGCAGAGTGTTTTATAGCGCACCGAAGTTAAAAATAGCTTATTACGTGGATATATCGGAAAGAATGACTAATCTAACGGTTTTCAACTGGAGCTTCAGTACTCCTCGAAACTTCGGAGCAGTGTGAAATGTTTGGAGCTTTAGCGATACATATTTGATTCTTTGACAAGCTTTGTCCGCTTAAAGCCGTGTGATCTCTTTCATTGTCGTGGCCTTAAAAACTGTGGCCCATTTCATCATAGCTGAAGGATACCCTTTCCTCTCTGGATTATCTTTCAAAAGAATTTTAGCAATCGTTAGATTTTGGGGTTGTTGAAGTGCTAGGACAAGCATATGTAGGGCTTGTTGAAATAAGGGAAACACAGTGCCGGGAGTTCATGACTTTATCGTGCCGGGAAGTGAATTAAGATTTTTGATTTTTGTGTCAAATTTCTCTGGGTGAAATATTGGTATCGATCAGTTGGACAAGAACCTAATATCTATTACCAGGCCCTCTATTTCCATGCATTTCTTTTTCTCTGTGGTCCTGCGAACAAGTACTTAAAAATCGAAAACATGACCACTTGCAGAGGCAATTCATAAATTTTCATAGGGCTTTATGGCGACATCCGAGACGGTGATGGCGTTTGTTGCAGCTAGCTAGTACTCAAAGGCGCGCACTTAAGGCAAATGATTCCTAATAATTTGTGTTTAGCTTGATTAGTCCAGTATGAGTAACGAGAAGAACTTCTATAATTGTCTCTGAAAAGCCTTAAAGAATAAATTTTGAAACAGCTGCCTCCGTCGTGGCGCTGGCGGCACCATTGGTTGATCGGTGTTGGCTACAGACTATATTGGGTGCCCTAGAACGTACGTAGGTGATGATCGATTAGGGCAAAGAAAAAGCAGACGTACTTGAACCAAACCATGATGACGATGATAATGGACATGGACTTGTGTACGTGAAGCACATTAGGAAACTGATCGATCAAAATCTGGGCTAGATAGAGTGCAGCACATGAAACATATGCCATGCGCGCCCAGAAGTACTGTCATATATATATAATTGACTCATAAGATAAGGTAGATTGATCATTGATCTACAGGAAGACGATCCCAGCTTCTTTTTGTTTTTCATTTTCGGTGTATCAGAAGGAATCGAACCTCCTAAGATGTCCTAACCCTAGTCCCTACCCTCCCGTCGATCACGACCGAATAATATCCATCCTTCTGTGGATGAGGTAATTCTCAAATGAACAGATCAATGCACGCGAATAGTCCAAGAGCAATGGATCGATGATGGGTTTAAGGACTTACAGAATATCTCCAGCTGCTCATCAGTATTATTAGCCAGAAGACAATACTTTTGGTACAGAGAGGCAAGGAGAATCGGATTCAATTTTTGAATGGGGTAGCCTTCAATCTAAAACAGCAAAATATACTGCAAAAAATAGGGTCCAGTCTTCTTTTTTTTCTCGTTGCCGCATCCATAATCCATTATCTCTGATCTGTGATTGGCTACAAACTTGACATTCTCCATATTCATTTCCTCACTGTGTTCGACAAAGACTGCTCGATCGTGCCAAATTGCCCATGCCAAACAAAACCCTAGCTCCCTTTCTCTCACTTCTTTTCACCAGGAAGAAAGCAAGGCTAGGCATGAGTGTTGCCCAAACGACGTGGATAAGCATTCACTAAGATCAATTGGAGCTTTGTTAATTAGACTATATATCTAGCTTCCATCAATGAGATGAGGGCATCTATGAGAGGACATGATCGATCATCTAGAAAGATTAATACTACAGAGTTTACTGGATTGGGTGACTCGGGTCCCCTCTCATACCTAACAATGACGTACGAGACAAGAATCCAAGATCGCTCAGGGGTGTATATACACGTATTTATACACATGTACGTATTGTGGATGAGGTGGTTCGAAGCATCGGTTTGGTGACTCGGAAGTCTAGTAAGGATTATTATGATCATGATGAGATTATCTTATCTACTTGGCTTTTGAGGGGTCTATCGTTTCTCCATCTACTTTGCTGTTCAGCATCTTCCTCGTATTCTCTCGACGACTCATGTATATCTATCTCTGCCTATAATGGCATATGTCTACCCATCACTCATGGCTGATGGGCCTCGCTAGCTATGATCTTCCTCCTTGTTGTATGCACGT
>NC_020492.1:19793171-19875949 GCF_000184155.1 Fragaria vesca subsp. vesca | reverse complement strand
AACTCGAGTTTTTCTTGGTATGAACACAACCGGACAGAATTCAGTCCGTTTATTTATTTTTCGAGTTTGAGGGCCTTAACGATCACCAAATTGGCTGAAATTTTGCAGAGATGATCTACACAATATTATCTAGATACTAGACGGTGGAGATGAGGAAATTTAATTGAAAAGTGGTGTAAAAATGGAAATCCGTACAAAAAAATTAGTGCGGACGTCCACAACTGAGAAAATCCGTGTATATATATATATATATGCAAGATAGGTAATCTAAAAATGTTCCTTCTCTGATTATGGTGTCATTGCGATTGACAATTAACTTGAAGCTTAGGTTATATGATCGCAAGATGGCGCCTAACAATCGATTAGTATTTGGTTGCATGTTTTACGATATTTCTTGTAATGCTATCTAGACCAATTTTGAGAAATGTGAAATAAACGGTGCATACGTACAATTGTTATTAATTACTACGACCGGGATCATCTATATTATAAAATCATATAATTCAATAAGTAATGGTATAATAAAGTAAGGTTTAGCGTGACACAACATAATAATGAACATAGTGCGTACATTATTAAACTACGTTGCTATATGACAAAGAAAAGAAATCATGTAGAAACGAAAATAGTAATATAAATTTCAATAGTGGAATAATGTTGAATATGAAATTATTTTCATTTTCCACTGTCCTGGCTGGGTGACTTTTGATGTTACAATATTAGATGATGCACTAGGACAGGGACAAACGTGGCCTGTGAATCACCATTGTATCGATATTGTCTCAATTTAACCACCTTTAAGATATTGGGTTTCGGTATAATTAAGTGTGATCTATCCACTTAGATCACAAAAGGTTTCGGTACAATTAAGTGTGATCTATCTACTTAGAGCATCTTTAGCAATGCTAGTCATTTTTAAGTTAAATTTTAGTCAAATTAGCTAAAATGTCATTTTGGCTAGCCACTTTTGAAATGCGGTTGCATCAATGTTTTCTATTTTAGTTAGCATTACATAGACACTATTATTCAAATAAAGATTAAATAGTTTAAATATATTTATATATATCACGTAAAATATCTTACAAGGAATGTATTAAATTATAGCTAACCTCATATGAGTCATCTCGCTAGCTATATTTAGCTAGCGAGATAGCTAAAAGTCATAATAGCTAAACTTTGGCTAGTATGCTGGAGCTTCGAAAATATTAAAAAAAAACTAAATACGCTCTCTAAAATAGTTAAAAGCTAAAATAGAGTTTGTTAAAGTTGCTCTTATAAATTGTATTTTATTTATCCCTTTTATGATATGGAATATTTCCTCTCCAACACTCCCCTTCACGTGCAACCTAACTTTTTAAGTCTGCACGTGAAATTTATTCAGTCCAATTCCCACATCGAAAATTGAAGTATGCGGTCCAAGGCCCATTGCAGGCATTTGGTATGGTATGGGCCAATCAAAATTTTTCCGATGGCAATTCGATGAACCCAAATATGGACTCATTATGTTGGGAGACGTAATTGAAGAGGGACTCGCTCTGATACCAACTAAAACAAGGACAAGCGTGGCCCATTGATCACCATTGTACGGATATTGTCTCAACTTAACAATTTTTAAGGTGTTGAGTTTTAATCACAAAAGACCTCAGTACAATTAAGTGTGATTCATCAATTTATAAGTTGTATTTTATTTATCTCTTTTATGGTGTGAGATCTTTCCTCTCCAACAGATGCAACAATTTTAGCGGATAAAAATTATATCGTATAAGCGACATCCACAACATTATCTTTATAAGCCATCATAGTTTCTAAAGGAGATGAAGAAAAGTGTGCTCATTGCAGAATTTATAAGCAGACCAACTCAAGTCCTCCATATATTGATTCCATGTCACGTCGGGAAAAGGTTGGATTGGATAATTCTATAGAATCGAAATTACTTGAAGTCATTTTTTGACATAATCATTATAAACTATGTATATCCATGCTTTCGTTTGAGTTTTGTTCCATGTCCATTGATCTCATTCCATGTGCCTAATTAGTTTCCCCTAGCCTACTTTTGAATCAGAAACCAAACCTCATACAAATACACTATTTATCATCATGAATTAAGATGGATGATACAGAAGTCTGAGATTTCTTTTTATAAGGCACGCGTGTACACTCTTTTGCCTCCCACTCCGATATTGCTTTTCCAAGCTAAGGCGGTGACTTCGTACATTTTCAGTTTTCGCATGGATTTGATGGACTTGGATAAGGGAGACATAACATGTCACACGATTTGATGGACTCATGAGGTGTGACTGAAACCAATTTCCTTTCAAAGAATTTAGGTCGACTATTGCACGTGTAGCTAGCTAGTGCGTCCAACACCAACTCATTGTCGGCACATTTAGTTTCACTTTTTATCTACTTTGGAACATATATTTATTTTTACGTTTCAGAAAAAATTTAGGATGTACGATTTAAGAATGAGATCGTGAAATTGTTATGAATTGAAATTTGTTTAATTCTTATGATTTGAAGTCGATATATATTCAGTTTTTATGGTTTTATTTTAATCTAAATAATTCTTAAAGTTATAATTTTTCATTTAAATGGTATTTTCGTCAATTTTTTCTGATAGAATACTGACATGGCCGTTAAAGACATTGTAAATTTTAACGGTCACGTCAGCATTTTAACTGAGAAAATTGACGAAATAACTATTTGGATGAAAAATCGTGACTTTAAGGACTATTTAGATTAAAATAAAACTATAATGACTAAACATATGTCAACTTCAAACTATACAATATTTTAACCAATTGTTATTAGAAGCTTGTGTGTGGTTTATTCGCTGCGGCCAGATAAGAATACTCGGATGATTGAGTGAGGATCTTTCATTTCGTCGTTTTCAAAATGGATAATGAGATTTGTCTAATCCATCATTTGGTCAATGCGATTAAACATATGATTTAAGAAGATGAATATGTGTGATATATAACATCTTCATATCTTGATCTCATGGGTGGTCATGTTTTGTGATTTGCAAGTGCGCGCATGAATTGGTAGTATATGTACGTCCACACATTCTTAGATGGCCTAGGAATCAGAATAATCTGGCTTGTGGGGTCTTCCATTTTGTCTTCGATCTACTTAGTGTTCTTGTTACTGTGTTATCTCTTGGCTGACGATTCATTGTAACTATTGTTTTTGCCTATCAATGGTGGACCTGTTAAGCGAATATAACAGTAACTTATTGAGTGAGCCACATTTGGATTACTATGTGATAAGGATGATAATATTGTTAAAGAACTTACCAAAAAAAAGGTTAGTCTTATTAACACATCCCATATATTTTTTTATTCACATATTTTAATTTTATTTACAAACTTACCACTTGAATTTGTTTCATGATTAGTTCTCATTATAAATTAGATGTGTTAATAACACAAAATTATGTGTTAACAACACTAGCCAAAAAGAAATGTTTTACTATGAGAAGTACTCCAAAAGCAATCACGTACAACGTTTGTTTGGTACATTTACGATATTAGTACATCAAAGGTAGATTGAGTATTTACAGTCGTAGACAAGCTCCATATCAAAGTAATATAGTCTACCAACACATGAAAATCAATACAATGTCATGTCGAAAATTCAATGTACTGTTTTGTCGATATCAAATATATTGGAAATGAACTTCATTTGTTTTTATTTTTTTTGGGTCTGAAAATGAACTCTTTTTTTTGGGTCTGAAAATGAACATTTACAAAGAGGACAAGAACAGATTTTTGACCTCATTCGAAGAGAAACTCATGATGGACGTTATGATTTCGATGATAGCCATTGAATTTTAGTCTTTAATTCTGGGCCTCTTGGCCTCATTCGAGCAGAGCTATATCATGGCCCAAATATGTTGGACTCCGTCTTCTAAGAGAGCAAAAGAAATAGATCATATCGTGTAGATTGATGGTTGCTTTATTTCCTCAAGATCAACCAACCTTGTAGATTTCCCATCTCAATTCGAATTGTATCCTCAAGTGTTCATTTCCCCTTGACCAAAAAAAAAAGTTCATGTCCCAGGCCGTTATGTTATATGCAGAATAGAATAATTAATATAGAACCAATTTGACATATATCAATCATCGTCCAGTTATTTTACTAATACGAAAACACACATTTCTCATTACTCATGAATAACTGAATTTTTTATGTTTCAGCAATTCCAATCTAATTGACATAATTCGAAACCTGCATTTATGATTCGGAAAACATATTGTTCCAACTACAAGAGTACAAGACTAGCTAGCCCAAGAAAGATGGTCACACATGATCTCTTTGGAGTCTTGGCTTCAGTATGAGGTTCAAGATATGGCAAGTTTCAAAATTTGCAGGCACTTGCTTGCACGTCAACTACCAGAAAAGCACGAAGGACCACATAACCAGCTTTATTTTTATAAAATTGCCAATGACTTGCCGTTTCCTCACCAATTTGGTTTCCACTATCCTAAAACCGGCTTAGAAAATTACTCTTCATGATTCAAGGTGTCTTCTTTAAGAAAAACTATCTTTTGGTTTCTATCATCCTAAAGATAAATTTTTAAATGCTACGGGAGGACCACGTGTCAGTTTGATGTGGTTCTATATTCCAATTAAATTTAGACATGTAAATTTTCTTCATGAAACATTATTTCAGCTATTTTATCAAATACTATTTTGGGTTTTATTTTGTTTTTTAAATACTAAACCCTAATCCCTAAACCCACATGTAAAAAATCCACATGTCTAAATTTAATTAAAATGTAAGACCACGTCAGACTGTCATGTGTTCCTCCCGTAGCATTTAAAAATTTCTCCTAAAGAAGATACCTTGAATCATGAAGAGTAATTTTCTAAACCGGTTTTAGGATAGTGGAAACCAAATTGATGAGGAAATGGCAAGTCATTGGCAATTTTTATAAAAATAAAGCTAGTTTAAGTGGTCCTTCGGGCTTTTCTGGTAGTTGACGTGCAGGCAAGTGCCTGCAAATTTTGAAAATTAGAACTAAATATTTAGAACATGAAAGATGTTTATAGCATTTATGTTATTCTAAACCAGTGGACCAAACAAAAAAAAGAAGGTTATTGGATCCTAGAAATAATATAAGATAGTATGGTATGCCGAATGATATATTTGAAGACGGAATAGGTTTGTTAGAAAATGTCCAAAATGTTTGGCACTTTTGTTATTAATTCACATACTAGATTTATTTTCCTTTAAAAAATTTGATGCAGCAACAATAACGTGTTTCTACTTACTGGTATGAATTGAACTTTATCTTATATTACTCGTCACAAGCATTTGAATTTGAATTTGAATTTGGGAAAATACCCATTTAACATTAATTTAAACCTCTCATTTCTCATTTTAATGATAATTTTTTTCATGAGCTCATTTCAATATAAAGTAACATTTTTTATGCCTAAATACACAAATCTTTATTAATGTCATAATAAAAATAATTTTTATATATTTTTAAGACAAAGTGAAATTTTTATTAATTTCACCCTCACCACTTCAACATGTATAGAGAGACAAAGTGGAAGAGCGAGAATACTTGGCCAAAACCTCACCGGACTCCGGTTGCCAGAGATTTCTTAGGTCGCCGTTATTGATCTCTAGTAGCTCATATTTTCTCCGGTTGCCGGATTCCGATCACCGGTAACTCAGTTACTGACCCCTAGAAACTCGGATTTTTTCTAGTCGCCGGATTCTGGTCACCAGTAACTCGGTTACTGACTCCCAATAATTGGGTTACTGACCCCCAATAATCAATTATTGAACCCTATTAATCGGTTACTGGCCCCCAATAATCGGTTACTGACCCTCAATAATCAGTTACTAACCCCCAATAATCAGTTACTAACATCTAACAATCAATTACCGGCCCTAATAATTTGTTACTAACCCCTAGTAATCGAGTTACTGACCCCTAGTAATCTCTAATAATCAGTTACCGACCCTTAGTAATCAATTATTGATCTCAGTAATTAAGTTACTGGGCCCAATAGTCATGTTAATGACCCTCAATAATCAGTCAAAACATTATAAAATGAAAAAAATAAAAGAAGAAGAAGAAAAAGAAGAAGCTTAAAAAGATTACTCACTTCCGGTAACACTTTATAAATTATTGACCCTACAAATAGTAAAGGCTATATAAGAAATATGGAATGGAAGCAGAGCACTACAACTTCCCCAATTCAATCACGTGGTCCACTGTCTATCCTACTGAGACATTCAATCATTATTTGCAAATGATAATCATTTCCACTGGTCATATAACACTTCGCGAACAACTTACCCAATTCAATTATATAAAAGCTTCGCAAACAACTTCCGATTTTGTTCATGGTGCTTCATTGGATAAGGTCACAATTGAGTTCAAACATGTATGAACCAGCTTGTCGCCAAAGGGATGCAGAGGCACGATCTGGATCTAGCTCCGTCGCAGAACCTTGAGAACAAAGCCACAACCTCTAAGTCCACCGTCCAAGGCGGTCATGGTGACGAAACGGAGATCGGCAAGCTTGGCTCGCATCGATTTGTGGAAACAAACCAGCAACAGATTCAGCGATTGTGCGAGCGGCACTTTTAAGGCGCGACTCCAACGTCTTTGGTTTTGCAGATCGGAGATTGGAGCTCGGCTGCTTGGAGATCAGATCTTCTTCTCGAGGCTTAGGCAAATTGGCTCACCGGCAAAGGCGTGTTGGACCGAGACAGCATGAAGATGCTTGGAGTTGGAGATCGGAGCTCTTCCTCGTGGCTTGCCGGCGACGACGCACTGCTCCGAGTGACGGTGTAGATATCAAGAGAGAGAGAGAGAGAGAGCAGATCGGGAGGAGAAGAGAAAAAGTGAGATTTGTGGGGTTTAATTCTATCAGGGCTGCTCACCTGCGGACTTCATTTTAAGGGACAGAAAGGGACGACTCACTAACACCCGTTAGATATTAAATGGATCAATCCTACGGTTCTGATGAAAAAATGATTTTACCCCCAATTCGTATCCTTACTCCAGCAGATTTGTTCTCTTCTCCTTTCACCTCTCTAGCTGCTCATATGTTCATCTCCATCTCACCATTCCACCCAGATCCGTTTCTTTTTTTTTTGTTCTTTTGTTTTTGATTAAAGATCTCATTCTTCTTCTTCTACTCTCATCTCACCATCTTATCTATAATTCCTAATAGCCTCATATATTTCACCACCATGGAAACACAAAACGACGACGTCTCTTCATGGAGCTCCGCTACGAATTGGTCCGTCGCCGGTGGCGCTCTCGTAGATCGCATCACCTTCGAGTCCTTCTTGTCTCCGATCGACGGCGACGCTCCAAATTGCACCGCCGGATCCTCCCTTATTCTTCACCCTCCATCACCAGATTCTGGACCTTGCGAGATCTTATACCCTTTTCTATTTTCATCATTCATAGGACTGATGTAATTTGAACTCAAAGAAAATCCAACAAGAATAGAAAAACTAAATTGCTGGATCTTTAGGAATATCATTCCGCAGTATAAGAGAAAGAAGAACCCAACAAATCGAAGGTATGCTTTCTTACTCCACTGAAATCAAGTAGGAAAGTGGAGAAAACAAATCAAAGGTAGAGTAATTCCATGAAAATGAAAAATCTGGTTTCAGAGCAGATAGCATGGTTTGAGACTAACAATATGTATGAGATGAGAAGAAGATGAACAGAATTGGGTTTGAAGAGATCTGAGAGAAGAAGAAGATGAACACAAGAAGAAGAACAAATCTGCTGGAGTTGGGATAAGAGTTGGGGTGAGATCATTTTTTCATCAGAATCGTAGGATTGATTCATTTAATATCTAACGGATGTTAGTGAGTTGTCTCTTTCTGTCCCTTAAAATGAAGTCCGCAGGTGAGCAACCCTGTTAATTCTATGCATGTAATAATGTTTTTGTATAAGAATCATTGGAATGGGCTAAGAGATTATAATTTCATTAGAATGGGCTTTAACTTTCTAATTTTTAGGTATTTATGCATTTTTCCTTTAAATTTTACATGATTAGTTAGTTTGAACTTAAACAAAACATGTATGCATAATTTATAGTAATTTGAAAGAATATCTTAAATGAGATTTTCCCACGGTCATAAAACAATTCTATAGTAAGTTATTAGCAACTATCCTATGAGACTGGAGAGGGTAATCGATCCAATTACCAACCATACTAACAAATCATTTCTCATACTAAAATCCCCATGTAACTTCACACTAAAATTCTCAAAACTTCGAGGATCAAGTATGATCATAAATCATAATTTTTTTAAATTTTTTATTTTTTTTTCTGTTTTCCGAGAAGTTTCGATGACAAAGAAATTTCCTTTTTTCAATTACCACGAATCTACGTTGTGAAAAGTGAAAACACGCCTTCGAGGCTTTTCCCATGTGATTTCTCCATCGCAGCCCGTACAGACACGAAAAAGAGAAATTACCGGGGTCGTTCGCAGAAACCTGCAAAAAGTAACGGGGCCAATATTTTATTTCCCACCACTGCTCCATCCCCATTGGCCACCAAACACCCACATGCCCCCAACGCGAATCACGTTCCACTCTCCAATCACGCGCCATTAATTTATAAACTTAACGCGGCATCCCACTCGCCCCTAACAACCATTTGTTAGGGGTAGACGCGTTTCCATTTGTCCAAATAGGCCGGGATCGGAAACCATGGAGCTCAGTCAACACTCGCAGAGTGAGTCCCTGCCTCTCTAGACCGAGTCCGGTTTTCAAAGGTCAACTCCGGTCGTTTCTTCTCGTAACTTTTGACATCAAAAGCCGTCGTCACTTTAATACAGCTTTATTCAAAAGTAAAAGTTTTTGTGCGAGTTTTCTTTGATTTTTTTTTCCTCGCGCTGTACTTATTACTGGTTTTTGTGTGCTTGATATTTATAGTGTTTGATTGAAGAAGAGCCAGGAGAAGTTTGGTTTGGGCGGAGAAGAAGAAGAAGATGGAGAGCTATTTGAACGAGAATTTTGATCTGAAGGCGAAGAACTCATCGGACGAGGCGCTTCAGAGATGGAGGAATCTTTGCTGGGTTGTGAAGAACAAGAAGAGGAGGTTTCGATTCACTGCTAATCTCGACAAGCGTTCTGAGGCTGAGACTATTCGACGCTCTAATCAGGTTTCTATTTTTGCTTTATTTTTTGGATTTATGAGATATGTAGTCATAAGTAGAGCTTCTAAATATTCAGTGACTTTTGGATCTGTACAGTAGTAGTGAAGGAAATGATTTGAATAGATCGATCTGTCTCGTGCGTTAGGTTTCGTTTTGTGTTTGTTCTTTAGATTTACATGTTTTCGTTGTCGACAATTATACATGGAAGGAGTGATACTTCAACTAAGCCAGGGTACATAGTAAGATGAAATCCAAGATGATGTGCTTTAGGTGGATGCTATTCACTGCTATTCTCACAATGTTATTACTTTCCGACTCAGTTTCAGCAAAATTGACTGCTGTAATTGAGTTTATGCGGCATGTTTATGAACATAAGTTCGATTTGTCTTGAACTGCGGCGCCTATGTCATGAAATAAACATGGACAATGAGGATTTCACTCAATGATTCGGTTTCTTAAATGACATTGCTACCATATTTTATTTATTAATAATGCCCCGAAAAATATTACGTTTGTTTTGTTACTCTCTTATAATAAGTTGATTTAAATCTTCTGACCATTCTTTCTTCTTCGGTTGAAATAATAGGAGAAGTTTAGACTTGCAATCTTGGTTTCGCAAGCTGCTCTTCAGTTCATCCAAGGTAAGAATCTTCATCAACTCGGTTTAACGTTGGTTATGTAAAGCAAGAGCAACAGTTCTGTTTCTATCATCTTTGTGTATGTTTTTCAAATTTGATCCAACCTTTTCTTCGTGCAGGGCTAAAATTTTCCAGTGATTACACTGTACCTGAGGAAGTCAAGGCTGCAGGTTTTCAAATTGATGCTGATGAGTTGGCATCCATTGTTGAAGGTCGTGATGTGAAGAAGCTCAAAATGCATGATGGTGTTGAGGGACTTGTAGGCAAGCTTGGAACATCAACTGTCGATGGCATTTCTACGTCAGAGCAGTTGCTTAATACGAGAAAGGAAATTTATGGAGTTAATAAATTCACTGAGAGCCCATCTCGTGGATTTTTGCTATTTGTATGGGAAGCCCTACAAGACACCACCCTCATGATACTTGGAGTTTGTGCCTTTGTCTCTCTGATTGTTGGGATAATGACAGAAGGATGGCCAAAGGGTGCCCATGATGGACTGGGAATTGTTGCCAGCATTTTGCTTGTTGTATTTGTGACTGCCACCAGTGATTATAAACAGTCCCTGCAGTTCAAGGACTTGGACAAGGAAAAGAAAAAGATTACAATTCATGTTACGAGAAATGGATTCAGACAGAAGTTGTCAATATATGATTTACTTCCTGGTGACATTGTTCATCTCAATATTGGAGATCTGGTCCCAGCTGATGGACTTTTCATTTCTGGCTTTTCTATGCTGATCAACGAGTCCAGCTTAACTGGAGAGAGTGAACCGGTTAACATTAATGATGTCAATCCTTTTCTCCTTTCTGGAACTAAAGTTCAAGATGGATCCTGCAAGATGCTTGTGACTACTGTCGGAATGAGAACCCAGTGGGGTAAATTGATGGCTACTCTTACTGAAGGTGGAGACGATGAAACCCCCTTGCAGGTGAAACTAAACGGTGTGGCAACTATCATTGGTAAAATAGGCCTGTTCTTCGCTGTAGTGACATTCGCTGTATTAGTTCAAGGATTGTTCAGCCGCAAGCTGCAACAAGGACTAACATGGTCTGGAGATGATGCAGTTGTTATATTGGAATTTTTCGCTATAGCTGTTACAATTGTAGTTGTTGCTGTTCCTGAAGGTTTGCCTTTGGCTGTAACATTAAGCCTTGCTTTTGCTATGAAGAAGATGATGAACGATAAGGCACTAGTCCGACATTTGGCTGCTTGTGAGACAATGGGATCGGCGACAACTATCTGTAGTGACAAGACTGGAACTCTAACTACGAACCGGATGACGGTTGTAAAAACTTGCATATGTTTGAAAATCAAAGACGTGGCTAGCTCTACCAAATCATCTGACCTCTGCTCTGAAATACCTGATTCTACTTTGAAAGTTCTACTTCAGTGCATATTTAACAATACTGGAGGAGATATTGTTAAAAACAAAGATGACAGGATTGAGATACTGGGAACACCCACTGATGCAGCTGTTCTGGGATTTGGGATGTCACTCGGTGGAGATTTCAAGGCAGAACGACAAGCATCAAAACTTGTCAAAGTTGAGCCCTTCAATTCCACTAAGAAGCGGATGGCTGTAGTTCTACAGCTTCCTGAAGGTGGCTTCCGAGTGTATTGTAAAGGTGCTTCCGAGATAATTTTAGCTGCTTGTGACAAATACATGGGTCCAAATGGCGAGGTAGTTCCCCTTGATATAGCTTCCATCAATCTTTTGAATGGTATCATAGAACAGTTTGCTAGTGAAGCCCTCAGAACTCTGTGCCTGGCATACATGGACATTGGAAGTGACTTCTCTGCTGAAAGTCCTATTCCTCTCAATGGATATACATGTATAGGAATTGTGGGTATTAAAGATCCAGTTCGTCCTGGTGTCAAGGAGTCTGTTGAGATTTGTAGGTCTGCTGGTATTACTGTCCGAATGGTGACTGGTGATAACATAAACACTGCAAAAGCAATTGCAAGAGAATGCGGAATTTTGACTGATGGAGGTTTAGCAATTGAAGGCCCAGAATTTCGTGAGAAGAGTGAGGAAGAATTACAAAAAATTATTCCCAAACTTCAGGTAGATTTTCTCATCTTATACTGTCCCATATGTCTTTATGTAAAGGTATTTACACTCGTCATATCAATAACAAGATGGATGATAAAAGTAAATATGTTTAAACTTATGGCTCAAGAAAGACATCTATCAATCATTTAAGTTGGTATACCTCCATGGTTGATGTGAAGTGATTCTTTTGCTGACCACAATTTGATATCATTTTATGAGCAGGTAATGGCTCGATCTTCGCCAATGGATAAGCATACTCTTGTAAAACACTTAAGAACCACTTTTGGAGAAGTTGTTGCAGTGACAGGTGATGGTACAAATGATGCTCCAGCACTTCATGAAGCTGATATAGGACTTGCAATGGGAATTGCTGGAACTGAGGTACGTTCCAATATGTGCCTTGTTAATTGTTATATCAAGGAAAAGACCCCATGGCAATCATCTTCTTTTTTTTTATTTATTTTTTATTTTGTTAAATTTTAATAGCTGTCGATCCCAGGTTCACTAATTTTAGAAATGTGATTGAGCATGTCCTAAATGTATCAGGTGGCTAAAGAGAGCGCTGATGTGATAATTCTGGACGATAACTTCTCTACAATTGTGACTGTGGCCAAATGGGGACGTTCAGTTTACTTGAACATACAGAAATTTGTTCAGTTCCAGTTAACAGTTAATGTGGTTGCCCTTGTAGTCAACTTTACTTCAGCATGTTTAACTGGTAAGCAGATTGCAACATGTTCGTTTCTTCTATGTTTTTTCGTTCTTTATCATGCCAATCTTTTAATGTCTTGACTTTTTTTTTTGGATTAATAATGTTCCTAGGAAGTGCTCCCCTTACCGCTGTTCAGCTTCTCTGGGTCAACATGATCATGGACACTCTAGGAGCCCTTGCACTAGCCACTGAGCCTCCTAATGATGATTTGATGAAGAGAACACCAGTTGGGAGGACAGGAAACTTCATTACTAATGTGATGTGGAGAAATATCTTGGGGCAGTCTCTGTATCAGTTTGTAGTAATATGGTATCTGCAGACTAAAGGAAAAGAAGCTTTTCAGCTTGTTGGCCCAGATTCAGATTTGATATTAAACACCCTGATTTTCAACTCATTTGTCTTCTGCCAGGTAATTATTCATATCACAAAACTTGACTCAATAATTCAGTTAATTCTGTATTCCTTGATTGATTGGAGTATTCATAAGCTTAGGGCATGCATGCATGTGATAGTTTATTGTTGCAACTGTCATAGTGTCATTTGGGAGATAAGTTTCTTGATGTTTACACCACAGCCGGTAGATAAAATGGTGAATATGTTAAAAATAGGGAGAAATAGAGTGTAATGATTTTGCTTGAAATACTTGGGTTCCTATTCTGTTCCCTTTGCATGGGATAATTGTTGTGTTCTTTCAGGCTTTCAATGAGATCAGTTCTAGAGAAATGGAGAAGATCAATGTCTTCAAAGGCATACTTCAGAACTACGTGTTTGTGACAGTTCTATCTTGCACTGTAATCTTCCAAGTCATAATCATCGAGTTCCTGGGTACATTTGCAAGTACATCTCCTCTCACTTGGCAGCAATGGTTTGTCAGTGTTACACTTGGATTTCTCGGCATGCCTATTTCAGCAGCTTTGAAATTTATTCCCGTGTAATGAAGCTGGATCAGTCGAAACAGAATAGGTACTTCGATACTGACATGTCGATGATGGTTTACATGGTTCAGATTTTGTGACATCATTTCAAAGATCATTCTTATCGTACTGTAAAAGAGTCTGGTAGCTAGCCAATTTCAGGGCTATAGGACATGCTCTCACTTTTGAAAGAAATGGTGCCAATTTTTGTAAATCCATGATATGTCATAGCTGTCCTAACTTCTAACCGGTAGAACTTCTACAGGAAATTAGTGTGTTTACCGATTGAATATTTTGTTTGATCTTTCATTATTTTCTTGAGTGCTGGTTCTTTTAATTTTAGAAGCTCTTGCAAGTGCTCGAGTTTGAACAATTCCACTTGAATTTCTGCTCGTAAAGATGTACCGCCTTGTCGTAACACACCACCAAAATGTTAGGCCATGCCAGTTGTGTTGTTACTTTCAAAAAGTTGTGTTGTTACTTGTTAGCCACAAGGCCTTTCAAAGTGAGGCGCACGAATTGAAAAGGATATACCCATTAATCTCGACATGTGGTAAAGATAATCAAGGGAAATGAAATTTACATTTTTTAAATTGTAATCTATGTTTTTTTTTTATTTTTTATTTAACACACTAAAAAAAACAAAGTTTAAGTTAATAATGACAAAATTTAAGTTACCAAAAAAGAAACATTAAAGTGTGGAATTATGGATTGTAAAATTGAGAGTGTGAATTTCACATCCCATACTTAAACATGTGTGATAGCACATTGTCATTCATGGTTTATGAGGGTAGACAAGAATAGGATGAATAACACATTTCAGATATTGTGAATGGAATATACTTATTCCGGCCTTGAGCACACTGATTGAATAGACAAAATTTATCCAGTTACTAAAGCTTTAAAATATAACATATGGGAAGAAATTAATATGTAAGATATGATATACCTTTAGTAATTTTGAATTATGGAAAAATGGTAACACAATATTCTATGAGAAAATAGTAGTATAGAGTGGTCAGTCTACGATGATATACAAGTATGGATAGGAATTATACACAAGTGTGAACGTACCATGAAAATCATGAAATTGTGTAAAATGATTGGCGGCAAGAAATGATTTTCATGGAAATTCAAGAATGGATTAATGTAATCAATCATGTTTATGACTTTATGCTGAGGAGCTAATTTGAATAGGAAAAAAACAGATTGAATTGGAAGAATGAAGAAAAAATATATATCTAAATCATGATTTAAGCTCATGAAATCTGATAATTGCGATACTACTTTGTCTTGCACCACTTTCGTGGTTCGAAGTTTGGAACCTAAACTAAGGAGGCATACCCAACCAAATAGGAAAAGACCATTACAGCAGTTGCAGCGGTTCTTACTGTAATTTCAGAATCAGAGGAAACATTACTCCCAATTAATATAGAGAAACCTTTTGATTCCAGTAATGTTCATAACACTGCACAGCAAAGCCAAATGCTTCAAACGGAAAAAAAGCATATGGCCCCCTTGCCTTAAAAGGCAATACCCCAGAACAGTCAAAACAAATCAAATCAAACACCTTTACAACACTATTTGTGATTGATTGATGGCCAACATCCAACATAGATGCATCAAATCACAGGAACCGAACATATCCCTCCTCTCATCTCATTTCTCAAAGTTCAAAGCCAGCAATAAAGCATCCCAAGCATCCCATCAAAATGTAGGGTTGCACAGACATCAGTAACCCAGAAGGCCAGAACCAACCCCATGCAAGAACCACAAAGGTATTGGAAACCCAATAAGAAAACAACTGAAAGAAAGGAAAAAAATGCACCAAAAATGAACAGGTAATTACAGCAAACCAGCTTTGACATGTAGCCCCGTTTATGGTTCTTTTTCATCTTTTGCTTCCTAATTTCTGAATGGAGCTGTGTTTCTGATCAACTCCATATGGACTGTGAAGTAATTATACAACACTCTTTACACCAAACGACAACTTCTAGCTGGTCACAGTTTCTCTAGCTGAATCACTTCCTGTACTCTCGGCCGGTGTGAAATCCGGTGGCCGCGTAGACTTCCCATTATCTTCCTTTTCCTGCAAGATTTTGTAGATTGAACACACATCTTCCTGATGCATAACAGTGATAACACACGTTATCAGAATCCAATATTCGTTTAACCGATACCGGCGATACGTATAACCTGAAGTGTTAAAAGCAACTCACAATCTTTAGAAACTTCAAATTTGGGAAGGACTTAATCTTCGCTTCCAGTCCTGCTCTCGTTAATTGGTGATCATATGCCATTATGGTGGCAGCAGCTGCTAAAACAGATGGTCTATGCTGCACTAAATTGATCACTGCATTATTGAAGAACAGAAGCAGCAGTTAGTATTGTTTTTCTAAATCAAGTAAGAAATATAACCGAATACGAACCAATACTTGTTCATGGAAATTAATTAATACCTCGGGTAAGATAGAGGAGGAACCCTTCAATGATGTCGTATTTTGTTTCTGGTGGATATTCCTTGTTGAACTGCATCTTTGTGATGAAGTAATCAATAAAAGCAAAAGGAGTTATAGGATCCATCCTCCATTCCAATGTTGACAATACCGCAAGCTCCATTTGGCTAATCCATCTCCTTTCAATTATGCAATCTTCGACTTTATACTCTGATAGTAGGGGATTTCTTTGCTCCTCCATTTTTGCAGCCAAAGATAAGCAAGCCACAGAAAGTGTTCTAAGCCAAGTTGTTTGATCGCCCTGCAAACTTAACCATATATGAATAATTATCACATTATTTGATTAAAGATTTATACTTTTGCCGGATAAGAAATAAGAAAACCACCTTGAAGGAGCGCTTGGAAATGAACTGATCAAAGTATGTAATGGATAAAAATGCTGTTCGGAATTGAAATCCATGAACGGCTCTGTTCTGAATCAATGAAAAAAACCAAAGAAATTGAACCGTTAATCAATATAGCTACTTTACTAGTACACAAGAAATGGTATGGGACTAACTAACTCTGAGAATCCATGTAATAGCTTCTGAGCGGTCATCTCTTAACTTAATCAATTTGACACATCCTTGATCATCATTTTTGACTCCAAAATCAATCTCTTTACCAAGTAAAACTCTGACATGCTCTTCTTGCAATGCAGGATCATGGTAGATGTCAATGGTATTACGGGAAGTGTTTTCATCGACCAGCTCTGAGTTACTAGCCAAGAATGCAGGACTTTCTTGGCAAGAAAATTCGGTGGTTAAGAAATGATCGTCATCCATGGAAGGATGCATATGTTTGTCCGGTATTACAGATTTACATCCACACAAAGAATCTAGAAGGAAGAAGAAGAATCAGATAAACCCTTATGAATGCGAGATTTAGGGAGAGAAACCGAATAGATATGTAAAAACAGAGAGAAATGTGGAGGTGGAGATGGAGACGAAAGAAAGAAGTGGGGAGATAGTTTAGCAAGAGAAGTGACACCGTTTTAACGGTTATGGGTTTGACAAGGAAACTGGCATTGTGGTAAGCTTAAGGCTAAAAGTTCGACTGGGAAAGAGGAAGCAGCTTTTTGTTGAAGAGGTCACGATATATGGGCTTCACAGAACCTGAAAGTCTCTGGTGGGCTCCGTACCTGAAACCTGTAGTCTGTATCTGATTGGACGGGCATTCATCAATTATTATTGTTATATTTTAAAATTTTGCTGAGAAAAAAAAGTGAGTGTTTTTTTTTACCTTTTCAAACATTACATCTTGGGAGGGCTTTGAATCACCACACTTCTTCTATACCGATACAAATTTACCGATCATGTTTATTTATCCATCAGAGTGTTTATTCTTTTAATTTATTGACACATGTCTTTTAAATTGTTTGACTTTTTCTTGATAATAAAATAACTATGTGTCAATAGACTAAGAAGTTTGACACTTTATTTATTCATCACAGTGTTTATCTTCTTAATCTATTGACACATGTACCTTTAAATGGTTTGACTTTTTTTTTATAATAAAATAACTACGTGTCAATAGACTAAAAAGTTGGACACTTTATTTTTTTTGATAATAAAATGGTTATGTGTTAATAGACTAAAATGATAAACATTTTGGTGGGCAAATCGATCAGATCAACCCATGATATGACACTTACATAACAAAAACTTGCTTCATTTAACAAGTTATATTAGCCTCAAATGTCTAGTTTTTTTTTTTTTTTTTTTAAAGAATCAAATAGAGATGTAGTGGGACAACTTTGTAAATATATATTTAGTTAAACAAAAATACAAAATACAATAGATAAATCATATCACGTTTTTAGTCATGTCTAATATATTCATGTTCTTTAATATTTTGCAATATGAAAAATAAATTGAGAAGTTCAATTTTTTTATGAAGCTTTGACAGTAAAATTTGGGCTTCACGTTATATGAGTCGAGATTAGATGCCGTTTTAGCATTGCTCGTTTTATAATCACGTGTATTACGAACCCTCTAGCATTTCGTAACAACTCCAAGCAAAGCTACCGCTTGAAGACAATATTTCAAGACTTTGATCCAACCACGCCTCTGTTCCTCCAATCACGTAGCGGTCGTATCCCCTTCAAAACCCAAGTGTCTCACAGCCAAGCGCACCGCGTCAATCTCCCACCGCCACGTGTCCTCCACACCCTAAAATTTGGCGCCACTGCGGCGTGCCCGCCATTCTCCGCATACCGCCAAATCCACGGTCTACAAACCGCCACGTAGTACCCCATAGGATTCCTTACAGTAGAGCATACCACATATTATCCGAATATTCCATACCACCCAATAAACACGGAATAAATAAGAAAGAGCGTGTAAGACTGAAGATTTCACATGTGGTTCCCTAGTTCAACCATTACGTAACACCACCCCCTTCTTCTCCTTCGTCTCCGATCTCCTCCTCCACGGCGCCCTATTTTTACCCTAAAATTCTCTACCCAAATCTTTTAATGGCTAAATTGTCCTCGCGATTTTCAGATTCATCAAAGCTCAATCTCATACCCGATCGATTCGATTCTTCCGTCTCTAATCTCATACCTTGTTTTCGGAAAAGCTCAATTTCTCCTTCTCAGATTCTTAGTCGGCCTTGTAGCTCCTTCTGACGTACCTCCGATTTTAGTAGTCTCTTACATTTTTCTCCAGAAACTTCGAGGACCTCACGGAAGCTCCCGATGGGCAAGCGTAAGTCTTTTTTCTTCTTCCCTTCGGACTTTGTTTGTTTCAGCTCGTTGTTAGGGTTTTGATTGATTCTGCCGATTTTGTTATTGTTTTTGTTTAATTGCTTGGTTTATTTGTGATTCGGAAGACAAATTTGGATTCAGTTTCACTAGTTTTGGATTTATTGCTGGTTCAATTGGTTTCCGGAGCTCAATTTTCGGCTTTGTTGCTGTGGAATTGTGGATGTTGAGTTTAGTTTGATTTGATTTTGGCAGGTAATAATCAACGTAAGAATGCGGCGGCGATGATGTTGGATAGCGATGACGATAATAGTAGCGTGAGTTCAACGTCGACTATGCGGTCTGACCTTATGGTGGCGCCGGGGAATGATGAAATGCATGTCGAAAAGGATAGCTTGCTTGACCAGGCTCTCGATGCTCTCTTTGAGAAGAGGTACTCATTTTATCATTTATGTCTTGTATTATCAATGTTCGTGTTATGTCACATCTGTCTTGTGATAATTAGAAAAAGGATGACGTTACATTGTTACCGATTTTGCTTATACACGTTACTTTGTGTATGAAGGGGTTCCACTAGGGAAAAAGCTCTGGCTTCAATTCTGGAAGCGTTTAATAGCAGCTTGCAGCATGAGTTTGTGGAAAAGAAGTAAGTAGTTCAATTGGATTGTTTGCTGGCACAATGTTCAAATATTTCGGATTGTTAAAGATTTTTCAGGTCCTATAAACTTATTTGGTTTATCCTCAGATTTGCCACTTTATTGCATCAGTGTTTGAATTGCATCAAAAAGGGTTCGTCCAGAGAGATATGCTTGGCTTCTCATGTGATTGGTTAGTCTCTAGTTCTCTGTGCTCAGTAGAAATATGTTCTCATTATCAAGTTCAGTTTTCAATATTTTGGTGTTGTTTGTAGGATTACTGGCTTTGACTGTTGGATGTGGGGACAATGCTAATGAAATGCTTGAAGAATCCTTACCTGTAATTTCACAGGCTTTCAAATCTGGATCTGAATCCACAAAGACAATAGCGGTATCTATGATCTCTTTAGGCTTGGATTTCTTTTAGGAATTTCTATTGTGTGGAACATCCCTTTTTACTGAAGTAAGAGTTTTGTTTATAATTGCAGTTGCTGGAGTGTTTAGCTATTATCACGTTCGTTGGCGGTAATGACCCAGAGCAAACAGAAAAATCAATGCAAGTTATGTGGCAAGTGGTTCATCCAAAACTGAAATCAAATGTGAGTTTATTGCTGTTTGAGCCTTTATGTTTTGTAGTGTTTCAAATTATTTTTTTTAGAGAGAAGGTCACAGTGGGAGCTTGTTAATCTATTTTTATATCATGTATTGGATAAATAAAGTCTCATGATATGTTTCTTCTTTTATCTTTTTCTTTTCAGGTAGTTGCAGTTAAACCTTCAGCTGCCGTAATAACCACGATGGTGTTTGCATGGTCTTTTCTTCTTACAACTGTAGATGGATGGAAACTTAATCCCAAGGATTGGCAAGAGTGAGTATAATCTTAGTCTTAATGTTTGAGGTCTACATTTAAGGATTCTTAGACAACGAATTCTTATCCCAGTTTATGATATAGATTGTGATCATTATTTACACCCTGCAACAACATTGTAAGGTCTGCATAGTGTGGACAGTATTATAGAATAGATATTATAAGTGGTTTGTGTCTAAACTGACATTACCCGTTTGTGGAAAAAATGCGGCAGGTCCATATCATACTTGTCTGGTCTTCTGGACAAGGATGATCGCTCTGTGCGGATAGCCGCTGGCGAAGCTCTGGCGTTAATATTTGAATTAGGAAGCTTAGAGAAGTTCTCCAGTAGCACAAAAAGTTCAGATGATGGCTCAACTGAGGATGGAAATAAGCCTCGAGATTATGTACATATACAAGGACTGAAAGCAAAAATTATTAATCAAGCCAGAGACCTTGCAGCTGAGGCTGGTGGCAGAAGTTCGGCTAAGAAAGATCTTACCAACCAGAGGAATATGTTTCGAGATATCTTGGAGTATTTTGAGGTGCTTTTTCATTTTTGTCTTCACTTACTATAGATGTGTGGTATGCTGATTCCTGTATATTGATCATATTGTTCGATTGCAGGATGGTTATTCCCCTGAAATTTCAATAAAGATTGGTGGTGATTCACTACAGACATCAACATGGTCGCAGCTCATACAGGTCTTTTCTTTTACATCCAACATTTTTACATCAGTTCTGTTTTCTCCAAACTTCTGTTTGCTTGGTAGTTTCAAATCATTGATGCTTTTCCAATTTTTAAACAGTTGAACTTTTTGAAGCACTTCCTTGGAGGAGGGTTTATAAAGCACATGCAGGTTGGTTTTGTTGCCCCTTGATACCGCTTCCTGTTCATTACATCCATTCATATCTGTTGTTGAGTGTTCCTGTTAGCTAAGCAAATGCTAATAAAATAAATCAAATTTTCTGAGACAGGAAAATGAACTCCTTCAGGATGTCTTAGGGTTCACTCCAAAGAAAAAGAATCTGGATTCCGAAAGTCGTCTATCTGGTGGTGAAAAGGTTTGTTATGATCTAGTAATAATCATTGTTGTATCGGCTGATTATTGGCTTGATGGACATGTTGCCGTCTGCTAATAATTTCATATTTTTTAGGCTTTTGGTCGGTGTTCTTCCTCTTAATAATATCTGTGGTTGCTTTTTACAGAGAATGTTCAGGTCACCAAACTCAGCTCTCAACAAAGCAAGGACCCAGCAACTTAATAAGCAGAGGATGCTATCAGCGGTATAACTTCATTACACTGTTAGAATATTTGCTTGAACACCAGCATTCATGTTGTTCCTTGGCTGATCTAAATACAACATGCAGTTTTAGGGTATGCAGCATTGGGTAACTTGTAATTGATTTCTCTGTTTTTTTCACTGTTTTCTCAGGGTAAAAATATTGGCCAGTTTGCAGCCAACGTGGGGGATGATGCGTAGCTTTTTGATGGATTCGTTTTGAGGAATTTATGTTGGAATCCTGGAATTATTATGGGTAAAATATTTTTGATGGCAACAGATAATAATTAGTCCGTTGGTGGGTTATGTCCACACCACAATTTGTAACATTATAACTTGTATTGACTCCAAAATTTGATTGAATTGTTAAGTGCACATGTTTTGTTTAATCTTAGTTGTGATGCTGAGGAGAACGGCTGACGAAGAAAACGTTTTAGTAAAGGTTTGGGCAGTCCGGGTTCAGGCCCAGTCCGAGTCTAATAGCGAAGGCTAGGCTGGGTCAGGTAGGCTGCGTATAAGAGCTAACGGTCGAGTACAGTTTTTGAGATAGGCAAGCGGGCGTAGTTTACCTCGTTATGGCGTGTGTGGGCCGACTGGGTGGGCCGGGTTTAGGCCCAGGTCTATTTGGAAGTGCAATATTTGCTCATATTCAAAAGCCGTTTAGGCCGGCCACCAGTTGTTTTTTGGTCGAAAAGTTAGAGGGGAAGTTTGGCCGAACATGCCCAATTGATCGCTGGAGCAAGTATCGAAACAATTTAAATTTGGTTATATTTTTTCATTTCTGGTTTACAAAGGAGAGGAACATAACCATAGCAAACACCACTGGATCAAAAGAATCAGAGCCCCAAGCACCAAGTAGGAATACAAACACCAGCAATTTTCACAATGCGAAATATACCCTGCGAACTGTTTCTGTGTAGACTTGAGCTGCAAGAGTCGAATCGCAATTTGGATACCAACTTTGCATAAAGTACCATTCTGATTCTTCTTGAAGTTCTGCTCATCTTTTTCAAAATCTTCTGCTTTAAAGCACATGTTTAGAGCTGCTTGAGAACGAAAAAACAGCAGGGATCAAAGCCGAAGAAGCCCAAATGAACAGCAAAGACACGAAACCTAGCTGAAAGCAACTCTTTCAAAAAGAAATAAAATGTGAAACTGTTTCAAGCTCTAGCGGTACAAACTTAAACTACTTCAAACTGACCAAATGAAAGCAAAACCTATTGATGCAGCAGCTTTTTTTGTGCAACTTTGGAAACATTGATATCATAATATCCTTCGTGTATTATCTAGTCGTGGGTTTCGCAATTTTGGCTGTATTACCTTGCAAGACGTATAATCTCAGTATAAAGGTCGAGAAACACCAACCTAGATGCGCCGCCATGAAGGTTTCGTGCTATTACTGGAGTTGCTCTACATATCTAAAGACCGCCCAACCCAGAAAAGTGTTTTTTCATGGCCTGGTCCTTCCTGTAATGATTACTCCTTCCTCCTCCCCCACCTCTCCTCCCTCTTCCCCTTTGATTCACTGCATTTTCAGTTCCTTCTACTTCAGAAACACTAGTTTGTTTATTATCTTGCTCTTCACCTGAGTGCCCTCGACTTCTTCCCCCTCTTCCTCTTCCCTGTCCCCTGGAATTCCCAACGTACCCTCTCCCTCTCCCTTCTCTCTGAGAATTATCAGAGTGCTTATCTTGCTCCTCACTTCTTCTTTCTCCTCCTCCTCCTCCTCTTCCCCAGCTCCTGGATTTCCCTCTCCCTTCAGATTGAGATGTATCCAAGTGACTACCTTGCTGCTCAGAGTACTCCGTCAGCTTTTTAACTGCACCAAGAGGAAGATTGCCACCACGACCAAGACCATGAATCAATTCTTGTTGTGCTTGTGTAATTAACGATGCCTCACCCATATTTGCAACTGCAACTGAACCTGCTACTTTGTAACTATAATTCTTGCCATCTTTGACATAATATTGGGGATTCTGTCTGGAACCCCATTTTGAACTAGTATTCTGAGATGAACCTTCAGTTCGTGTCTCCCAAGGTTTCCCCATGTTTGAACTGCTTTTTTCACCATATGACTCGGTTTCCCCTACTCCTGAATCTCCAACACTCAGTCCTAGATCATCAAAAGAGTCATCATACTCATCCTCATACTCGAATTGTGAAATAAGAGCAGCAGTCTTGGCTGAATACTTTTCGTTTTTGTCATCAAGTGTGTCAGAAACAGGCAAGTCAGCTTTAGATTTCCTAACAAATCTTCCCTGTGAAGATGAAGATGAAACTGAAGGAACTCCATTTTGTTGAACCCTACTGGCAACCACCGTATTAGTATTGGTGGATGCTGTAGGTTCAACTAGTATTCCTTTTCCTTTATCATTCCTACAAACAGTAGCACTCCTGGGTTTTGGCATCGTCTCTAATTTAGTATCCAAGGACCTCAGGTCTTCATGAAGAGTTCCTTCAAGAATCCTTTGAATCACCTCCTCAGGATTCTGGTTGTACGCTTCAAGACAAGCAGCTAAGAACCCTTTTCCATATTCAGGGAAGAGGTCCTTCACTTGACTAATCTTCGACTCCTTAATTGCAAAATCTTCATCCACGGCTACCTTGTTGTTTGTTAAAGTGCTCGTCGCATTGGTGTGCGGCTTACCAATGACCTTCTGAGAACACATCAGTATTCCTGATAGATACCCCAACTGCTCATCATCCATGATTAGCCATCCTGCATTAACAAAGCTGACAATATATAAATTCCCTTCTACTAGCACAAGTATACTTTAAGCTTGTTTTATATGTAGATCTAGTATGGCAGCCTGGTAGGTAAGTTCTATCTAACAAGATTTGAGTATCCATTCCACTCAAAACATTCCTATGAAACTTCAAATTCACTTCTTTATTCCCAGATGTTCTCAATATCTAGAAATGGACAACAAGAGAAAGGAGGACCGACTCCCAGATATAAAAAGGAGGGACAACAAATACCATGTATAAATTTCAAACTATCATATACTCTTTGTACATTTCCCAAGAACTATTGTTATTACTGACCTCAATCACCTTTTTTTTCTTCTTCTTTTTTTTCATCCTTTTAAGCAATTATCAACTATTTTATCAAAATTAAAACCAATGTACCCTCATGATCTGTAGCCAATGTCTATATTTATACATCTATAAGACTATAACCTAGTGAAAATTTCAGCTTAGTACTTGCATGTAAATAAAGCGGTAAAAGCGTATACTTGGCTTACCATGATTTTGTAAATTCTCCACTCTGCCAATCATATTGAAGTTCTTCTCGACATTTTGAAGAAATGTTTCCCTAGTCTGGTTTTCTCTAGCGCCTACTGAAATTCCATTAATCTCTCTCAACATTTGAACCAAAATGTCTGCTCTAATAACAGGATCCTCTAGTTTAGCTGGGAACATCTCTGCGGCAGCAGGAATGGGGATATTTTCTTTGAAGACCTCATCACTTAGATAGCATGAGTCCAATAGTTTCCATCCAAACTTGACAATTCTAAAAGATAGCATCTTCAAACTAATGGCAACATTTGACACCATTTTATCTTCTCCAGCTGCTAAAATTATTTGAAACCCACGCTGCAAAGATGGAAGTAATGAATCATGCAACCTTGTTAGAGTGCTCAGTAATTCCTCGCTCCCATAACTGCATACACATAAAACAAATTACACTACTACATTATTATTAATTTCTTACAGAAAATACATGAATTAACTCCTAGACAAAAAAAAAAATTGATGAAATCCCTAGCAGATACTTGAATCAGTTGAATGTGAATAGCCAAACTAGTTTAAGACACCTGATTGTGGACCCAACAAGACAATTTCATGGGAAAAATCAAATCCCTTATGTAGCCACAGGAACTTGCTGCAGACTACACCTACTACTATTCTTGCTCAGACCACAAACTTCAAAAATCCAATACTAGAAAAGGTACCTTTTTTCAACAGGGCACAAGAAGAATATTGCGGATGGTTTGTATGCAGTTAAGAAAGCATCCATGGATACAATTGCATCGTTAATGAAGTCCATAACCTACAAAAAAGAAAATAAAGAACCAATATCTCAATCAAGTACCAAAGCAACCAACCATCACATGTCCAAAAGTTGGAAACACATATAGCAAGGATCTACTAGAAATAGATGAGATCCCACATCCACATAAACACTAAAATATTCATAAAACAATCCTTTTAATGCGTATCATCCAACCATAATGTAGCTATAAACTTGTTTAATAGAACTTCCATATATCACATTGCATGTTTCTTACTGTTAATATTCAATTGAAACTCTGGCAAAGAAAACTTTTATACAGTATGAAGCATGACAAATCCGGTAAGTACAACTCTACTGAATATCGCTTGAAGAGGTTGAAGAAGAGAATAAAGAATTTGAACGGACAGGGCTGAAGGAGTTAGTTGGTCAATAAAACAAGACGAAGCAACTTACCTCCAGTAAATCAGCAAGCAGACGGCTAGATCCGTGTTCTTCAGGATTTCCAGAGAGAAAAAGGGCCTACGCATGATATCAGGAAAAACCTTTCTGTCATGTACCCAGATTGCAAGCAGAGCTCTTTATTGAAAAATGTACTTACAAAATTCAACTACAAAAATAAACATAAAAAAGAAACATACGATAACGAAAAACTATCAAATAAATAAAAGAATAGAACCGTTATTTGATAGACATATAACTTAGATCAAAGTGTCCTGACTCCTTTAAGTAGAGTGATAATAACATTTAGGCTGCAATTAGATTTAGCAATTGCATGGAACGTAATTACAAAAACTTGACTTGTGGTATAATCAGATTTTGGAAGACTACCTCTAATGCCGTGCTGCTGCGTTGATACATTGTTTGTACAATGCTTAGGAAATGTGATGCCAAGGCAGTCAAATTGTCAAATATCGTAGGATGGGCTTTCACTGCATTTCCAACCTGAAAGACGTGATAGAATGAGAAAGGGGAAGAGAGTGTGTAACAAAGAGGCAGCGCATAAAAAACATGCTTACCAACACTCCCGTCAAATCTTCATTCTCATGACTATATATAGCACATATGTCTAGCAACTTAGGCAAGTCAAGCAGCTTCTTATCCTGCAAAAGAGCTACATATGGAATTAGTGAATATGTATATTCAGGACACAATACACGTGACAATGAAACTGACAATAAAAAAAACCCCTCACTCATTGAACAGGTGTTCACATTGAATGCCAGTATGGGACAAGTACACTCACAAACTGTACCATCTCCATGACAACTTATCTAGTGTGCTATTTCTATTAGACCATATCTCCTTAAAGCACGAAATCGATAGACAATAGAGTAGTACGTAATACCATGACATCATTTCAAGTTGTACAGACACGAGAGACACACCTGCATGGTCTTTCGTACTGAGACTATCAGCAGCCCGAGCACCGGGATCCCTGTTAGAAGATCTGCAACAGGAAGAAAAAGATACTCCATATGAAAAACAATGTACTAGTGATATCAATAATCCAGAAATAGATTACAAAGCTGAAACTAAACTTACATTCGATACAATACCATAAAAACACGGCGGCTCAGTTCTAACTCCCCTACAATGACCCCTGCCACCGTGTCCTTGGCTCCGCGATGAGGGAAATCATACCACCTGCTACGAAACTGCAGGAAGCTCTCCAAAAACTCATGCAGGGAAGTATCACTAGCCACTAACAGTAATGTGAACCCAGAATAACAGCAGTCAGAGATCAATAACACATAATCGGAAGCTTCGAAAACAGAAATGCTAGCAATTCTAAGACAAATCCAGCATACCTTGCCGCCAAAACTCCTTAGGGTTTAGCTTGAGCAATCGAGAAAGCTCTCTATTGAGAAGATCGACGACTCTCTGAGACTCCAAGGCGTCCAATCCGCCTTCGTCGGCGCCGAGGCCAGCGGCGACAGCCTCATCCTGGGGCAAGTAATTGACGAAATTGCCCTTGGTCGACACCCACTCGCCTTTCTCTCCCATCCGAACTCTACTACTGCTACTACTCGTCGCCGACGGCGCGGGAGCAGCAGCGGCATTGGACGGCTGAGATAGCGATTGCCGGAGGGAGGAGGAGAGCGTGGGGTTCGGGGATTTAGGGCTTCTCGGACGATTCTGGTCTTGGATTTTGGGGACGAAGACCTTTTGGGATTTGGCGAACCCCTTGCTTCCTCCGGCTTGCCTATTGGAGCTGTTTCCCTGAAGGTTCCGGTGGCTCGACATGGTCAGGAAGAGTCCGATCGGATTTGAAGAGCTCAGAGGAGACTGGAGAGGCGGAGTGAGATTTTTATGTGTTGCTTTCCTTGGGGAACACTCAGTACTCCTACACTGACTTTCCTACTTCTTTTGGGCCACAGTGTTGTCGGGCCTTAAGCCTTTATCCATATTCATTTGGGCCCGTTCAGCATCCTCCTACTCTTTTTTTTTTCTTTTTTTCGATAAGAACCATTTAAGTGATTCAACAATTAGGATGCTCTTGCCCAAAACCATTGTGCCCATTGCTCATACCAATGCAAGCGATGATTGTTCTACGATTCCTGTTAAAATCTGTAGAGACTATAACACACGTTTTTCGGTCAAATTGCATGTTCTTATTTTCTCGTCAAAATTTTATCACTCTCAAATCATAACTATTAAGCAATTCTTGACCTAACGAAACTCATAAATATCACCCCCAAACTTTGTCACTCTTACAACCATTAAAGAAAAAAGAAAAAAAAAAGAGGAAGTGAACAATCAACAAACCACTTTGTGTATGCACCGCAATAGCACCACATAATAAATCCCTACGGGAATATGCTGGTTTCTGACAGTATATGATAGAGAATTAAAACAATGCATGCATTTACCTCGAACCAGAGTTGTAGGAAAGCTGAAACTCAACTACAATAAAAAGCATCACAATTAGTTTATGTACTGTGTCTACAGACTACCATTATGAACACAAAATGCCCACCCATATCCTAAACTCAGATT
This sequence comes from Fragaria vesca subsp. vesca, assembly GCF_000184155.1. Lineage (NCBI taxonomy): Eukaryota > Viridiplantae > Streptophyta > Magnoliopsida > Rosales > Rosaceae > Fragaria > Fragaria vesca. The sequence goes on along the minus strand of NC_020492.1, from coordinate 19,847,498 downwards.
ATACCCACTCAAAATTTGTTTCTTTAGGTAATATTAAAGCAATGAGGCAATCAGGTTGACACGGTGCAATAGAGAGCATAGAGCAAGTCTCCTCCGAGTATGGAAGTATGAAGAGAAGCCTGGCCCACATGGAATTCATAGCTGGGATCTTAATCACTCCAGAGCAGTCCCTCTGCTTCAAGTATGACAAGAAATCCTGAAACTGAAGAGCAGTATTGTAAGACTTAAGATGTTTTCAAAGTTTTAACGCTTCAGTTTCAACAGTTTAACATGTCCGAACTACAGTTCAACAGTTTTGTAAAACAGTTAAATAGTACAATCACTTTATCAAGGGAATAGCTAGATGAGTCTCCAAGAGAAAAAGAATCAGTTGCCGTCAAGTAGGCAAATGCTAGAGATACAAGACCAAAAATGAAAAGAGAGAACTTACGCCTTTCTGATCTGCTGCAGAAGATGGGATCAACCGACACACTTCCCTCTGCAACAAATATTAAAGAACAGACAGCAGATAATTAAATTCAGAAATCAGAAGAAACAATAATTAAATCTTAATAAGAAGAAACTTGGTGTACCATCAATCAAGTCAGTTAGTATAGAACTGGGATCAATTTTTCTCCGTACAAGTTTAAGGTATATTATCTGGTTAACATGGATTTCGCGCATTGTGTTACCATAAATTATCTATTGTGTAGGCCAACAGTATTGAAGTGTGTATCGAAGTAGTAAAAGAGATGGAGACCGGATACAATTGTATACGAGTGCGTGAGAGCAGCATAAAAATATTCAAGAACTTACCTTATGTGATGGGGTGCTAGTAAATGTCGACTTCACATGCCGAAAATCTGTACGCTTGGTCATGTCTAATTTAAGAGGCCATCTGCAACAATTAGCCATGAAATTATTAATAGATCCCCGTCTATATTTGCAATAGTTAATGAAATCCAGAAAGCAACCTAGGTAAAATAAAAGAGGTGATTCTTACTCTATAGGTTCAGAAGTGGCATTGGAATATTTACAAATATCAGAATCCACTCTATATGCATTGACTGTACTGTAATGGACACCACTCTTACACAATGTTCCCTGCCACTGATATTGTGAGGGTTGTCCGGCAGTTTCCAAAACAGATGGTTCTGAAACAGGAACAGGAGGAGAGGGCGAACAGGGTGGAGGGGGAACAAAAGGTGGCTGTGATTGAGGCAAAGGCGGTGGAGGTGGGGACAATGGAGGTGGCATTTCAGGTAGAGGAGGTGGCATTTGAGATGATAATAGTGGTGGTGCTGTCGGCACTGAAAACATACGATCATATTGCTGCCCTGGAGCTCCCTGTATTTGTGCAAGAGGAGTCACAGAAGCAGGAATGAAGGGAGGTACAATAGCATTACCATGAAAATTGTTGGGGACTACACCAGGTGATATTGGGTTCATAGGATGATTATGACTTGAACCCCGTGGATCCCAAGAACTATTTGGAGGAGGGTAAACAGGTCGCATAAATGGAGATGAGGAAATTTGTGGAGGTGGTGGAGCAGGAGGTCCCTGTGTTGGTACAGGAATGCATGGAATGCTTCCTGGTGCAGAGTGCAGCTCCATTCCAGGTTTTGAATACAACCACCTAGGTTCACTGGCATGAGAAGCAACATGACCACCTAGAGTAAAATCATTGAATATAAGTTCCATTATTATCAAAGGAAATAGAGAACATTAGTTTCACAGAAATCAATATGAAAAGGTGATCACCTCCTTGTGTAGGATTCACAGCTATGTTACTGTCATAACCATCAACTCTCCTAGTGCCAGCTTCAAGCATCTCTGTAGAGCCAGTAACAGCTCTGTTTGACTGAAACATATAACCACTTTGTACCGAATTCCCCTGATTCTCAGAGTTTACTCTAGGAGATACAAGCTCCATTGGGTGGCTTTCATGTTTTGCAGTGAATGGTGTAGCAGCAGTATTTGACATGTTTCCAAGGTTGCTTCTGATGTCAACATGGGTTGGGGTAGGCGCAGATCTGGCACCATCAATGTGAGATACTACGACATTAGTTGGTCCGGCACCATATGGTGCCCTGTGGTTGCTCCTTTCCTTACGATGTAGTCTGAGATGTGCCAACACAGCAGCAGCTTCTTCAGGAGTATCAAATTCCATCAGTAATGCACCTTCATTGCTAAAATCAGTGACTGAGTAAGGACTCTTGCGAAGCACCTTCCTTGATTCATGAAGAATCTCATCCCTGGCCCATTGACTTAAAACATTTCCGACATAAACATGACTACTAGAACCAACTGCAACACCATTCATAGCACCTCTAGTTCCCAGTCCTGTATCCATAAACTTTATGCACCAAGGAAATTGCCTCCGTGTATATTCACGAGCCTTAATGGCATCAAGAATGTTTCTATATTCAACTAAGGCAAATCCTTTGTGAGGAAAGAAAAAAAATTGTTCCATGGCACCAAACCTTTCTAACTGAAACCTTACATGGGCTTCTGTTACATCAGAACCCAAGCCCAGCCAGAGCTGTTTAGAAGCAGAGAAAATGTCCATGGCTGCAATATCCCCATCAGAATACCAAATGACTTGAGTTTTGGGGGAAGCATATGACGACACAGAATGACATTTGGGAGATTCAAAAGAACTGTTAACACCTCCACTTGAAGATCTCATGGAAGGTGAACCAAAATCCAAATTTGTATCTTTGTTCTTCTCAAAATGAACATGGTTTCTCCCATCAAACGAATTGCTCCTGAAGTTTAATGGAGACCTTGCGACAGGTGAAGGCATCTGGTTGTTCACTACGTCCCTGGGCATAGAAGACCTGCCATGTGACATATCTCCATGCTCCCTAATCTCAAAGTCCATGGGCCTTGCAACACCACTATCCTGATGGGACCCCATTGGGTGACTATTAGCTTCAAGAGGCATTACAGAGCTGCGAGCTTTCATATGTTGACCTGACACTCTATCAGAATAAACATTACTGCTTGTTTCATGTGGGTTAGAGAATCTAGGCGCCAGATATGGTCGATTGATAAATCTCGACGGATCAGAATCATCCTCATCACTGTCTACTTGATTACCTTCTACGTCCATCACATGTATACAAGATTTAAAGATATCCTCCAAAGCAGATTTGAAATCTGAAATAGATCGCAATCTACGTAACTTCTTATATTTAAAGAGCATCCAAGATTGCAATAATGGATCTTTACTAAGAACCTGCATGTTTAGAAAAAAGCACAAGCTCAAACTAGTTGTCAACCAGAAAACAAAAAAGAGTCTAATGCCTCGTCTTCAAGCAAATACTCGAGATTTTTTTCATCATTCAATGATCAGCAATAAGTGTAGGGGATAAACTGTATACAAATGTTCAAAAACCCCCTATTAACAGGTGTCTACTCCTAATACAAAACCCCCTACGCGTTCCTTGGTTTAAAATTTCCTAGCAATACATCAACTAATTCATTGAACTCAACAAGGCCTCTAACACCATTGTACGGAACTTCACTCCATTTAAATTCTAGAAAGACAAGTGGTAACTGGAAACAAGAAAACATGTGAATTCATTATTAATTTATTATGTAGTGCTACTATCAATCACAAAAACAGATCTATGCATAACAAGAGTATGTGACTAATTTTTTCTTCAATCACTAGCATATGTCATGAGTAACACGCACATTATCACAATAAAGGTACCACATTTCAGAATCTGATGCACCACAATATATAGTAGATATCCATTCAACTGAAGGGAAACAAGGAATTACCAGCTCTAACAAGCAGCTCCTTGAAACTGAAATTGCATCTCCAAAGACATTGTTGCCATCTGATGCTAGCTGCTCAGAGCTAACATTGTTGCTTCCGTTGCTTGTTTCAACAGAAGATGTACTTGTTTTAGGTTCATCACTAATTTTGCCCAAATGATGCCCCCCATCCTTATCAAGTTTGCTTGTTATCTGACTTAGAAAATACTGCCCTTTAAGAACTCCCTCCGATGAGGTAGATTTCAAGAGCTCAAAGCAGGCTGCAAGTGAATCTCTAGGACAACAAAAGAAAATCCACAGCAAACAAAGAGCACGTAACCGGGATAACTTAGTCACAGGAGGTTCATTTCCGTCAGAAAACTTCTCCTTCAGCTCAATAAACATATCAACGGAATCTTGCATTCTCACAGTTTCTTTACAAACACTCCGAAAAACATCCTTTCCCTCAAACGACTTTATAAAGAAAGTAAGCACATTCTGGAAAACACCAGAGCAAATTCCACGAATGACAGATGATGTTGACGCAACCAAGGAAGCAGTGCAGCAAATATCCGATAGACCAATAATACACGATTTCGCAGTCTGAAATGCAAAGCCATTAGTATCCTCTCCTCTATTTATCAGCCCCACACTCCAGTTATGCATATTGACAACAACTCTCGCCGCGGCTTCAAGAGCAGTGGGACATTTCGAAGCATATTTAGGAATCAGATCAGCCACAATGCGTTGTACACTCGTACAACCTGTGAATTTTAGCCTGATGATTAACACATCGAACACGAAAAATTTACAATCTACACTATCAATGCAATTCATTCCCAATTTCTTTCAGTAAAAACCTAAATCATGAAAACACTTACATACTTAGCTGAGCATTATCAGTTTATCACTCACAACGAAACCAAGCTCTCTATGAATCGAAACAACCAGGGGCAAAAGAGTAAAACCGACACTGACCTCTGGAGGCGGTGATGAGCGAGAGGTAGGCTTGCTCGATATCGGCGGTGAGAGCCGAGTCCTTCTTGGATAGGCAGAACTTGATGCGTTTATAGCAGTCGTAAACCCCTCGAATCTCGTCTCGGTGTCTTCGTTTCCTGAGGATTTCATCCTGTGAGAGAGATTCTGGAGCTGCCGAGCTCTGCGGTTGGGTTAGGGTTTGTGGCGGAGGAGGTGGAGGCGGCGGAGATAACGGCGGCGGTGAAGATGGTGGCTCTGCTTCGGAGTCGTGCAGCCTTCGCTTCTTTTGGGGATTCTCTACGGAAGCCATGGGAGGGAGAGAAACGACGTCGTCCTCGGAAATTAGCAATATCGACGACTGAGGTTGGCGGGTTCGGACCTGCGGTTCCTCTACCTAATTGCGACTTGCGAGTAACCTCCGTTGGCAAGGACTGTCCTACGTGGCTTTAAAAGTTTTATGAATTTGTAAATAGTGAAAATTCTGGCTAAACGTTGGGGAAATTTTTTTTTATTTTTTATTTTTACAGGGAAGAAAATTGGTTAAACGGAGGGAAATGATCTGTTTTTAAAATTTTAAAGTTGAACGCCAAGTTTTTTTTTTTATCGGGTAAATTACAACTGCGTAAGTTGAATTCAAAACCTCTCACTTACTAAATAAGACACTATATCACTAGACCAAATAGTACTAAACGGACGTCTAGTTTTGGTTAGCAAGCTTTTGTTAATTTTTTCTTACTAACAATATCTTTTTATTTCCCCAATTACGTGCAAGTGTAGAGATAAAAAAAACACCGTTATAGCTTGTATTAAGCTATAAGACATTACATTGAGCAGCTCTGATTTCTACAAAGTAACCGCAATCAAAGATTTCAAACTTAACTAGATCATATGATCTTTAGTTTTGAATATCAGGCACAATAATAAACCCCAAAAAAAATATATATATATAATGAACCCTTGACAGTGGTATATCTGCTCCATATATCTATCAAGATATCAACTTATAGGACAAGCAATTTACTCTCTTGCGTGAGGAATAGTTCTACAATCACGCCACGGTAAGACAATCTAAAGATATCGTGCTTAATTATAGAAAACATTTTCACTAGCTAACATATTTGGTCTACTAAAAATGGAAGATAAAAGTATCTCACTAGTAAGAAGAACTGCTTCAAATTCTAAAGCACAATATACACTTGCATCTGAAGAAAATGATGAATCTTTGCAATTGCATCCACTTTGACACAAACTCTTACATCTTCTGGTGACTAACTAGACTAATCAAGCATTGAACTTAACTGCAGCAAATCATTTCCTAACAAAAAAGCTGGTTCAAATAATTATTAAATTTTTGTCATACTTTCGTTGTGCTATTGTGTTATGCGATAAACAAAGATACCTAGCTAGCTACCTATTATTAGTTCTTGCTCTTGCTTGATTTGACCAACCATTGTAAAGTCGAAGATGCATGTTTGCACATATTTTTTCTTTCAGAGCCGCGTTTTAATAAACAATATTAGAGGGAAATAGCTGGAAAGCCTAGCAGCTGATGACATCCAATAAACATATGATTTAGATCTTTATTAGATCAAAAGATTATCATACCCTGTATTAGATGCTCTCAAGTATAAGAAATATAGATGTAATTGACCATATAATTATAGATTAATTTGTATTTGGTTCCCAATTAAGGGGGGTCTTCTCTTAAGAGTAAAGTTCATACACATCTGTGAATTTAGAATCAGAGACCAGACGTGTTCATATATTAAAAAACTGAGGATTCTCCTCGTGACAGAAACTGGAGCTTATTAACTCAACATTACAAGTTAGGAATTTAAATTAATATATATTCAATTCTCTTTTTGTTCTTCTCTGCTATATTGATAATTATCAATTAGAAAGGGGTTGGGAAAAACTACTATACAGCATCTTGTTGCTGTGTCATAGAAGTGGAGACATCTTGTGCAGATCGAGACCGATATCCATTCCGTTATAAGCAATAGGAGCATACATCCACATATCATCGGAGCTCAGAAGCTGCGTATACGAAATCGAAATCAGTAACTATAATGGAGCAAGATATCAATTTTAATTTTTTAAAAGGAAATTATTGTACTATAAGTCTCACCTTGATCTGGAGCTGTAAAAACTTGACATAATGGACTGCCTCTTCCAGCATTGTGCTGATGTCAACCTTTGTTCCATTAGGGACAAGATTCTGCAAGACTCTCAATCGCTCGTTGATTCTCTCCCTGCGTTTCTGCAATGTTCAAAATGAAACAAAAATTATGAGAAACCTTATACACATATATGAGTGTTTGTTTTTGCAGGATTTGAGATGAAATGTAATAACGTACCCTAGCATAGAGGCTCTGGGGATCAGTTGCAGATCCTCTATTGGCTCTTGTCTTGCCATTCAAGTTAAGGGCTGATGATGATTTGGGGTCTGAAACTTCTCCTGCTCCATTTGTCTCCTGAGAAGCATTGTCATCCTCAGAGCTGTTATAAGAGCTAGAGCTCTGTCGATCCACTGCTGCGTTACTCTCGTTTTCATCTTTCATCACCTTCGCATCAGAGCTGGCCTTTTGGCTCTTCTTTGGCCTCACATTGTTCTTCTTAGTTTTCTGTTCCAATGATTAAGAAAGTTGACAATTAGGATCAATGCTCTATAATAATACCAATGTAAGCCATTAATTATAAAAACTTGGAATGATCAATGCTTACCTCTTTCGACAAACGGGGTCTCTTTTTCGGGTTACTCTCAGATGCATTTTCAGTGTTGGATTTCTCTTCTGCAGCATCATGCATCCTCTTAAGGTGCAGTTCCTTTGGTGCTTGACTGTCATTGGAAATGCCCATTCTACCACTGCCGGAATCTCCAGTGTTACAGACATTGCCAGTGTCACTAAATGCCGGGATGAATGACCCAACATTGCCATCAACATTCCCAGTCATAGAAACATCAATGGATGTAGACATGTCATTACTCATTGGGGTATAACAAGAGTTACCACCAAAGTAGTAATTCTCTGGGTTCAGACTGGCAGTAAAAATGCCACTGCTAGCAGTATAACCGGAACTATCTTCTTGAGGAAGATAGTGCATATTGGAGTTGACAGTGTCTAAAGAATGAAAGAAGCTGTGATTGAACCTGGTCAATCCCATTTCATCACCAGCTTCAGGATCAGGGCAAAGAATGGTTTGGGTTTCAAAATTGAATCCCTCATTGTGCTGGAAAGGAAATGATGAACCTTCATGACCAAGAAAATGTGGAGTGAAATCGAGCTCTTGATCTTCGTTAGAGAACAATCTGCTGAAACACTCCCATTGATCCCCCTCAGCAAAAACACCAAGAGACTCCATTTAGTATGTTTGAGTGTGTATTTGTGTATAGTGCTATAAGGGTGTGAGAAGCTCAATTGCACTGAGGACAAAGCAAAGGACTGGAAACATATTTATACCCCAGAAGCCCTACACAGGAATGTTAGCACAACTGACTGACTTCATTTCTTAATTCCTTGAAACCCTAATCATTGATGCCTCATTCTCTGCAACTGATATCAGGAGTCCACTGTGGGCCCTCAGCCCGCAAATTCCAACTCAGAGATGGGTCCGATTTGGCCCAGCTCATGCAATTATAGGATTAAAATAAGCAGAAACCTGCAATTAGATTATAACACCTAAGAACCCTAATAAGCTAGCTCCCATAATATGAGGGAAAACTGGTACAGGGTCCGGACCAAATGATTGAAGGATCAGCTAAGAGTGATTAGTTAGTATCGAAATTGTGATAATGTTGTTAATTTAGCGAAGGTTAGCGGATGAAGATGGACGGAATTAGAGAAGACAGCATGCGCAGAGAGATGAAGATTAAAACTGGCATTGTTGTGAAACTGTGAGAACGTGGATGGTAGTCTAATATTGAATAAAATAAGAGTCGGCCGGATAAAGAAAATGATGGGAGAGGAGGTCGGCCACATCGTGGTGCTGAGTCTGACATTTGTTTAAGCTTCCGACAAGGTAACCGCAAAACTCGTTCTTGGTCTTGTTCCTCAAAGACCTTAACCTAACCAGTGTTTCGGATCCGAGCTCTGCAACTCAAAGAGTATCTACCATTGACGATTATACAGGAGGTTAAATATCTCTGCGAGCTAGTGTACTGTTTACAACTCATCGATCTGTAGTACCATATCCTGTGTACTTCAAAAGTCAGCTCCAAATACAATGATAATTTTCTTTCCCCGAGGCAGTACAGTTATAAGGAATCATTTCTCTACTTGCAATTGGTGAAGGCAATACTTATCTACGTACACGCCTTCAACGCACTAGTCTTCTTCATTTCTCAGTTTCTTTAAGGCATTTCATCAATCATTACTCTCTGATTTCATTTTCGTGTTAATCAAACATCTTGCTACTCCCTTTAGGGCGTCGTTTCTTGTTTAACATATGAAGAAAATATCACGCCTCTAGATTACAATACCACATCGCTAAACAAGATTTCACCCGATAATGGTCCGATTAACAGCTATGTTATCAAGATTATTGTCTGATAAAAAAACATAATTTGCAGTAAACAACGTGTTATCCCACACAACTGTTCAAGTATATATCATCTAATCAGCTGACATAATCCAAATAATTAAGTGTGATCGATCCTATACAGCCTTATTCTTGGCATCATATCTTGATCCAAGAGCTTAAACTAACATGAGCTCGATCTGTTCACGTAGTACATTCAACAAACAGAAACTCAAAAATGGATTCTGCAAATTTACATACAATGATATGTTGGGATTCGACTAGTTGTATTCTCTTCGCTGCATAACACTGATATGCTTGTGTGTCCCTTTGATGAAATCCCTCTAGCCTAGTTTAGAGCCATGATATAAACAAGTACGTACGTACCCAACTGTCGTTTCTGTATTCTGCCGAGTCTTGCGGTACGGTTTTCATTCTACATTAGTTCCCACGCGTCAGAAAGGGAGATCATTCTTCCAAGTTTTTAATCATATTATGTGCTCCATCTGTTCCACGAACGTTCGATAAGGTCTTCGTTGTAGTTCATTGTATGCAAAAATTTGGCACCGGCCATTGCACGACCTCTGGAGTCTGGAGGAGGGCAAAAGAAAACCATAAAAACCATAAAACACAGCAAGGGAATAAAATCTACATGTGATATATATGGAATTCCCTTAAAATCTGATTTTATTCCTTAAAAAGAGAAAAGAAACTCTGGCTAATACATTCATCGCCTCTTCGCACGATTTTAAGGTTTAATTTAGGCCATTTGTGCATTGAAAATGGCAAAAATGACAATCATGAACTATATATACATATATACGATCAAACTCGAACTAAACTAAACTAAGTTCATGGTTTTGTCTAAGCCACGTGACGGGTGACCCTTTTCATAACCATAACCTTCGTTTTGATTGTTATTAGGTTTGCAAAACAAAGGCATGCACAAGCTTTCTCATTCCTATGTGTAAACCCAGGCAACTGGAATAGGTACATTACATCATATAAAAACGGTTCATCTAGCGTTACTCTTTTATTTCAAGATTTGGTAGAAATTTTCGAGTACGGGAGACCTATATATAAGTTTTGTCTGTTCTGTTATTAGTTAGAAGTCACAGAGAGGATAATAAGGAACCAGAGACCTAAACAACAGTTTCAATGATCTAAACCCTAATGCCTCACACCTAATTAGCACTAACCCTTCTAAACTAATCGCTGATCACAAAAGATAAGCGTTGTTTGTTGGATTAAAGTATTGCTTTCTTACTTCTAAAACTGACCTTTCGTGCATTAACTATAGAAGTCATAAACTGCAACAACACTAAACTAATGACATGGTTTGCCATGAACACTCGAGCTTGCCACGTGAGATATATGATTGAGTGATTCTTTTGGTAACCCTAATTCCAATTGCTTCGTATTAATCATACGAGCTCGATTAATCCTAAGAGCTCGACACTAATAATGTTGAAGAATACACGAGCTCTCTGATCATAAGCTTGCTTGATAATGTCAAAGAAATCAAGCTTATTCTCTCTTCGATCCACCTCAATTTTTCTTCTTTAATTTCATGCAAATTTTAAAATTTAAAACCACATAAATTATTCGTTATCATCTTACACACATAAAATTGTATGGGTTTCTTAAAAATATTTATCATAATTAGAGAAATACATACCTCCCTAACAAAACGAAAAGGTAATGAGAGGTTCGACGCGCGTCAACAACGTTAATGACTTAAAAACCCTACACCCAATCACATTATTAAGGAATATATGATGCACTAATCCCTTTAAACTAATCAGTAGAAGACAAGCTTGGTGTTTGATTATAATTTTTAATTTTTTTTTTGTATATAATATATCCCACAATAACTATATATAAACATCTCATATTTATATATTGGAATAATTGTGATTTACGGTTATAATTATGAGTGATTTTATGGACTGTCAGGGACTCGAATATATTAACTTATGACACACTAGTTTATTTTAATTTCGGTATGGAGAGCAAAAAATTATATGATTGGCTAACGGACCAGTTCCTACGTCCACGTCAGAAAAGTCAGAAAGAATGTGCAGGACGAAAAGTATAATGTGCTTGTTGACTCCTATGCGTCACAAAATAAATTAAAACCTATTGGTGGTTTTTCCAAACGTGTGACGGTGTGAGTCCAAACCATTGCACATCGCTTCTCAATTATGTAAGAGATGCACCAAAAACAGTTTCTTAATCTTGCTTTCTGATCTTAACATGTCGTACTTATGATTTTCTCCATCTGTTTTTCACTGATTAAGTACATTATTAAGGAGACGAAGAGCAACTTTCCCAATGAAGTAGATAGGATTATATATTATTAAGCCGGTCTCTAATGAACTAGATTAACTGAATAACTGATCACATGTTTCATACCATAGATTTTCGTTGAAGTGTTCAAGAACAAGTTGATACGTCGGAGTCGTTTTAACTCTCCGACTTATCATCGTTATCTCACAGTTGTATATACTTAAATCGTCATCTCACAGTCGCATATATTTAAATTTAAAACGTGAACGAAGCATTAAGTGTGTCATAATGTACACAATTAAAATTTTCTCCTCGTGTCTGATGTATGCAGGACTGCGAGCAAAATAAGCATCTTCCATTTTCGATTACGTGGGATTAACACGATGTCACAAGAAGTAGAAACTCAATCAGCCACCAAGCGCATTATTAACCTTTGGGCCTAATATGAATGAAGCCACTAATGAGGAGCCTCCTTTGTGTCCTCCAGACCCTGTGGCCCATTCACATACTGAAATCCAAGAGAAACAAGGTCAGTTTTTTCCTGTGTCAACAAGTAATTTCTTAGTGGAAAGTCTGTACCATCACTGTGATTAGCTGAGATTAGCACAAGGTACAACTGCAAAAGCAAATGTTACAGAGCTGCAAAAGCAAGGTACAACTTCTTACTCAGTAACCAGGCAAAGTTATCATCATCACTTTGCTGTAATATTACCATACAAACATAAGCAATAAAAGAAAATCGGGTACTTATTTATGCTCCTTACATGCCATCTACCAAGTTTTCTCAACTCTTCAATCATCAAATGTAATCGAATCCTTTAAAACAGCCATAGGCGCCCCGCTTAATTTAATTTGTTTTGAGACTGCAGCTCCGATGAAAGCTCCAGAATCTAAGAACTCATATGGCAAAGAGCATCAATCTCATACAATCATGCTCCGGGTGCATTGATGAGAACAAATAACGGATTGTCTCCCAATCGTTCCCGACCCTGAAACATGCCATACAAGAAAATCAGCACTGAATCAATGAAGAAAATAAACATCAAGAATAACAGATGCGTCTTCTTTTTACTTGTGAGGGTAATGATGTGCAGGAAATTAATAAGTAGCTTGATGGCCAACACATCTACTCTAAAGAGTGTGATGATACCGGATCAATGTTCTTGATGTTTGAAATTCTACTAGTCACTTCTTGAAAATCATCCACTTTGGTTTATAACAAGTGTATAAGAATAGTTGAATAGTAGGGAAGACCCAATTATCCCAAAATTAATCAATGATGAGTGTTTCTAGTACTGTGTATGCAATGGCATATTGATACCTTTAGTTCTGGCAGTGCAATTACACAGGCACATTCTACCACCGTCACCCCAACTCGTTCTGCAACAAGAAACAAAAACTGTGAGCCACCAAACAAGAATCAATTGCCTATAAACTTGTAACATTATACTAAGATGTTACACAGACCATCTAAGGTGTATGCCAGTAAGACTTATAGGATATCGGAACATTGCATTTCAATTCTCATTATCACCATTCTGTCACACCCTTATCTCTTGATAAGTAGTTGTCAAATCTGAACAAAAGAAGGCTGTTGAATATAAAGATGGTTCCGTTCTTTCACAAGTCTTAAATGAGCATAGTTCCTAACTCATAAAAAGCTATGGGGTAATTTCCTTTCTCTCTGTTAGAACATGCAAGTAATGAGGCAAAATTTTGTGGTGAATCACTTGTGAATCAATATTTTTAATTGCTCGTGAACCCAAATATCTAATACTAATAGCCACCCCGTCTCCCCAAAGCGGTTAAAAAGGATCCCTACTGCAAGACAACTAGATTCCCACTTGATAGGACAAAAAGAAATTTTGGACTGAAAGTTTGAGACCATTATTTAACAAGAAAACCAAGCAGAAAACAATTATAGAAAAATGCTTTGATACACACCAAGTAGCCTGATTGCAGCACCCAAAGTTCCTCCAGTTGCAATAAGATCATCAATGATCAAGGCACGTTCTCCTGCTTCTACAGCTCCCACATGCATCTCCATCGTGTCTGTTCCATACTCCAAAGAGTACTCTTCAGAAATAACCTTCCCTGACACAATCAAAGTATAAGCAATATATGTAATTGTGAGAATCAGATGCATTCAAGCACAAAATGCTGGCTGGGTAGATAATATGTATCTAGCACATTAAGAATCACATTGTTGTGATTTCATCAACACATAGTGATTAAAACACCACAATATATAACACGAACGCGCACAAAAAAGAAGAAGGAAAAAACAAACAAACAAACAAAAACAAGAAACAAACAAAGTCTATATATATGTTGTATTTAACCGAAATCTTGAAATTTATTGCTTGGATGCCCATGTTCTTACAATCTTACGCCCAGGTCGGATTTGAGTACTTTCCCCAATTTTCTCCATAGTCTAATCAGAGCATTATTTTACCAAGATTACACAGATCAGTGGCTTTTGAGATCGTAGTTTCATTTATTTAGTTTGAAAGGGTCTCTGTTCTCCTTGTAAAATGACTCATAGTCTATTAATCAAAAATTTCTCAACAAAAGTGACCTATATGTCCGTTGCATAGCTAAAAGGTAACCTTAGTTGAATCAAGGCATCAAGCTGAACAAAGAATCTTATTGTGGTTGTTTATTTAGACACCCTCTATGCCCGTACTTCATGAAGCTAGACCGAAATATTAAGTTATCATGGTCTGCCAGTAAGTCAGTAGCTAAGCAAGGTTTTTCAGATTGAATGAAAAAGAAGAGTGATCAACATACCAGGCAACTTATTCGGCTTTCTCATAGGTACAAATTTAGCCCCAATGGCCAGCGCAATGGGAGGACCAAAAATAAAACCTCTAGCTTCGATACCTGCACACGATGTCATCCATGAAACTCAACATAACAATCATCAACCAAAATACAGTAGATAAAACATACATCATAGTCACTAAAACTGATAACAACTCCCTAACCTAGGATTTGGTTGAACTGCAACTAATCAACTAACGTTTTTCATGAAATAACATACTTACGGTAGAATCTAAAAAACTAACATGTGACAGGTCTTGCCACGACTGAAACGGCTACCAAAACCGAGTGATTCTACTAAATGAAGTAAAAGTAGTCAAAGTAAACTCAACGCCAAGCGAAAGAGCATGTTGTAAGATTTAAATTACCTGCAACAACAGAGATTTCCTTGTCTTTGTACCTCTCAACAAGCAAATCAATGGTATCCTTGAAAGCTTGAGTATCCAGAAGTAAGGTAGTAATATCCTGGAACATAATCCCTGCCATAAAACCACAATCTATTTCAACACCAAAACTCCACTAAAACCCAAAACCACCCACTACCCAGATTACATATTGGACCTCACTTGTACTCAACTATAAACCCGAAACCGATCAAACTCACCAAATCGAATACCAGTTCACTCACATCTCAGAATACTCAAAACTAAAATGTGGAACAGAACGAATGAAAGATTACCTGGCTTGGGAAAATCAGGGATGACTCTGATTGAAGAGGCAATTCTTTCTAGGCGAGGATCTTGGACATCTCCGGCGGCCATCTCTTCAACTTGCACAGAGTCACTCTCACTCACTAAACCACTCAAACACGCAGACCAAAATATCAGTGCGACCTATATAAATTGTTTTAAAAAACACACCCACCAACCCCTAAAATAAATTTAATGACCAAATTGCCCATCTCTTCTAGTTTTTATTTCTCTTCCTGCTATATCCCTCTATACTCCGACAGATCTATAATCCCTCAATACTCCGTGTGTGTCATGATCGATCAAAAACGGAGCTTACCGGCGCAGCGAGGAGGAGAAGGGAGGGTAGATCGGTAATTTCGCAGTGCAACTAAAGGTGAGTGAGATTTGGCTGCGGAGGTTTTGAACAGAGCAGCTGCGAAAGTGGATGAGGAGGTGGTGAAGGCCGGTGAGGAAGTCGACGATTTTGACCGGAGAATAAGTGAGGTGGTGCTTCGCAGCAGCATCATGACTCGGTTTAAAATGTTAGAAATTAGAGGAAGAGGGAGTGTGATGCGTGTAACAAGTGTGGCGGGCCTCTGATCTCAGGGGTGTTTTGGTCTGTTCGGTAAGTGACTAACTGTATACAGAGATTAGATTTAAACTGGAATAAAGTGAGGTGGAAAAGAAGATCAAAAGCTTTGATCATCACACAAGTTGGGCGGTTTGTTGTTTATACCTTTTTTTAAGGAGAAGTGCAATTGGCCTGTTCTTATGTCAGTCCCTCCTAATTCGTTTTTCTTCTTGTTCATAATGGCTAATGTCATGCCTCCTTAGTGATACTTCTTGTCAAGACCTCGTGAATTTTGTTGGATTAAAATAAATAAATACAAATGAAAAGTCACTCAAAACTTGATGAATGCTGAGGGATAATCATGATACATACCATCAGTGGAAGACTCGTAGGAGCTGGTGAAAGCAATAGCTCAAGCTAATACCATTTGCTAAGCAATAAGCGACTTGAAGCTTCCTCAGCGATTTGTTTTGACGAACAAGGGCGAAAATTTAATTAGAAATTAAAGTTTTTTCAAAATTTAGGGTGCGCTATAGCTCACTAGAGCTCGTGTGTAGGTACGTCACTGCCAACCTCCCGGCTTGGTTAGGTTCCAAACCTTGTTTCGAAAAATAAAAGTAAAACAATACCGATTTAGAATCGGTAAGGCACTTCACCGAAAATTCCCTAAATCCGCACCGGCAAATGCTCTTTATCCATATATGTCTTATTGGGCCTCAAATGTTTTGGGTCATTTGTGAAGTTCTACATTGGTATCACGAAGCCGGATTGTCCAGTTGCCCAATAGGCCCGAACCGCACAAGGAGGTTACTACACTGACATATGCAAAGACGAAACTGTCCATCAGCATCTGCCGCCTTTTATGTGAATGTGAACGGACGGCTGCTTCCCGCAAACTTCTTCTTCTTCTTCCATATGGAAACCTAATCGAATCAGATACTTCCAAACACACTCCACGACTTCTCTTCTCTTTTACCACTTCCCATTTTCTGTATTTTCCAATCTTGCGTTCTCACTGCTTATCAAACCATTAATTTAATCATACGTATTTGTTTTTCCATTGGAATAATAACGAATACCAAGTCCAGAGGAATAAAGTAAAACCTCACATGTTTATCATTCTCAGTTTCATTTCGCCTTCTTCTTCGGGGGGGGAGAGAACCTTGTGCGCTATACATGTATATATTACTTTTAACGTGAAAATGAAACCCGTGCGTGTTATAGAAGGCGGAACTAAGCTGATTTAGTAGAATAGTAGTAGAAGATTAGTACCACTGCGTGCTGAATAGGTTAGCGGAATCGGATATTCGTCGTATGTAAACAATGACTTCAAATATTTATATATGCCTGGCTACTCATCGACTCATTCCAACTGAGTTCTACTTGTTCACTACTCTCTGTTGTATATGTGTATTCTTATCTTGAAACTCCAAGCTTGCTTCTCTTTTATTATTTCTTTTCATGATTATCGTATTCTCAATAGTTGTAAATAATAAATCCTAAGTATTCCTAAATATATAGTTGCTAAGTGACCTCTCCAGATTCCCCGAGTTGTTATTATTGCTATACAATGAGCAAAGCTATATAAACATGCAAATTACTATACAATGAGCAAAGCTATATAAACCGGCGCGGCGGTGCCATGTATACCATGACATTAATTGCTTCTAATCCAAGAAATGTTATGCTTTATTATCTCCATTTTCCTTATCTTCAGCCAAAACAATGCACTCATTAGCTAGACTCTCTCCTTCTTGTTATTTTAATTTGGTGCATAATAATGTGCATATACAAGCAAGCAAAAACAAGTAGAAAAATCAAGGGCGATGGTTTTGTCACTCCATTTTGTCATATATACCACTTGCACTTGTTATAATTGTGTAATTCAGGGTGGATATTACAAGTGACAAAGCATTCTTAAATGGCTCCCCATAGTTCAAACTTGTTTGAGAAGCAAATTAACTACATTAATCGATCCAAAACGTGAATTAATGAAATCATTGTATAACTTTAACATAGTCCTCCGTTGTTTTCAATATATTTTTTTGTTACACAAATTAATGGCTAATTGAGTTACCACTATAAGACTAGCTGTTTGAGCAATTTAAGGTATGTCGACCAATTTTTAAGGGGTGTTTTTCATAAATTAAAGTTCGAACTAAATACCTCATATTACCAGGAGTGTCCTCACAACCCACAATATTAATCCTACTTGCAACTTAACATGTTTTTATTAAACCAAACCCATTGCGTAATTTTTGTTTTTTTGTTTACTCGTCAGAAATTCACTACGAGAGTGTTGTTGCTTATAGCAATGAGTGGCTAAAAGGCAGCAATCGCTTCCAACAAAGTGAGAGCAGAAGCTTTCACTAAAAAAATTAAAAATAAAACGTGAGAATATTTAGATGCCATATGGCAGCTCCGATCCTTCTTGTCATTTTGGACAGGGTTGAGTGTAGGGCTTGAATCCTTTGCATGTCCACGTCATTCCTTACGGGATAAGGCTTCCACTCTTTTTACACATCAGCTTAGAGTAAACAGTTTAGGCAACCCTTTTGAACGTTTTCACTTTCATCCAATTCAAAACACAAGCACAGTAACTTCTAAATTACAGCATAACTAATCACGGACATTAATTTGCTCCCAATTTACCACAACTATCAGACGTCAGGCTCAGCCGCTCAGGCTCATTCATATATGTCGACCATGACTAAGTAACAAATCTGATTACAGTAATTAAATTACGGGGGTGGTGAAAATTATAGAAATCTAGGCGATGATAGAAGCAACTAGTCAGCACAACTTTTCCCTTTGATTACTTCACTGATGATGATCTATATATAATTAGTCGGCGGGGGGTACGTGTCTTTTTCGAAGATGCTGAAGCATAAGCCTCTCACTTTTCTAGCTAATTATAACGAAGCCAACCATCGAAGAAAAGCCAGCCAACCCTCCTGAGTGGAGAGTCAAACAGATAAGAAGAAGAAGAAGAAGAAGAAGAAATCAACTTGGACAGTATTTAAAACACGATCGATGACCAGTATACTACTACTGAACTCTCGGTCGACTCTCTCTGCTTCGAAGAACCGCTCGCTCTTTCTAGAAGTATCAAGTGTGATAGCACATACGTACATCGTCAATATTATTATCCAGGTGTGACGCAATCGTGAACACAGATATATATAGTCATGAACGACCTTTCAATTTCGGGTGAGGCTGCGGAAACGTGTGCATTGAATTAGAGCACACTATTGTGTATGATTTTATTCATCATAATAAGCAAGCAACCGCTGAGGCAGCTCAGCAGAGACTCACGTCAATGTAGACGAGTCCATCGTATGCATCGATATTGTTCTCGACTTAATAATATTTGTCTACATACGAAATTATCCGGTAATTACGGACACATAAACAAAAGAAAAAGAAAAAAAAGGTAAGATATGTGGAAGTAGGAAAGGTCAACAGTCCCTTCAAAATATCTAATTCGATGAGTGTGCTTAATTGGGATTTATTTTATATTAGGCTAATCAGATTTGAAAAGTTTAGTGATTAAAGGGAAACATAGGCAAATGGTATGCCTAATATTAGGATGTACAAACTACCCCACAACCTCTCAACCACTGGTTAGAAGCACAGTATCCTCCACCGCCACTAACCCAAACCTCCCATGTGATCATCGACATGGCTAAGCAACCCCTTAATCAATCCACACTTGAATTCTTAACACATTCATGCATGCTTGACGTAACACCATACCCAACTCCCCCAAATAAATCACAACTAACTATACAGCCTGTGAAGTGAGCCAAGGAAAACTCCCCGTGGTTACTGTGAATCCGTTAAAGCTTTTAATCGCAAATTACCGGAAGATTTATGTGAATTTTCCGTAATGTACGGAGAGCCGTTAGATTAGTTACTATTTATGACGTTATTAAGTAACCTTATATTCGTCGAAATTAGAAGCAATATAAAATATCTGAACACGGCTGCTACTGTTTCGGATTTTGCTAATGAATCAGAGCCGGCCAAAGACCGAAGACCTGACCGCGTTTATTTGGAAAAATTGCAATAAATTTGACTTTGAAGATGTCTTTGGGTTTGGGCCCGTAAACTTTGTTTGGAGTTAAAAAGGGTGAAAACGGAGGCCCACCCTAAAACACTTGCACTCTTTGACCGACTTCGATTTTTGGTCATTCTTGGCCACCAAGAAAAGTAAAACGTGCTGCTCTCACTAACTTAGGTAAGTCTTTAATTTCGCAAAATGGGAAAAATAATAATAATTGTTAAATAGGACACTTGGCCTTGGAGGACACTACTACTGCTTTCCTACCACTTGTCACGCAACTTCCAACTCTCCCATCGCAACCCCTTCCCTTATAAACCCCCCCACTCTCTCCATTTCTCTTCACTCTCACTCATTCCAATCTCTTCTCTTCTCTTCTCTCATTCACATAATACTCAACACTCCTCTCTCTGTTCTCAAATCTCAACAAAGCAAAAACCAAACCCAACAACAGTCTGCTATGGCTTTGGAAGCTCTCAACTCTCCCACCGCCGCCGGCCAAGGCTTTCACTTTGATGAGCCCAAGCTCCAGTACTCGGAGCCATGGACCAAGCGCAAGCGCTCCAAGCGTCCACGAAGCGTCGAGCAGGCGGCCGCTCCGGTCTCCGAGGAGGAGTATCTCGCTCTCTGCCTCATCATGCTCGCTCGCGGCGGTAACAGAGGACCACCCGTCACCACCGCCGCCGCCGCCTCAAACCCAATTCCGGTAACTGAACAGGCCACGTCAGCGCCGGCCAAGGAGAATAACCTAGAGCTCAGTTACAAGTGCTCTGTTTGTGACAAGGCTTTTAATTCCTACCAGGCTCTGGGTGGACACAAGGCCAGCCACAGGAAAGGGTCTTCCGCCGTCACCGGCGGTGAAGGACCCTCCACGTCGTCGACTACCACCACCACATCCGCTGCGACTGTCTCAAACGCCTCAGGTAGGTCCCACGAGTGCTCCATCTGCCACAAGTCTTTCCCCACCGGCCAGGCCTTGGGAGGGCACAAGCGTTGCCACTACGAGGGCGGCGTCACCGCCACCAAGTCCGCCGCAACCACCACCACCAGCGCCGTGACCACCTCGGAGGGAGTGGGGTCAACCACTCACACCGTCAGCCAACAACACCGTGAATCGTTTGATCTGAACTTACCGGCCTTCCCGGAGCCTTTGTCGCGAAACTTCTTCATGTCCGGCGACGACGAGGTGGAAAGCCCTCATCCGACGAAGAAGCCCCGTCTGTTCATGAGCCCCAAAGTTGAGATATCACTCAATTAGGGCCTGGCCACCATGACGACAACTATATAAATTTAATTAGGAAATGAAATATTTTCATTTATTAATTAGCGTGTAATTTGCTTTTCCGGTTGGAATTCAATTTGTTTGTTATGTACATACTATTTGCTGCTGTTGAAGCAATCCGAAATTCAATTGATTATTTTTCATCACATACCAATTCGGCAATTCCTTAAATTTATCCTCATTATATAATTATTCACATTATGTAAATACAACGATATAATTCTCATCGCCGAGCATGTTTGCGATTTCTCGGCGATGAGTCGTAGTAGCATGGACGTTTCACGAAGACAATGCAGGGCAAAAAGCCTATATTTTTGTTTCTGTTACCAACCGACTAACTGAAAATGGTACACAGCGCATTTGTTTTAGCACACACCGAGTGGCACTGTCCAGCTACAATCCATGAGGTTCACGCGGAATCACAAGTCGGCGATTATTTTTCCACCCTTTTAATTTCGATTCAGAATAATCGTCAGTGTGAATCGGATAAGATAGACTCGGAAGTTATTTTGGTTCTGTGTTCGCGTGTAGAAATAGTAGGAATAGATTTGGGAGGACAGGTGTGTTTACTTGAGCTCACTTTCGGGTTCGGTTCTAAGCGAGATGCTCTGCAACCGCGACGGTATGACACGTGTAACCGTAACGCCGTCCAAAATGACACGAACCACTGCCATGACGAACGCCTAACGCTGAGAAACGTTTACCATGTGTTAACAAAAAAGGTTAATTTTGCATGCCATGCTTCGTCTCTATCGTCCTCCACTCTTCCAGACATTCCTGATTCCTCTACTAAATTCCGTACATTGCCTCTGGCTTTCTATGTCCGATTAATTTAGACCAGATTTACCGAGCTCAGTAAAAAAATTAAACAAAGGGGAAGCTTTGACTTAGTTGCAAAGTAACGAGTGGGAAACATTCTCAAGTCTTCTGGTAATATTGTATAGTATTGTTGCTGTAAGAGTAGTCAACGTTCGTTTTAGTTCTTGAAAAGTCTAGATACAGCTCGACGAGGCTGACCTTGTCTAAAAACTGAACTAGTCAACAGCTGGGGGTTTACCAAACTAAGATGCAACAGAGAAGGTTCTCTGCATGCGCTTAGCAAACTATAGCCCTAGAAGTACCCGGATCGATCCCTTTGAATGTAATGTGCTGAGAAATTTAAGCAAAAGCTGTGTGCGGTTTAGGAGAAGTTTTTGGACAAATCAAAGGAAAATGTATCCGAATTTCCGGCACTTAAAAAGGGTAACTTCCGGTGAAGCTTACGTGCTTGAGCAACCTGATTAACGCAAAAGAGTATTGCTTGGAACATGGAACAATGAAGGAGGAATTTAAGAAGAAGAAGAAGAAGCAAGAATGGTAAGGAGGTACGGATGACAAGTAGCAGCATTTGCGTGTACGTATGAGAATGTTATATTCGACATCTATAACCTTGCATCCATTCCAGCTAGCCTTCCTAAATCCAATGTGTTAACTTGGACATTGAACATAGATAAGCTTGTTTTAAGGCTTTAGGCAATGCTTTGACCAGCGAATGGAATCTGGAGTTTCGCATTAGATATGTGCGAGTTGGGTCTCAACATGATAGTATGAATTATTATAAAAAATAGAAACGTTTGGTCAACTATTTTCGTACCAAGAGAGATGATATATATTGACCAAATTTGCTTCCAACGGTGTAAATCTGGAGAGAGATCGAGTGTTTTATGAATTTATGATATATTTTACAATTTCGTTAATTAAGACTTTAAAGAAAAAAAAACACTTCATCACTGCATTTTGATTCAAAGTTTTTATCTCGCATGCATCTTCTTGTAATCGTTCTAATTAAATTGTGAAAATTAAGATTCGATGCACTTTAGATATTTTGATACTAAACGATGAAGAGGTCAGTCAAGGTAAGCATTATTGAGCATGTACGCACAGTTGAAGAATCTGTAACCGCGTAGGATTGCGATTGCAAAGACTTGATCATCTTCTCACAAAGTCTAGTCTATGGCCAGTACTGTACTGGAAGGCACGCATGCAACACATTTGTGCATTTCATACTTCACATCCTAACTTAGACATTTGGCACTAGCATACACTATACTTGTTATAATTTATTGAATTCTTACCTTATCATCCATATCATGCGCATTTTCTCAATGCCATTATAAACTACTTGTCTAAATATATCCATCATCTCTAAAAAGGTCTGAAAGCCTTTCTACATTTCTAGTTCACTTGTGGCTCTCATCTGTTCCAATCCTACTTAACAGTCCTCACCATTAGATATTA
The DNA here is from genome assembly GCF_000184155.1 of Fragaria vesca subsp. vesca. NCBI lineage: Eukaryota > Viridiplantae > Streptophyta > Magnoliopsida > Rosales > Rosaceae > Fragaria > Fragaria vesca. Next base: position 19,824,279 of record NC_020492.1, on the reverse strand, counting down.
CATTACAGATTAGTACTGGCATGGCTACACCAGTATTAGGTCGTTGTCCAATCCGTCACGCAATCAAGAGAGCTTAGCTGTTTGATTAAGTTTATAATCCAATCGAACAGCGATGACACATTGCTAGCTACGTACTAGCCAAAGCAGACCAATGAGTTATTAGTTGGTGGGCTAACTAACTATGCGACTGGAGATAAAAGTAGACCCCTTGGTCTTTCTATGACAATGGCTTGTTAAGCAACTAGAGCATTAATCCCTACATATACAACAACTAAACAAATAATACCCACCTAATCAGTTAATGCCGCCCACAGTTCAGTGGAAATTTGATCGACCACACTAATCAGCCAGCTTAGTCATATAAACTTTATATATTTGCTACCGACTACATATTAATCGACAACTCGTGCAATGCTTGCCTTACAGGTGCTACCTTAGCCAGTCATATATGTGCTAGCTACATGCAAACCCAACAAAAAAAAAAAAAAAGTCGGAATTTATTTGCATTTAGTTAATAATTTCATAAAACGGATATGATCGAGTTTATGAGTTCGAATCTCACTACTTCAGTGAATAACCGATTCTTCGGAGAAGTTTCTGTTGGCCAAGTTCTGTGTGTCTGGGTACTCGGTTCTTGTTTGGTACGTTAAGGCAAAGGTTAGTACAACCCCTAAACCTAAACCAGTTTCTTGGCAAGTTGGAGACTTCGTCGACCACAATCCAAGTGATCCACTACTGGCTTTTCTACCTAATGTTTTTCCAAAATGACAAATTAGCCACACCTTCGCCTACTCCCTACGTTCCTTTTTTTAACAACCGACCTGGACCACTGATACAGTGATACGTAGTGGCTTATGCTCGATGAGTTGCATGCCCCCATTTTTAATGGAAATGGAGCTTTCGTCGACGAGATGACACGTGGCTTCGGCAGCCACCACCTAAAATGCTTCCACACTTTTGAGTGAACAAGCTCCATGCTTCCCCTTTACGTAGCTATCTGCCATGTTTGTTTAGTTCTATATTACTCTCGCGCTCTTCTCTGTCACCTGATTACACTAATCTGACTTATACATCAATTCGAGGAGGAAGAATACATGTTCACCTGGTCAGTTAGTGACTAAAAAATTTATGATCAATTATCATTGGTTGTAAAAATTATATAACGACTACGACATGCATTACTTCGGCCTCGATGAAAACATGGAATCTGTGTCAAATTCTCCGTTTATATGAGAGGCGCAAGTTCCAATCCAAAGCATTTGGTGGAAAATATAACACTTGCATAACGCGGCCCGGCCCATTGTAGCCCAATCCATAAACCAGGCCCCAGCAAGGAACCAGCACCCAGTGTTAAACTCAAATTTAAAAAGATGTTTAAGTTGATCAAAGCCCAATTCAAGTTGAACAATGATAAATTTACAAACCCTCAAGATTAGACTTTCAAGAAGAGGATCTGACACTAGCCCTTCTCTTCTCTTCTCTTCTCTCTCTTTCTAGGAAGCAGGCTCTAGCTAGCTGCTTCTTTCCAGTGGAGACACAGAATTCGAAAAAACTTGGGCATCAAGTATAATTTCCGGTGAGTTTCCCTAGGTCCATTTTGGTCAGAAATACTGAACCGCATACCCCAGTTTAACAATCCTGTGGCAAAAAAAGGACACTCATTCAAAACAAAAGCCCCTGTTGTGGTTCAAAGCCTTCTAAATATAAACACTTGCATTAATTAACACTCAATTATTGGTGTAAAAAACTCCCATTAACTAACTGCTTGTGTGCTAAGCTTCTCTTTGAAAACAACATGGCTAGTGTGTTCATATAATATCATCTATTTTAACCTGTTTCTAATGATAGTATTAAAATATTGATCGAAACTACAGGTAAAATTTGTAGATTCATCGAACTTACAATTTAGAATCTAATAATTTAGAAACGACTTTTGCTCTTGAAAGATACTTACGCACTAAAAAACATAGTTTTTATTCTGATTGGCAGATTGGGTTTCAATTTGCGTATACGATTTTTGCATCTACTAAATAATTCATGTAATTTAATAAGCACTTCCTCAAAGAAAATGAAAATTATTAGTCACCAACCTATGACCTCCAGGGGAAACGCATAGGACGTGGTTCACAGTTGATGGGCCTCTAGAGTAATGGGAACCCTAGAAAGCTGCAGCCGAGTTAGTAATGCGCACCCAAACCCAGCCCCCAAAACGCAGCTTAAAAGATTGATAATCCAACGGTTAAGACCCCAAAAAGTCGCATGATTCAACGGCTGGATCAAGGTCGCGGAGACACGGAGCCGCGCTCTGTCTCGCCCAGAGTTTGGAAGATATTCCCTTCGACAAGACTAACCCATGTGGGTCGTGGGTCCCTCCTTCGAAAAGTCCTCACCGTCAAAAATCGCAACCGCTTAAACTCAACCATGGTTAAACACTTGACACACCCCACACCTTGCTCTCCACGCCTTATTACTCTCTAGTTGCTTCTATTCTGTTTACTCTCTCACTCTCTCTTTCTCTCTCAAACAACCAAAGCCAAAGCAAAAAATTTTGAATCCGAACGACAAAAGCCAAAGCAAAATTAAGATTAGGTTGAATCACTTACCTGAGTTTGATCGGACGGCGAAGATGAGCTGCAACGGTTGCCGAGTCCTACGGAAGGGGTGCAGTGAGACATGCGTACTGAGGTCCTGCCTCCGCTGGATCGATTCTCCCGAATCCCAAGGCTACGCCACCTTGTTCCTCGCCAAGTTTTTCGGCCGTAGCGACCTCTTGTCCTTCATCTCCGCCGTGCCTGAAAACCAACGCCCTGGTATATATTCTTTATTTATTTCTACATATATTTCATATACAAAATAAACAACAAACTGAGCATATAATGTGAAGGAATGAATTTGATTTTTTTTGTTGTTGTTGTATTTCAGCTCTTTTTCAGTCTCTGCTTTTTGAAGCGTGCGGGCGTACGGTGAACCCGGTGAGCGGAGCGGTGGGGATTCTCTCGAGCGGGAACTGGCACGTGTGTCACGCGGCGGTCCAGACGGTGTTATCCGGCGGTGTTTTGAGGCCGTTACCGGCGATGCTGACGCCAAACCTGGACGAATCATCCCAAGTCACTATCAACAGAGGCTCATGCGGAATTCAAAACCCCCGCTACACATCCGTACCGTCCATGTTCGACGACGACGTGGAGCCGTTGGATGTAGGACTCTCGCTGAAGCCGAATCTCGCGGCGGCCGGAGGAAGAGGACGAGCGAGGGGATGGAGCTGTGCAGTTGATCGAATGAGAGACACGGTGTCGTTTAGCTCCGAAGATTCGGTCATGACTACTAGCGGTGGCGGCGGCGGTTCGGACGGTGGCCGCAAGCTTTTGAACCTTTTTGTTTGAGCGACTCAGATTCTGTGTCTATGAAAGTATGAAACTATGAAGTATGAAAGCTATAAGAGAAGCATAGAGAGTGAGAGAGAGGGAGAGAGAGCTATTTTGTTGAACTGGTGAGGTCTAGAGTCTAGACTGTAGAAGAGAGTAATGTAATAAGAGGGAAAAATGGTAACCGGAGCCCGTCAGTTTTTTGTTGAAATTTTCCGGTGAAACTCTCTCTGTCTGCATTTTTAATTTTAACTTTTTAACTTAAGATTACGTTGATAATGGTGACGTCGTAATTGTCCGCAACTAAGTCTTGTCCTGGCCGCACGTCGTCGAATTAAGGCTTCTGAGAATTACAACTCTGGTTTTGAGTAGGAAGCTGGAGAACATTATCCGTCGGATGAAATTACCAAATGGTGAAATTAACTCTTGTGGTGCTCCATCTAATAAATGCTTTATCTTAATCCTGAAGTGGAGAACTTGAAGAACTAGGTAACCTACCATAATCTGCAAGTTTACTCTAACAGGGCTTTTCTCAAACAATGCTTTCACATTAGCTATTGAGTTGAAATCTTAAGCTATGCATGTGCGATGAGATGAATGTTTTATCAGATCGATATGATTCGGAGCAGTTCGGAGATGAAGTCATTGAAGGGAAATGTCATTATGCCTTTCTTTAAATATGGTCCTTGATTATTATTTTTTGAATGTTTTGTTATGTCTTCGGAACTTGGGTGGACTGAGCGTAGAAGACAACATTCACGAGGTTTATCAAGTTCAACTACAACTTTAATTGTTAACATGAGCGTTTTATATTTAGCTAATAACCAAACAATACAAATTCAGAATGCACGCGTGCGAATCATGCACCATTGAGACATGTTGTAGTACTCGAGAACGTTCCATACCTAAAGCGTTACCATATTAGTAACCAATACTAACTGTATGAAACCGTGGTCTTGGATGTAACTAAGTAAAATAATTATTTTTAAAATTAAATATTTTGTTTTTGTTGATTGTAAATCATTTCATTTACATCTAACCCCTCCTTGAACTGCAGCAAAATCTTATCGATATGGAAAGCCTACTTATTACTCAGAGAGGGGCTCTCTTTATGTATGTTTAGATCTGCTAGCTTGTACTTGAGCTTATGAGCCATTATGATGGAACTAATCACTGATGACCCCTGCAGTTCTGGGCAAGTGCATCAACCCAGTTTCACATGAATGCAGAAAGCTCCAGAGATAAACGCATCCCTATACTGTATAGATCACAGTGAAGCCACTGTGGAGGCATTTGTCTTATTGAGGTGATCACCGCCATAGAGGAACCAAATTCCTCCAGGCAAATCTAGGGGGGGTTCGAATTCAGGTTCAGAAAGGCACATCAAGTATTTGACTCCACTGTCATGGTGGCCAAGCAAAAGCACATCATAGACCCGAATTGAAGCATATGAAAAATGAAAGATGATTCATATTTTTGTGTTGGGTCCCGCCCTAAAAATTGTTAGTTCGGAGTTGGAAAAGGTGGAGAGAAGATGGGTGCGGTGCACGTCAGGCCCATCCACGGCCATCGGAAGTGGGTTCCACGGCATCGCCACCACCCAATTTCCCCTTTTCTTCTTTCTTTCTTTCTTTCTATTATTATTATTTTTGTTTCTTTATTGCTTTTTCATAACATAGTAAAAATGACCAGTCGAAAAAAAAACATAGTAAAAATGACGTTGCAAATCGTATCCCCCCAAAGACTTTGTTCTAATCCATTCGCTTCGCCTCGCCGCGTCTCTCAAAGATGCTGTGGGCCCCTCCCCGACCACTACTACTTAACCATGGTTACCACTGCGTGTCCCATCGGGGACATCCGATGGTTACCACTGCGTCTTCGGTTTGCTGCTTCTCTTGTTTTTTATTTATTGTTGGATAAAAAGCAGATGAGCAAGGGGCTCGGACTCACCGGCCCAACTACGGCAACAAATACGACTGCCGTACAAACCATATGACATTATCTCGCAGCTCACCGGATTGGTCTTTAGGTCTAAAAAACTCAGCGGATTAGTCTTTAGACCTAAAAAATTTTAAAAGAATCGTGTGATTTCATTTAAAAACAAATACACCGAGTGCTGGTTTATATATCTTTGAGAAATCTGTGAGGCATTTTCTTGACGTGCTAAAAAAATCAACACAAATATTGATAAGTTCTGACCAACGATATGAAGCTTTGTTCATCCATATTGCATAAAGCTAAAACTAATGCTTGGATAATTAAATGGAAAGCTGTTTGAAATAATCACAAAGATGACGATGAATCAGGTCACGAATGTAACCAAATATACACTCATTAACGGTTGTTGCCACAGCATGAACTTGAAGCATTTGCCTAACCCAGAATGGTATGAGATAGGGTAAATACTAAATAGGACGAAGGGGGTTAAAAACTCACTGTAGGCAGTCCTTTACTTTTTACCCCATATTTCTTATCCAATAGTTGGAAACCCATGATATTCCAGGAAAACAGATAAAACACAAGGTAAATCGTATGAATACCCACATATAAACATAACTTGCATAAACTATTGGACCAGACTAAGTTTAAAGCATCGCTACTGATATATTTACATATATATATATTCCACATACTTATGGAAGAAGTAGAGGTATACAAATTAATTTGATGTTTGACTACATAATTTACTGCTACCTATGACGCATGTAATATCAGTTGTTCCGCGTACCTCAAAAACAAAGGCCTCAGTTAAGCACTCTGCTGTTTTCATAAGCCACCACCAAGACCAACCAATTCGATCTCTCTTGTTATCCCTTCGGCTTCTTTTGCGGATTGGAAGGTAAAAATGAATGAAGGAAAAAGAATCTGATGTGATGTGATGTTAGCTGTTTAGGCAGTCATACCATATAGCTTTACACTTCTGCTATGAGGCTTGAAGGTACACGTTCCTGTTGTAGAATATGTGTTCTCAGGCTACATTCCTCAACCTGCTCATAAAAAGCAGCTTTTGTAGATAAGTTAAACTATTAGGGAAAAAGGACATGAATGTTCTATTGAGAATAAGAAAGTTGCACCACTCAACCTTTGCTCTGTAATGATAAATTAAACCTCCTCTCACACAAAATTCGGTGAAATTTCAGGGACATTGTGTTTCAGTCATGATCCTTATGAAGGTATCATGACTAGGTATCGATCTGAGGTAAAATTTGTGGTTCGCAGAAGCACAAGGAATAATGCTAATACTCCTATTATATTCTTATATCTGATAGTTTATATCCAGTGGATGGAGATGTGGTCAAGAGGAATATGAAAGAAGTATTTTTTGGCCCAATAATGATTCTTCCACCGTTAATGTCACATCTATCACTTTTCCTTTTCCCTACTGATATCTCCAGTGAGCAGAATTTATGGTCACCATTAAAAGAATAAGAAAAAAAAAACAAACTATATTTGCAAGTACTACTTCCTATCTATAGTTTGATTAATTCTTAAACTAAAACGAGTTAACAACAAGTACCTGCATGGCTGCAACTGTTGACAACAGATCTCTGCATTGACCAAGCAAAGCATGCTCCTTGACACTTACGTTTGCAAGTTCATCCGCCAAAGAGTTCACCTCCCCAACCTATAAGTTACAGATGTTTTCAGACCACTGGCAAATCAAGACTTTCATAAAGAACATTCAATAGTTGGACATTAAGGACTTCAAATGCATTGCCATAGATGTGTATGGCTCTCTCGCAATCAAAGCGGATACACTAAGAGCGACAGAAATAATTTGCATATAAATCGCTTCATGTTTATGGCCACTGAGAGATAAGATATTGATAAATGAAAACCCACTGAAAATATATGAAACTCTAAAAGCCCGTACAGGCAGGGTAAGTTCTGAAGTACTCAATTTGACCATATGTAGAAGCAACAGTAGCTCACTGTCCCTCTTTGAGTCTTTGGAACTCACTTGTATGATTGTATCATCTCAGACTACTAGTATATACTACCACACCATTTCTTTTTTAATCAACAAACCCCCAGTAGGACTCCAACAGTAGACTGTAGATTGTTTTTTTTTTTTTTTTTTTTTTTTAAAAGGACTCTAATCGTAGAATGAGTCGGTCTTGGAAGGCCCAACAAGACCTCAGATGGCCTTGAAATCAAGTTAAAAACTTGTCCACCCTCTATTAAGGTCACAAGACAAGTGGAGGCCCAAGCCCAACAAACCAATAACCATAAAGATGACAGGGACTATTAAGTTTGAGAAAAATCACCTTAGATAATAATAAGCATATTGATGATGCCATTGCCTGCATCACATCAACTGCTGAAGAAATAGCGTCCTTCACATTGTGGACATCTGCCTGTAGCAATAAAATTGGAAATAAACTGTCACTAGCTATAGTGAGAACCAGGTAAAGAAAGAGGTATGAGAAAGACCCATACCCTTGCTCCATCAACCACTGGAAGGCGGAGTGTGCTAGCCCTCAAAGCTTCAATGGCACCGGACAAGGAATTAGAGTAATCCCGATCCAGAAGGGAACACTCTTCCAAATATGTCATCTGCACCCATGAAGCAAAATAAAATTAAAACTTAACAGTCAATAAATCAAATTGTAAACAAACCAGTGCATGACTTCCAGTACAAAAAGTATGATCATAGAAGCTCACAAGGGAGCAGTGATTATTATTCTTAAAGAGCACAGGAAAGCAGTCACAGATGAAACTTCAAGCCAATGGGGTATGGGGGATTCACAAAAGAAAAAAAAAATTCAGAACTACGACTCTTCATTATTCTTCTATTTAATACTCTGGCAGTCAACTTTAGATTGCAAGCTCAGTCCCTCAAGGTAAAACAAAAAAGCCCAGAAAAATGGGAGGGACGTATACATATGTGCAAGCATGAGAGTGAGAGTTGAATACATGCAAAACTAGGACAAAATGACATTTAAATACCGTATACAAATCTAATTATTGAAAATTTAAGGAGGGGTATAAGATAGAACTTCGTCAAACGGTCATGACAAGAAATCGGAAAAATTCAAGCAAAACTGGCAGAAGATTCAAACAAAGATCTTACTTGGCCCTGGAGGATGGAAGTTAACTTCAAATTTTGCCTCAGTAGTTGTAACTCAGTTCTTTTGGCTCTAACAGATTCCCGGAGTTTTGAAGTTGTTATCCATGCATTGTATAAACTTCTCTGATGAAAAGCAGAAATTCCAGTTAGACAACAAAAATTTCAGTTAAAAGGTTTGATCTATTGAAACAGAAAAATCCAACACCAATGAGATAGTTGTAAATTAACATTCAAATTTAACATACATCAAAGGGGTAGTAAGTATCCACAGTATTTTAGAATCTTTTCCAACCCAAAAACTTTACCGACTAACATCCAGTCATAGCTATTTCAATTTTGTCATGGACTCTAGTAGAATAAAAGAAACACAAAAAGAGCCTAATTTTCTCCCATAGAAACTATGCAAAACTACAATGCAGTATCTCACCCAACAAGATAAAGTCAAACCTGCATCATCATGTAAATGACCTATCAATATTCAGTTATTTTTGTGCAAACAGCCTATCAAGCTAACCCGCCCTACAGGTTCTCATATTTTATATCTGCAGCCAGATGCATTCATTGAATCACAGCCTTTAGAAGGAAACAGGAACAGAAATTTTGCCTAGCTGCATATATCAGACACTTCTTTATGCAAGCATATGCTTCACAATAACCTACCCCAAAGGTTCTCATATCTTATATCTGCAGCCAGATGCATTCATTAAAATAGAGCCTTTAGAAGGAAACACAATAAAAGTTTTGCCTAGCCACATCTATGAAAGACTTCTTTTCTTTATACAAGATTATGCATCACATGATAACCTATCATTCAATGAAATAGAAAGAAGAAATCAAAATTGCCTTAACTTCGCTCAGTATTGAAGCAAATACAGTTTCCACAAAACACACAACACTAACTAGTTTCGGTTACAAATCTATATCAACTAGTCAACTATGAGCATTTCAGAAATAACTATTATAACAAAACTGAAAGGGGTGCCATTAGCAAACAAGTTATCAAAGACCTGAACTGCAGCCAAACGAATTGCAAAGATACTCATGTCCAAGAAGCCGAAAAGATATCAAAAATTCCCCTATATATCAAGGCTCAGAGAAACAACAAAAACATAACAGTACAAGCTTATATCATCCAATGTAAGCAAAACATAATAGTTGCGTATTAAAGACAATGGGGATTAAGTCCAGGAGACATACCTCTGCATTGGACCTCTGTGCAGCTAGTGCAGCATTAGCTCTAGCATTTACGAAACGCAACTGCAACTGCCGGTTATGTAAGAGCCTCAACACATGTGCATACTCTATCTGTTCCTCCCCAGTCTTCCCTCTTCGAACATCAGCAGCAAAACTTAAAACCGAAGGAATGTTGCTCAAATTACTACTTGGTGTAGCTGACACTCCATTCCTTACTCGAGAAGGGCTCACTCCCCTCGAAGGGGACGATACAGATGGCCTGCTGAGCTTACTTGGCGATGCAGGCCTAGCAGATCCACGAATTGGGGATAACTGGCCTCTGCTATTCACAACACCTCGAGGAGATGACACAGGACTATCAACAGATAACCTATTCAACTCATTAACCTTAGGAGATGCTATAATTCTTGCTCCATTAGCCTTATACTCAGACTGCCTGCGCAAGAGATTGTTAGTCTCTTGCATAAACCTGGCCGGAACCACTATCCCTCTAGGCCGTGGCGCTTGTCCAACAGCACCAGAGACACCTCCACCGAGCTCATGAGGCCCCGAATTGGAACTACCAGAAGACACACTATCGGTATCAGACGATGCCACAGCTTCAGACTGTGTAACTCTCACCGACTTAGCTTCATCAACAGACTCAGTAGCTTTCACAGAACCCAAATTACACGAAATTGACCTCAACCTCCCATCAAGATCATTCCCCAGCGAGTTTTGCAATGCCCTAACCACATTGGAGCCAGATCCATTCACCTTCTTCCTCTCCACCGTACAATCCAAGCTCTTCGTCATACACGTGTCCGGCCTCAACCTCGCCGGCCACCGGTACTGATCCATCGGCCTCGAATTCTCACTCTGATCCGGCCTCGCCGGCGTCGAAACCTTCCTCCTCTCCGGCGTGCCTTTCCTCGCAGTCGGAGACGGCGCTCGCTTCGCTTTACTCACCTGAAGCGAGTACGACTCCCCCTGAAACGAAACCGATAAACTCCTCGTCGACGTAACCAGCAGCTTCTGAGCCGCCGACATTTCACCGCCGGCGGCAGCTCCGTTCCCGGTCCTCAAATCCAACGAGTTCGGCCGAGGCGTCGCCGCTCTCCTCCTCTCCACCGACTGCGACCGCCTCAACGTCTGCGGCGTCGGCATCGGACTCGCCGCGGCGGTTCTGGACACCACCGGCGACGGACATCGCTTCGAATTGGAACAATTAGACGAAGCCGTGGAGGAAGAAGACGACATGTAGCGGGAGGTGACCTCTCGAGCCTTGGGACGGCGATGAGCGACGCCATTTTCGGGGTCGGAGGGTAATAAAGGAGGCCTGGTTCCGTTCTGAGGACGACCGGCGGCTTTGGGATTCAATGTCGTCGATACAGCAGCTACCATCTCAGAAACTCAATTTTCGATTCAAATCTCATCCTCCAAAAACCCTAATTCCTCTGGAAATTCAAAATTGCCGAACTCCAAATTCTAGTGTAGCTCTCTCTCACTCCTCTGAGAAATAAATCAAATCAAATTAAATATAAATTAAAAAGGAGAAATCGGAAAAGAGAAAAAGGTGAGGTCGGAGTGAGAGTGAGAGTGAGAGTGAGAGAGAGGGGAGGTTGATTTTGTCAGGGTGCTTTTGGGAAAGAGCAAGATGATCGGGTTGGGATTATATGACCGTTACGACTAAGCCGGCGAGAGAAGAACAAGTTGTATTTTAGCCGAGATTTGGGAAGCATAACTGTCGTGCTAGACGCCACCCCGTGTCTGGGCTTTTGCAAAAATTAATTTATTTTTATTTAAAAATTATGTTTTTGTTTTTCTTTCCGTTTTAGTCCTGGGTCGTCTATTTTGAATTTTTCTTTGTTTAATTTGTACGCGCTGGGTTTTGGGTCATGGGCACTTTATTGTTAATTAAGAACTGTTACTCGCGCGGGTGGGGGTGGTTTGGTAAATGGACAGAGTGTAGTGAGTTGCGTAGGTACACGTGGCAGGGAGTGTATGTTTTTTACAGAGAGAGATGCGAATTGAATCTTCGAAGAGACGTTACGTGGGGGTAAATCATTCATTTTTTGATACGGAGTTGACCGTTTTAGTTGCCCAAAACCTAGAAAATCATAGAGTTTTTGGATTTTACGATCATTATTGGTTTTGTAAATTATCCTTTGAAATCACTCGATAAGAGAGTATATAACTATACATACGAGGAGGATGTGTCACATGATTCGAGTATAATTTTTCAAGTTTGATAAGTAAATTATTGTAAAATTATATTTAATATTAAAAAGATTTAATTGTGGTTGTATTATAATGTAAAGATTGACGCACTTAATTAATTCGAAGTGAAATTTGACATATTTCTAGCCTAAGACTTAGAATCAGTATACTTTTCAATAACATAAACAACTTTTCTAGATTCTTAAGATTGCATGTTATAGCTCCTTGAATAATTCTTTGCCGCACTTTATTTTATGGCTCTTTCTAGCTTTGTAGACTATATATAGAGACAACTCAATGTTGTGCCACTTGCATAAGGAGCGTTTCCTTTTCTTTTCTTTTCTTTCTTGATCCTTTGGTCTGCTTTCAATCTTTCATTACCAGTACCCTGATCGAGTTTGGTTTTTTCCAGATTTTCCAAACGAGAAGGCCGGCGAATTATGAAAGGAAATGTCACCAATAATTAACCTAATTAGCAAAGACAAACTAACAAGGCTACCTAGAAAACTTAGGATCTTATAAAAGTGTAAAGGACAATCTCACATCCTGCTTTTGTGTTTAGTAACTTCATTAGTCTTTGAGTTTATTTCAAGTCACACTAAGTATTGCATATCTTCCTGGACCAAGCAATGCATATAATTAGACAACAGATACAACCACCTCCCCTACTCTTGTTAAACTATGTATCTAATTATAACATTACTCATATGCATCTAAATTATTTTCATTATGTTAATCAACATTCACCATTTTAGGTAGTGTACGTATCATATAAATATGCATGAGGCATTTTAAAAACTCTAAACTATGATGTAATCACTACAATTAATTATGTGAATGGTTCAGGAGGGTACCCTCATTAAAATTGCACGTTTTTATAACAAGTAGCTAGTCAATCAATTAAAGGACTTAACAATACATAACAACCATTAGTATTGTCTAAGAGAACACTATTTTGGTGTACGAAGATGCATGGCAATTGACCTTAATCAAAAAAGAAAAAGAAAAAACATGGCGTTATTTAGAACTTATAAGTTTCTATTTGTAACTTTGTTTAATGTTATTTATTTTTGTTTTCCAACCCAAGTGATCGACCAGTTATTTCACATTAGTTTTTCTCCCAGCTAGGTGTTGTTTGAGCTCGGACTTCACTTCCACAGCAGTGCCTCTCCAAATCCATGCCATGTAGGGTAATTATTGAAGAAACTATACTGCAAGGCTTATGTGCTAGCCCTGCTTCAGATTTGAATAGATACGAACCATGTAATTCACTCAATTATGAATATAGGTAGCTGTATAATTACTTCGTCGAATTTTGGTTTGTGGTAGCTCCTTTGTTCAAGCAACATGAAGGTTACATCAATCTTTCCCTTTTTTGTTTGCTTATCGAGCACTACTCTACTATATGAGCCTAAATATCTGTAGCTAAGCAATGAGAACGAGATCGAGCTAGGGCATCTCTAACACTAAAAGCCCTAAAGACAGTAACACATGAAAGCATGCGAAGCATGTTCATGAATAATTTACAGGACCACTCCCAATTCAGTTTGGTCCCTAAAACCTTTATCATAAACTTCATGTTGGAGCATAGTGTTATATATCAATCAACTATATAATCTGTATATATATACAGCAGGAGAAAAGATATATAGAAAGAGAAATAGATAAGAGCAGAGAGAGACATAATGATGAACAGGAGGGTAGCTATATACAAAGCAAAGCAAGCATTTCAGAATTAATAAGAAAGGAATCTACGGAGAAATGATGAAAAACTTGCCTAATGATATGGATGAATTAGCTGACACAGAAGCTCAACCGGGTGCGATTGATATGATCATCATCGATCATATCCATGGCCTCCAAATCCCAGTTGCTCATTCTCGATGCATGAATGAATTGATAGCTGAGAAAAGAACAGGTCCCTCTGAATAAATGGGGTTATGAATTTACCATATACGATATTATTTCTTGCTTTGTGTGTTTGAGAAAAATGGAGGAGATGGAAAATAGAAGAGGAGCATCTAAATAATTTTCTGGGAGGCTCCGTCCCCTCTGGTGTGCATGTAATGTCTGCTTCGATCTGTCCCCAGGTCCCTTTAACTCCGTTTTGCTTTGGACATGTGTCTGTCTTATAGGGGTCCCACGTCGCCTTCTCTTTGTTGCACTATGAGTCCCTATGTGAAGCTTTGTGGTATGGTCTATTCTATATGATGGGGGCTTGATTTGGACACCTTGAGGTATGATGCATTGTTTCTACTATATAATGAGATGAGATTTACATGTAATATTTTAAACCTTAGATCGTTTAAAAACTAGTTAGTTTACATAAAATTATATTGAGAATCCGTAACGGTGTAGAAGACAATTATAAGAATTCTCTAATTTATCGATTCATTAATAGAAAGTATAAATTTTCCGAACATGTTAGAGTAATGATCAAACTATATTTGTAAACTATATTTGTACTTAATCACACAAGTGGACGAACTGGTAAGAACCTACGTGTAGAACTGTTCAAATCCCTTGACGCTGATTGAGCTTCAATCAAGAGTGAGGAAATGTTCTAACATGATATCTTGGTAACATGACTTGGTTTCTATGCCCTAAAAGTCTTTGAGAAAACCATGTGATATCGGTCGACAACCTACCATGACTTTCAAACGGTCCAAAATGTGTGAAGGCGAGTCCTCTAAGTCTCTAACGACACAAGTTCGTGGGTGTAGAGAACAAACTCCGTAGATCCCGATCAAATCGATGCAAGCATTCTACAATCACAACCTTTTGATTGACCTACTCTAGCCTCTATGTACATAACGTAAAAGAGTAGTTAAGACGCACAAATGATGATGCATTGAAAATTTGGTATTGCAAGGTTTTCAGAAATTCGTCGAAACCCTGATACTGATTGAATTTCCAGACTTCAATAAGATGAAAACCAAAGCAATACTGTTATTAGCTACTCACATCAACTCCCAAGAGCGACTTTCCTAGCTACAAACCATTAGAAGTCACTCTCATCCATCAAAAACACAACATTAGTTAGTAGAATCCAGCCCACCAACCTACATTACAGTACAACATTACATATGAAGTACAGCTTAATCTCGACAAATGCTGGAAAATTTGGACTGAATCGGAGTCGGAACACGTAACACTCGGGGGATTAACTTGTTAATTACGACATGATTACTTAATTTACTTAACATAGCATTAGTAATGCTTCTAAGCTTGATCATGGTTAGGCCACTTTGAAAGTTACATGATTAGTTTCTCTTTTGAGGAGGAGAATGATATAGATTTTGCTTTGCTTGGTCCAGTGGCTAGCTTTAATCACTGGCTACAATTTCATTTTCCAGTATTTGCAAAGCCAGAAAAAGAGGAGGGTAAGTAGGGACAACCATTTTTCTTTTGCATCTCTTATCATGATCTTGACCCTTTCAATCTTTTGTGCAACTTTGCCTCCTAATTTATCCCATAAAGCAAGTGTTGTAATTTGGGTACTTAATATACTTAGTTTAATTAACAACCATAACTAAGTATGAAGTAGAAAAGAAGTTCAGATAAAAGGTTTGGGACCTTCAAAAATTATATGAACACCAAAGTTTCATGAAAATACCCACTATTTATCATTTTGCAAGGAAAAATCTTACTCTTTGGTATGAAATTAAAGATAAATGCATGAAATTAAGGATGAATGCATGAAATTAAGTACCAAGTATTTAATATCACTCCCAGAGATTCATGACTCCTAGAAGGCACAAGAAACTTGCATGATCATGAAAATGATCACAACTAATACACACATATAAAAGGGATTACATGCTTCAGAGTAGTAGTCTGTATTGTCTGCTTGGGCATGCCACATTATACACATAACTACGATGCATAGGAACTAATTACTTGTTCAAAGTACTTAAACAACGACCATTGCAGTTAACATCGAGATTAATTGATGCTGGAGGAACAAGGTTTGATCTTGTTAAGGAGAAACAATTGGGCTGGGAGGATGAGGAGGCGAAAGTGAAGGCTTTGGGATATAGGGGATTAATGGCGCATTGTGCTCGATGGGACCAGGTCTAATGGAAGCTTTTGAACTCGGAGAAGGATCGATGGGGCGGTAATCATCCAGATTTACATTGCCTGTGTGCCTGTGATTGTATCCACTGATCACCTGTAGTTTTCGGAAACAAAAACAATTCAATCACGTGCACCATGATGTTAAACAATACTGATCCTTGATATTTTTAAAAACTTGTTTTGATATGTGCGGGTTATGCTCAAGCTATGTAGTTTTCAGATTTCTAATCCAGTATTTAGCATTGCTTTAATACTCAGAAGATCTTTCAGTGGTTGATTTGGCAGAGAAAACTAAAAGTTTATTCAGGGTAATGCTAGCAGGTTTTGGTGCTTATTGGCTTTGCGTTTTCAAGTGCCAAAAGTCTTTTAGCCTTTGGTAGAATATCATTCACCAAACAAAAATAAAAGCATTTGGCAGAAAAAATAGCTAGAAGTGCTTCCTGGGTTCTTCGGAGCAAGTGCTTTTGCGAGTAGTACTTTCACGTGTTTACAATAAGCACTTATTCTCTAGCAAGCCTACCACAAAAGTGCTCCAAGCAAAAGTGCTAATGAGCGCTGCCAATTATCAAATCTCCAAAGAACTAGCAACAATGACAGTCAATTACAGTTCATGTACCTTGAGACTCCTGCTTGTACTTGTCATTTTCAAACCATCACCATGGTGGTTAACAAGAATATCTGAAAAAGAAAAAAAGAACACCAAGTGATTGTAGTTTCAGCACTTTTGATATTATGTTTGATTCGACATCAACCCAAATTGTGATAGATATAGACTTGGAGATATAAATCAACTTTTACGTATGCTTCACTGGCTGACAGATCAACTCTAAGTCTCTAACACTAGAAACACATGCAAATCGAATTGTATGTATTCAACAAAAACATCAGGAAGAAATTTGGTATTTACACAAGAAGAAAATTCAAAACTGGATAGAGATATTGGCTGCGCAGCCTGTCAGCCTGTGCCACTATTATAATTCAGGCACCAATAACTCGATCAGACCAAAATTTACTGGCTTAAACACCAAGATCAGGGAGTGAAAACATTATCACTAGTCACAATTTAAATAAATAGAGGAGAACTGCTAGCTCCAAAGTAAAATAAGCAGATTATGCTTAAAACGGTTACTGATTATCCATGCAATAACAGAAAAGAACAGATCCTTTTAGTACTGAGCTGGGGTCCTAAGCACAGAACCAAAAGCCATATTTGGATTTGTCCCATACAAATGGGGCTTAATATTAACATTTGGGAAATCATAAGGGAACCAAATCATTTTCTTTCCTATTATAAACAGGTAATAAGAAAAGGCCAAACTCAATCCATCAAGGAATCACATAAAACAGAAAAAACCAAATCAAAGTTCCAAGAATCATTAATACCTGGAAATAAGGAGGCTTTTCTGCTGCTAGAGACACCAAGGAACATAAGCACCAAAACCAAAGCCCACAACCCAGAAGCCTTCTTCATAATGCAGAAAATATAAGAAACACCAAAGATTTTGCTTCAAGGATTTTCAAACATTCCCTCCTAAGAAACACAACCCATGAAAGAGTAGTAATAATGGAGCAGGAAAGAGAGGAACCGCCGGCGTTCTGGACCAGTTGAGTTCAGCAAAGTCAAGACCAGGATTTCCGGGGAGATAACAAGAGGGAAGGAATGGACTAGCTAGCAAGTTAAGAAGGAGCCCATGTCTTGCATTTTGAAGAGTGTTGGGGTTTTAATATTTCGCGGTGGTAAAGTGAAATGGTAATAAAGAAGGCATGTGGGTTTCACAGACACTTCATAAGTGCTGCCGCTGATCATTAAGTGCTTCATTTAGTGTGGCTCTGCAAGCCACAGTGGGGAATTAAGAGACCACTCTGCCGTGGAATGTGAGCTTTTGGGCACGTCTACTGCATCTGGCAGAGCGCCATTTGCTACCCTCCGGTTATTTTAATACTAGAAGCCAACGAACAACATTATGGGGGGTGTAGCTCATATGGTAGAGCGCTCGCTTCGCATGCGAGAGGCACGGGGTTCGATTCCCCGCACCTCCACTTTTGCGCTTCGACAATTCCAACATTACAAAATAGGGGACAACTGGACCAGATTTTTTGTTCTTTGTTTTTTGTTTTCCCTTCGAAACGCCCATCTTGTTTTCTATTTAAATAAACATCTTGCGATTTACTATTCCATTAAAACCAAACTCTTGAGCGCCATGAACAAGTTTCAATTCCCGAATGGCTTGCTTTGGTCTCATACTCAGATATGCTTTGGGGTACATTAGACAAGATAAGTGTGCCTTCAGAATCGAGGATATGAAGGCTGTGAAATGCGAAAACAAGAATTTCATCGTTGTGGCACTGCCAAACTATGGACCAACAATATTTAAAAGCAACGAGGCATTCAAGAGCAGAACACACATCAAGCATAGGATTACTATGCTTACTAATGAAATCTTCCAGCCAAGGATTAGTCCAAGTTATCTACCAATCCTCTCAAGTACTAAAACACAGAGTCTTCTTGTACCCGGCTAGGCTATAAAAGTATTGCAGCATGGTGGTTCAAATACGAGTACACCACTCAATTTTCAAAAGATATGGAAGATGCAATTTAATCAAAGATAGTTTTGGCAAATAAACAAAAAAGTTCCACATCAAAATGTTAACATTGGCCCAGTCAAGAACTAATTGCAAAAATTTAGATATACTACATTATGGTCTTGAAAAGAAACTAAGTAAAAGTATTCGCTCCAAACTCCATATCCCAAAGAACTTCATGGCCAATGTAGCAGTAGATCAGATGCCCTCACCATTTAACGGTACTGCAGTTAAAATGATTCATCAATATCCATCCGTTCAAAGAATCAATGAAAACAAATAGTAGACACGATCAAAGTGCAATAATTATTAAACTTGCTGTCCTCTCTGTTATAATCTGGAAAAAGGGGTATTTCAGATGCCTAAGTGGGATACAAAAGGGCCATGTCCAAAGAATACAGGTTACACACCAAAACAGAATAATCAAGAAGCTCCTTGCAATGTAACTTCTGTTAGGGCCAGAAAAAATTTACCTTGATGAAGCCAATTTCCTTTGCGTTGCTGCGGAAGCACTGCCTGCAGCACATCAGTCCATACTTCCTGATCAACCCATGAGGATTCCCACACACTCGGCTGTCCAACGCAATCAAATTGATTCTTTAAGTCAATAGGTACACACACAAACTATGGGTAGCAAGCGTAATTATCTTAAAAGCAGATAAACACTCGGGTAATACCTAGTCATGTGTAATCCATTATGTCATCATACCAAGTTTGCTAACAAGCATCTAAGTTTATACATTCAAGCTCCTATAGTGTATGACTGAAATTTAAATGCCTTGTGATGTAAAGGATTGCATAAACTCAAATACGGCAGTATTGACTGCTTGCACAAAACTGACTACATAGTCATCCCTAATTCAAAAACACTGACAATCTCAGCCTAATCATATAAAATCATAATACCAAACCATCATCACCGTACTGATAACATCACACAGTAAAACTATAACAGATTTAAAGATAATAAAAGCATAGTTTCAAAGTCAATCAAAGCAGGATGCGTAATATATAATCGTTATGCAGATCTCAAAAAAAAAAAAGAAGAAGGGAGGAATCGGCGAGAAATTGATACCAAGTGCGAGAGCCAGGGCCGTAAGACTTGGGATGCGAGTTCCAGACGTTGGAGTGACCCATGTT
The DNA here is from genome assembly GCF_000184155.1 of Fragaria vesca subsp. vesca. Classification (NCBI taxonomy): domain Eukaryota; kingdom Viridiplantae; phylum Streptophyta; class Magnoliopsida; order Rosales; family Rosaceae; genus Fragaria; species Fragaria vesca. The sequence continues at coordinate 19,804,650 of NC_020492.1, read as the reverse complement.
TCGATCTCTGAGAAAGGCGCCTTCAACTTCACAGCAGCCGCAAGGAGATACTGAAAATCCAAAACCCTAGTCGCTTTGTGGAACTTTGTAGCTTTTAATAGGTCTTGCAGTGAAACGCGTCGTTTCATTGGGTTTTGCCGACAGCTTGGGTTTGGCTCTGCAGAACGACAGTTTGTATTTCAGGCCCAATTAATGTATGCTTTCAGTAATAAAAAAAAATAATCCCAATTGGCACATTTTAAGGTGATGAAGGTTTTTTTTACGAGCTTAAGCTTGAGCTATCCTTTTGAGCTCAAATTTGGCTTAATTAGCTTGATATATTTCTTCTAAAGTTGAGTTTGGGGGCTTTAGTTTATTGTGAACAGTTCAAGTTTGAGTTTGAGTCATCTGACTTGATTGATTTGTGAACTACTCACAAAGTTTATCAACCATACACACTAGAGAATTGAGCTCGATTTCATTGAATTTACAACGTATCATCAAGAATTCGATCATCTTTGTACTTTGTGTTTCTTCTACATAAGCTTTGAAATGTTTACTTGATGTTTGTTTGAATTTACAAACTTGTTTTTTCATTATATTGTCAAAGCAGTTGAAATGATACGACGACTATGTGAGATATACAAATCTTTCGTCACCATGAAAAAATAAACCATTCCAGAAAAACATGTAAATCAATATGTATGAATCATTTCGATAAGTTATCTTTAATAACAAAATGCCCTTTTATTTCAAGCACGAGATACAAGTTACAAGCCTGGATTGAAGCTCAACGTTTACAGAGACAATAGTACTAGTGGAAAAGACACAAAACTTACCACACTTCAAAATTTTGTAGAGGAAGTATGGATATACATGTACACATACGATTAAGCTTAATAATTTGATCCCTACACTAGAAGAAGAGAGACGATCGACCCACGACTCCAACCCTTTGATATCTACATTTATATACGGTAAGTTATTTGGTTCAAAAAGTACGGCACATAAGTGGTGAGCGTTTAACCCATTCCAAGAAATTATTGCAAGGCCTTTTCTTCTTCTTCTTCGAGCTTCCTCCCAATCTTATAGTCTCTAGCTCATTTTTGTTGAGTATGTTCCACGTTACACGCACATCCTCATACTCACAAGTTTTCACATCGTGTCGCAGCTTTGGTAGCTCTATATATGCACATAAAAATAAAACTTAATTTCATCTTCCATGTCAAAATATGAAATGATCATCAAACTAATTTAACAATTGATATCCTAATAACTCACCAGTTTTTCGTATTCCGATGCGGGTTGCAACTCGGTTAACAACTTTCCGTACCGGAAACTTCCCCTTACGCCAGAACGTCGTTGATCTTGATCACGAGGTTTGCTTGATTAATTAGAAGCATTTGTAATAGGAACCATGTACAGAAGAAGCTGATGGAGCAGATAAATTATGAGATCACTCTTTCTCCCTCCTTTCGGGGAGAGAAGCTTCTTCTTTGTATGGTCCCCCTGCCAACGATTTCTGATCTCTATGTTTGGTGTGGAGATAAATGCAAAAGAAATCAGAAAATCGTTGAAAAATATGAATTACTATCCTCCTCGCTTAAACTTTTAGCTTATTTGATTCCATAACGCGATTACACATTCTGGGTGCGACACATGGAGGTTTGGCCTTTAGGATCCGGATCCAACGCATTTGTTTGGATTCAAATTTGCTCATCACCAACTTAGTAGTGATGATACTACCACTCAACAAGTTGCTACCACGTGTGATAAACCATAAACATGATTAATCTTGTTGATTTAATTTTTAAGGAAACATAATAATAAAATAAAATCATAACCTTTTCATCTTCTAGATATCATCTCGACTCATCCTCATCAAATCAATGTATTATTTTTCACTTACATTTTTCTCATTTCTTTCTCTCTCGCATACATATGTATTTTTTTAATTATGTGCTCTCTATCTTTTGTATAACCTAACTAACCCGTGACAACTTCCTTCGCTATATACAGGGGAAGAAAGGAGGTGGAGTTGGGCAAAACAACTAAAAATTCCAATGGTTGGTCGGGTAGTAAAGATGTTCTAACTATTCGTTGATCAACTATATAAGAATGAAAAGCAAATTATGGACTGAAGAATCAACAAATAAACAATAAAAAATATATTTTTCGATAATGTGATAACGCTTTTACGTTTCATCATCAAGACTTTAGACGTAACTCTAATCAACATTGATGAAATTTTATATTAAAATTCTTACCCACTCGATCACAACTATTAATTAATGTTAATTCATGAAAGTCTTCGATAAAATTTCGTTCATAACTTCATATGTCAAATATATTACGAGTTTTAGCTAGACTTCTAGTAATTTTTTCCTTTTTTTTTAACCAGGTAATTAAAGTAAATCGGAGAAAAAGCTCGAGCATCATACAATAACCATCTTCCTCTTATAAACGAGTCCGTTTGAAATTGGATTTTGGTACCACCAAAACAACACAAACTCTACAAAATGAAATAATTTCAGCAAGGAAAATCCGCGGCTGCTCTGCTAGGGCAACGTGAGTTTGCCGCCATCCTCCTCCACCCCAAAATCTTCAACCAACCACAGAGGAGAGCCATGTCCAGGGCTCGAGTCTACGCCGACGTGAACGTTCAGCGCCCCAGAGATTACTGGGATTACGAATCTCACGTCCTTGAATGGGGGTAAAAAAAACTTAACCTCCTTTCTCAGTTTCAATTGAATTGCCATCATTTTTCTTCTTATTTGTATATTAATCTTTAATTCAACCTATTTATGTTAATTACTGGATTAGGTTCATAAACCAAACTAAAGCTAATGTGGTTACAATGTTAGAATCTGGGATTGCTGAATCAGATGAACTTGACAATGAGTTTCCTTAAGAATCCAGCTAGAGCATTATTATATTAGTCACATTATTGAATATCAATATGGTACTGTATATGTTATCCAAATTAGTTATGGTTGGATTTGTTAAAGTTGTTTCGTAAGGTATATGTTAAGGTGGTTTCTCCTAACTGTTGTTATTATGCTCAGAGATCAAGATGAATATGAGGTTGTTCAGAAGGTTGGGAGAGGAAAATACAGTGAGGTCTTCGAGGGTATAAATGTCACCAACAACGAAAAATGCGTGATCAAGATCCTTAAACCAGTTAAGAAAAAGAAGGTGTGTGACTTTTTTATCTGTATAAATTCTACAGGTATCAATGTGGTGTTTATATATCTGTTGTGTGTGAACATGGTAAGTCATGGTAATTATTTGGTATTCGTGCAGATTAAAAGGGAGATAAAGATATTGCAGAATCTCTGCGGAGGTCCAAATATTGTGAAGCTGCTTAATATTGTCAGGGATGAGCTCTCAAAAACTCCTAGTTTGATCTTCGAACATGTCAACAGTACAGATTTCAAAGTGTTGTATCCCACACTGACAGATTATGACATTCGCTACTATATATATGAACTTCTCAAGGTTTCTCTTATCTGATCCTTTTGATTTTCCTATCTACTCATCTCACTTCCCTTTTATACTTTGATAATTCATAAATCTGATGATGTGTAGAGCATAAATAAAATGGTCTGAGTGTAAAATATATATTAGCCACAACTTGTGAATGAAGTGGCCGAGAGAGATTTCCTTACTGGAATGGAGCAGTGGACAGATGAGCATAGTTATTGATTTGTTGTGCATTATGCATATATTTTAACCATGCATGGGGATTAATATACATTGGCTGATTTCAATATTTTTATCTATGGAATGGTTGATTCCAGATTGTACAGTACATTTCGATATAATCAGATTTTTGAAATAGGGGTAAGGGATCCTTGGTGTCATCACTAGTTGATATTTGGTACTGTGCTGTGTGGCTTATTGTCTATGTGGAATCTAAGCTACAGTTTGGAATATTTTGGTCTACTCTTGAATGGATGTCCTATAAGTTGCAGCAATGTTTCTTTGACTTGGAACAATTACCATTATTCTGAGTTCTACTGAATCAGTTGATGCATCTTCTAATTCAATAGTGGTTCCATTGTTATTGCAGGCACTGGATTACTGTCATTCCCAGGGCATAATGCATCGAGATGTGAAGCCTCACAATGTTATGATTGATCACGAGTTGCGGAAACTTCGCCTGATTGATTGGGGTCTTGCTGAATTTTACCATCCTGGCAAAGAGTACAATGTCCGAGTAGCTTCAAGGTAGAATTCAATCAAATCCACGAAATTAGTTTCTCACTTTACTTCTGAAAGACATTGTGACTGTTTTATAGGGGTTGGATTTGGGTTCTATCAACTCAATCCACCCAGTCTTTGGAAACTCTGCAAGAATGTTTGTTATGTTTTGTAAACGGGGACATACTTTCTTAAATTTGATAAGAGTTGTAGGGACTGTTTACATAGACATGTGCAACCTCATTTAAGCTGTAAACAGATTGCGGTTGCTGGGAAGTTAACCAAACAGTCATTTTGCCTGATGGAAAAAGAGTTTATGACTTCAAAGATGAACCCCTGTGTTGTCGACATGCACATTCTATATTTTCTTTTGAGGTTGAAGAAAGTTGACATATTCAGATGATGTTTATCAGGCACTATAAAGGGCCTGAGCTCCTTGTTGATTTGCAAGACTATGACTATTCATTAGACATGTGGAGCCTTGGCTGTATGTTTGCAGGAATGGTAAGGGTCGTGTTTCCCTGATCTTACTGTGCATCTAAGTTTCTTCTGTTCACCATGATGATTTATTTAAACAAAGTATTCTCTCTTGCAGATCTTTTGCAAGGAACAATTCTTTTATGGGCATGACAATCAGGACCAGCTAGTGAAAATCGCTAAGGTAACCTTTGCTTGATCCGTGGCTTAAATATTTTAATCCTTCACATATATGTGCTTAATGTATCTCAGCTTGTCAAGATTGGCTTTGCTTTGCATGATTCAAAAGTCGCCTGAATATTGTTTAGTATTTTCCTTTGTTGTTTGTGATTTGGTTTCTTGTGAAACTTTGAATAGTTGAGTAGTTTGACCCATATAGTTGCGACAAGCTAAATTTTTGGCAGAGTTCTCTCTGTATCAGGTGCAGAGATTTGACTGCTCTTTTTTTGTTACAAGTAAACTGTTCTTGTAGTCACAAAGGTTAACAAAGCTGTATGGCTGTAGCATAAGGTTGCTGCAGCCTATGTGTTGAAACGTTTCAACTTCTCAATTGTTAGTTTTTCAGAGAAGCCTAAAAATGCTTCAATTCTTGTAGCAATCAGCTGACGGAGCTTGTAATGGGCTGTGAGAGACAACCATCAATGCTTATAACCTCATTTGACAAGTGTCACTGTGACAGACACTGAACTCCTATCATAGTTATCTGGTAACAGTAATAACTCAAAAAACATAATAAGCTTACAGCCTTACAAGAGTGAACAAAATGTGGAAATAAGGTCATGCATTAACTGGAACAGTTTCTAGTTCGAGTATATACCCAAGTACGCACCTTGGGGATATCACCAAATGAAAATTTTCTTATCTCCATGATGATGCTTACTGAGTGTGTTGCGAAAGTCATTAGTGAATTGTCAATCTGCAATATGTTAAATTGTTAATCGTATAGTGGACGTAGACAAGTCAGCATGTGTTGATTGAATCAGAACATTCATTTTAATATGGTTGCTATACTGTAATTTCATAAATAGTCAGAATTAGTAGCAAGTAGATATAGCAATACAGTGCAAAGGCTCATATAATATGTGAACTTATGTAGATGAGTTGTTCTTCAGGTTCTTGGAACAGATGAGTTACAGGCATACTTGACTAAATATCATCTTGTGCTTGAACCTCAGCTCGAGGCTCTTGTTGGAAGGTATACTTGTCATCTTTAGCTTGCAAGTAAAATCTAAACTTAAATGATCAGAGTTGTGTGTGAATATTCTATTTCCATAGTTCGACCAAATTTAAGGAGCCGAGTGAAGAAAAAGTTGTCTCTAGCAACATATTGACATGTTATTTCTCCTTTCTTTGGTTTCTCTTTGATTTTGATTCAGACACAGCAAGAAGTCGTGGCAAAGATTTGTTACTTCAGACAATCGACATCTTGTTTCTTCAGAGGCAAGTCCTTCAAAAATCTTCCTTCCCCCAGAATTTTTGAAGATTTACCATATATTCTTCCGCTGAATGTGTTTCTCTTTACTAATTAGTAATTAGTTGATTACTAATGAATCTTTGGTTAATTTTATGATATCCAGGCCATGGATTTTCTTGACAAGCTTCTTCGATATGATCATCAGGAAAGGCTTACAGCAAAAGAAGCCATGGTATTAATTGAGATTCGGCTGCTGTTTTTTTTTTTTTTCCTCATTCCCTTTCTGTTACAAAACACACAGAATCCAATCGCAGTGACACACCCGCAAAATTATTTAGATACTTAATATTGAATATTGTAATAACATATGTTTATGTTGGGTCGCTGTTCAGTATATATATTATGTTGTTTTAAAAGTTATAAGTTTGCTAATTCGATGTTTCAGGCTCATCCATACTTTTCAGAAGTGAGAAGCGCAGAAAATAGCCATATACGGTAGTAACAAACTCCGGAATCCTTGTATCTATGCAGGAAGTGCCTGTGCCTGCTATTACATCATATTGATTACTAGCTTAGATTCATCACACCTAGATTTTCCTTTTCATTTATCTTTTAACTTGTATTCTTATTCCGAGTGTACAGTAATTTCACTCGTTCAATTCTCTGAATGATTCTTGGGTTTTGGATCCGTATATGTGTGCTGTAAATGCTGTTATAATCTATAGCTTTATGACTTGAACCCCTGTGAATCTCCGCTCACAATTTATTGTAACTCACTTGGAACTTACCCAGAAAGCAATGTATCAGCTAGCATTTGATTGTTTCAAACATCTATTTACTGGTCTACATATGTTACATTAGGGATGCTGTTTATTCTGTTTGTTAATACCAAATTTGAAGTAGAATCTCCAATGTAACAAACATGACGAAAATCGATTAATCTTCAAATACAAGAGGTGATTTTGAACACACGTCATCTCGGGATAAAAGTATTCATTTTTGAAGGTGAGGAAAGCATGCATAAACATCAGATTTGGGATGCTTTGCCTCTGCATGTTCCCTGCACTTGACCTCAGTTGTGGTGCAGATAAACGCCTGCATGCATACCTTGCACTGCAATCAAATCATTCACCAACTCAAAATCTCAATCGCATAAGAACCCCATAAGCAAAACACGAAACCACCAAAATGATCGAAGTCTTACTCAATCGACATGAGAAGAGACCAAATATTTTACCTGGATTGTCATCGCTTTCTTGTTCGAGTCAAGCTGGCTTCCTGCGTACCAAAAAAGGATGAACACACCAGTTGGTGACCTAGAAATGACTTGTCGTAAAAGCGAAGAAACTGAGCTCAAGAGCACCAAAATTGAAAGGGCGTGAGGTACCTTTAGCAGGTTTTTGCTTCTCCAAGTTCCTCAGTCGAGCCGTCTTCGACTTCTGACCGTTGCCTCCACCCATTGCTTCTCCTTTTCTTGTTCTTTGAAGATTTCAAGCTAGCTAGAGACGGATCAGATACAGAACTACCTAGAAATTTAAGAATGACCAAGAAGCTGAGACGATAAGGAGGACATATATAACACAATCCTCATCAGTTAGGTACGAAATATTGGAGCCACGAAAGAAATGCAGATGTCATATCTAACTTGTTCACACTAGAGAAGATGGTATGCTTTCATCTAGATCGGCTAGACTAACAAATGTATACCACACATAGTGCTAATCTCATTATTTATACTTGTACAGCTGGAGCTCACAACAATTTGTGGTAGTTGCATTTTTACTTGTACCAGATAAAACCTAGCACAACGGTGGTGGAGCCACACCGCCACCACCACCCCCACCACAGACAGTGATGCTGCAATAAATGGCTCGACGGAAAGAAACCACCATGATCCTTCGTCTTTGTGGCCTGCACAAGTCATGTGCACAATGTGTTTTTTTTTTTTTTCCCTTAAAGAGTCGGTTGTTTGGTGGTGGTTTGGAAACAAAGGTAATGAATTGAAATGGGTAGGAGATCCTCACGGACCTCACCCATTCCATTTGTAGTTTATAATTTTGTAGTTATAACATTGATTGATCGAAATTTGGCCGTGGAGACCCGTGTTTAGAGTTTAGAGTTATCTTGATACGACACACTCTCCATCATCTAATATTTTTTTTTTTTAAAAACCGTACAAAAATGAAAATAAATTATCACTTGTTCATCTTTATGTAATCCTTTCTGTCTATAACAAGATTAGGAAGTTCAAAGTCGTCTATAACTAAAGAGAATAACGAGATTAGATGAGCGGTTATCTTGGTTAGGGGTTGAACCCGTATGGCTCATGGATGTCATTAATAGCAATGACAGACTTAGGATTTTAGGTTGGGGTGGGCTGAAATTTTTTTCTTTAATTTTTTTAATTTTTTCTTCTTCTATATTTAACATATCACATTTTAGATTAAAACATATCAAATAATCACATAGTTAACTGATCATTAATAAATCAATATTATAACATTTTATAGAAATTCGATAACAAAAGTTAAAGATAAAAGAACATATCTACTCAAATTGAACCCTAGGCTTTTGAATAGAAGCAAAATCTAATAACTAAGCACACAATCACCGCTCTATTAATCCAGTAAACGAGTGTATAATCCTTAAACCTAACTGGACGGAAAAACACAATCTAATAACTATGAATCAAACGTTGGTACTATTACAACTATATATCTATATATACACACATCATTAGCATTAGTCATCTACAATAAAGTATGCAAGCAATTGAGATTAGAATTAGAATATCAATAGAAATACAGTGTGATGGGATGATAAGATATTGAGACTATCAAGGCATTTATCAATTGAGATTTGAGATGATGGGATATTGTGACTAAATTTGATCAAGGCATTAATCAATTGAGATTTGAGAACTAGGTCATATGACATGTACAAGACCCTCCAAGAGGATGAGCGATATAACTAAGAATCATACTTGCATATTAAAGAGAGAAAGCTTAACATTTGACTTAGAATTAGTAAGCATGCAATTGAGATTAGAATTAGAATATCAATAGAAATACAGTGCGATAGGATGCTGGGATATTGAGACTATCAAGGCATTAATCAATTGAGATTTGAGATGATGGGATATTGAGACTAAATTTGATCAAGGCATTAATCAATTGAGATTTGAGAACTAGGTCATATGACACGTAAAAGACCCTCCAAGAGGATGACTGATATAACTAAGAATCATACCTACAGATTAAAGAGAGAAAGCTTAACACTTGGCTTAGCTGTTTCGGCAGAAGAGAATGGAGACGTATATAACGACAAAGAAAAAGAAATAAAGAGAAGAAAGTTGTCCTAAAATATACTAAGGGGGGTGTATTGTATATGGATTTATATGAATTTTTGAAAAGTCCACAGACTCTTTAAATAGTCCACAGACTTCTGTTGATTTCTTAAAATCATCGACTTTTAACACAGACTTTATACAGATTTATGAAAATCCACAGACTTTATATGAACGACTTATACAGATTTCTCAATACTTGCAAGATAAAAAAGAAGTTGGTAAATAATATTAAAACAAAAGAAGAATGTCCAAATATAATTAGAGTGCGGCTGTTGGGACTTCCAGATTTGCTCATTGTACCTCCCTGTCTCTTTATACCTCATTTTTATTTTTAAAAACAAGCATTTGCTCATTAGACCTCCTTTCAAATTCTTAAAATAACCTTAGGTTTATTATTCATATATATTTCAATAATTTACTCATTATACCTCTTATTCGCTCTCTAGACCTCCCATACTTTAATTTTTTTTTCTTTTTGCATGAAAACATCTATTTCAGACCTCGATTGCTTGATTTCTTTTTTCTTTTTCTCTTTTTTCATGAAAACCTCTTTTGCAACCTCGATTCCTTGTTGTTGTTGTTTTTTTATTTTATTTTATTTTTTTGCATAGAATGTCATTAACCTATATTATTTGATCAAGTTGTAAGAACGATTTTTCAATGACAACAATTTTAAAAAATTTAAATTATGAATTGTTTTCACAATCAATTGCAAAGCAGCAAAGTGGTGTTTGTGACCGAACATATAGTAAGTTAGTAACTACAAAAGTAAGAAAATAGGTATACATGAAGCAAATCTGATGAAATATTAAAGTAAGCTAAAAACCTAGAAACCTTTGACCTAGAAGAAAACCCTAAGAAGGCCAATTGCGTCTTCATCAATGGAGATTCTTCCATTTGGTGTAGTAGTTTTTTGCGATTGAGCAACGGTTGCACTTAGGTTTAGGGTTTATAGACTCCTCACATTTTGTATCATTAACTTGAGAAAAAAAAAAAAAGAAGGAAGAATACTAATCTGATTACAATTTTTTTTGTGTGAAAGTCAATGTCTATTATTGTCATTTTGTATGAGGTTATATTTGTAATTCAATAAGTCAAAACATGTGGAGGTACATTGAGCAAATCTGGAGGTCCCAATAGCCGCACTCATATAATTAACAAAACTGAAAGATACATGTGTCAAAAACTAGAAGAAGAAAAAAAAACATTAATTAGCATCTTTAACATGAAAAGCAAACGTCCCTAAAATAATGATATGATCATTCTTCTCCTTCATGATCACTTTCTTCGTTGTCATTGTTTACATTGTTGGCATTTGCTTGAGCTTCTGCCCACATTTGATTAGCAATACTCATTCTCCATTGATTAACATTATCTCTTTGCGCGCTGCTCTTGGGTTTGAAAATCATCCCATTAAAATTATCTTCTTCATTCTCTACCGGATCATCTTCTGGTTCAGGAGGAAATTCATCTGAACAGCATTCTTGTCGAAGAAAATTATGTAATCCTCAACATGCCAAAACAAGCTCTGCTTGTGTCTTGTAAGGAAATGGTGGTGCTGATTTGAAAATTGTGAACCGTGACTTAAATATTTCAAATATTCTCTCAATTACGTTTCTTAAGGAAGCATGACGAAGATTAAATAACTCAACTGCATTGACAGGATGGTTTCCTTCATCGCCACAAAAATCTTTGAGATGATATCGATACCTCGAAATGGAGTTAAAAATCGACGTCGGTTTGGAAATCCGCAATCCCCTAAGTAATATTTACCTGATCATAAAAAACATATGCAATTAGTATTTTATATATTATATGACATAAAATTTAATAAGCTTGCTGCATTTTTTCATGCATACCTGATGGTACTTTGAGTCCATTTCTTCTAGAAATAGCATCATTTAACACTTTTGAATCATGAGCAGAACCCTCCATCCACTAAGCACATAAATGAATTGTAAATCAAAGTTGCAAGCTGCTAACACATTTTGTGGAGAAATTCTTCGGTGCGACGGTCCGTGCCACGTGTCCGTGCGACCGGCCGACGGTCGTGCGAC
>NC_020492.1:19724821-19792654 GCF_000184155.1 Fragaria vesca subsp. vesca | reverse complement strand
AATCAAAATTTAACTACAATAATTTTCTTGGGCCTACTGCTGCTTTTTCCGTTGTGGTCAGGCTGACCAGCACACTCTGCTGGTTGGAAAATTTGATTCCGCTGACAAAGCTTGCATTGCGTATCTTAAAGAAAGGATAAAACCTTGTACTTTCTCTTATGTTTGGTGGTGTGGTATCAGGTGGCGGTGGTTTAGCCATAAACTCTAGAGCTATTGTATTTAAGGCCTTCAAGATTTTGTTGATACTTCTGCTAACAGTGAAATGGGATCGCTCGAATATCATTCGAGGTTCACTGTATCGATTGTTTTGACCGACAACTAGTAAAAAGGTTGCAAGCATTTCTTCGACACAAATGTGTCGTGTATTCCGTAAAGGCGTTTTCTCTTTTATGATGACACACAATTTACGGAAAACAGTCAGGATACATTCTGCAAACTTCCCGAAAGATATGAGGGCCTCCGTCCAGTATCTTATTCATGTATATGTACCCATTTGATGTCACTGGTCTCCGAGTCAATGGACGTCTAATACGTTCATCAGGTATGCTGAGCACAAGATCATATAACACATAAATCACTGCTTGTATTGCCATTAATAAAATTCTAATGGCCTCGTAAAACTCTTCTTCCTCTTCATCAACTCCATACATATCCATTTCAGACATTGCTAATAGAGAAAGCACCTAAACATATTAAAAGAACACGGTTACTATATATTCATAATAATATACATTCAAAAGCAAACCAGAACTCATAAATATTCAAAGAAACCATCAAGCTGCAATAAATTCAATGAAACCATAATTATTCAAAGAAACAATCAAGCTGTTCTAATCCATAAAAAACAAGTTTTAAATTCAATCAAACCAACTTGCAATGCAAACAAAACAGTATCAAACTCCATGACTAAAAATTATAATAGGACATAGCATATTGGAGGCAATATCATATTGCTTATTAGCCTGATGCATTAATTCGTGCCCAAGTGATCCAATTACGTCGTTGGTCCGGACTCATCTTCAAGAAGATGTCTTGCTTTGCCTTGGTGTTAAGAAAACTAAGCGCAAAAAAGCTAGCCTCATCAGTTAATCCTGGGGTCTCCTGAATAGCAATCCAACATTCAGTGTCTCTTGATTCTCTCTTCTCCATTATGCCACAAATTGTATCAAAAGTGGTGACAATTTTACCAAAGCCAGTTGATAACTTTTCTAGAACTTCAGCTTGAGTAGCTACCCCTTTTGAGTTGCTACTTTGTTCATAATCAGCTCTACTTCTTTTGCCTTGAACCCTGCTATGTGGTGCAGCATTTGCATTGTTACCTGGGGTGTGTTGTCGGGAAAGAGATGGCAAGTTTTCTTGGTACGATGATTCATTTTCATTTTGTACAAAGGTGTGATTATCTTGATCAAAGACCAAGTCATCTATGCCACCCATTTCCCAAGATCCGTTTTCTCCTACTTCATATGTTGTGGCATCTGTATCATCACCTAAACCTATTGACCCCATCCCGGTTGCAGTTCCATTGCCAATTGCAATTTTCAAATCCTCATAGTTTGGAAAAGTTTTTGTCCGAAAATGTGCATACGTTGGATGTGACTGAAAAATAACAATAAACAAAAATGTCAATATGGTAAAGATTCAAACTAATTAACAATCTAAAATAGAAAGACATTAACCTTTAAATAGTCTGCCCATATTTCATCAGACGCAGTGAATCTTTTTATGATCGGGTCCCACCCAAACCCATAATTGTGACGCATAAGCTGAGAGTAATTGATGTATTATTTCTTAAACCATTTCACTCGGCTTTGGTAATGGCTGAAAGTTATCTCCTTACCGAGTTTTTACTTGAGTTTAAGAAGTAGCTTTGCCTATAATGTTGTTTTGCTTATTACACCATTAATATCACGGAACCCAAGCTTAGCGCCTTCAACCATGAGCTGGAGCAAAACATTGCTCTCTTCCGCGGTCCAAGTTTTATAATCCTTTCGTTTACCATTTCCTTGTGAATCTCCCATCTATATAATTGTTAAACTATAACTAATCATACATTCAACCTTGAAGGTAATGAAAAAACATGCTATATGTGTGTGTATACACACACACACACTTTAAGGTGGTCTCCATACAGATAAGAAGACACTGGCAAAAAGCAACTAATCTGTCAATTCTTTCAAGCCAAATGTATTGAAGAACTTATACGTGATCAATATCATTTATACAAACTAACCTTGATACTACACATGCAGCTTCTTAAAAATAACGGAGTAATATCAATACAATGATGAAAATCAGTACATAAATGATAACATGTACTACTCAGAAATTGAGTAAATTAAAGAGATAGTATCAGTTTCAGGGGTTGTTCTTTTGTGAATAGAAATAATCAATACTGTAGAAATAAATTTTGGCATGCTTTAATAAGTGCCACTAGAAACCCTAGAAGTTTTTGGATCCTCATTCAAATTGAGTACGTTATACACGACCCTATGAACTATTCGTTAGCTTTTAATCACTTGACATTATAATCAAGTTTGTAGTTTGTAGCTAATCTACAGAGGTGGTTTTGTACACATCACTAACAGAACAATATAATCAAAATTTTACAAACTATTCTATATCAAAAGGTATGTTCAACGATAGTATAATCAATTTTGATTATGGTGATTAGGTTTTTAGGGTTGGGAGTAGCAAACACACAGTATTTGAGTTTTTTAGGGTCACATAGATCAACTGAACGCCAAATAAAAAAACAACAATGCAACTATGAACATGTTGGGTATCAAAAAATTCTGATAACACAAAAGATTAGGCAAAGGTAGAAAAAGAATCAAGAAAGCAAGATGATGGGAACCAACCTCTTCGCAGCACGCAGAGTGATGAACTTTAATAGACTTTTCCCACGCTCAAAATCTTTGCTCTGGTGGCTAGCAAACTATTGGACTTTTTTATTTACTTAACACTACAAATTTCACAATTTTCTATGATTTTCTAATTCCATATAAATGCATGATATTTTGAATACCCTAAAACTTCTATTCATTTTTAAAAGTTCTAATTGAATACCCCTAGATTTTGGTGGATTCTATAAAGACTTTTTAAAATCATAATTGAATACACTTAGACTTTTATGGATTATTATAAGTCTGTATTGAATACACCCGGACTTTTAGATTCCATGGACTTCTTTAAAATTGTCACTAATTTCAGATACAATACACCCCATAAATGAGCAACTACTTTTAATAAAATAAATAATATATATGTAATCAGGTAAAAAAAAAATATTATTATATGGACTAAGTTCAATTACATAAAGAAATTTGGGATGGGTTGGTTTTCATAATTTAACTTTTTTTAATTATAAATATGCAACAAAACAATGTTTTCTCAAAATCTGGGATGAGCTGTAGCCCACCGTAACCCGTGTGTAGGTACGTCATTGATTGATAGTGACAGACTCGTAACTGTTTCTGGTAATAGGGAAATGTGTGGGGAAGTTTCTTCCACCACCGATAATTCTCATGTTTTATAATCTCTTTCATTTTAAATAAAATTCTACTGTTATCATTCTCAAAAAAAAAAAATAACGAGATTAGAGAGTTCATAGTTGTTTATAACTAAAGAGAATAACATGATTAGAGAATTCAGAATTGTTTACAACTAAAGAAAATAACAGGATTACAAAATAACGTGAATAGAGAGTTCATATGTGTTTATAACCAAACGAGAATATCCGTATAGTTGTTTGTACCTTAACCATTATTACATTAAGCCTAAACCATGAGGTTTCTCAGCTTATTGGCTGATTGCCTGATTCTTTGAGTAAAGGCAAGAGCTCGATTCTTTGAGGGCACGTTTACTAATCCTCAAAGGGAATCACTCATTGGGGATTGATTCCCTTTTTCCTTCACTTTGGACGTTTACCAACCAAGGGGGAATGCAAACTATGTGGGTCCCGCACACAAAATCAGGATTGAATCCCCCCTTCTCATTCCGGTGGGGGGAGTTAGTATTGATTACTGAATATGGGTGAATGAATTTTTCATTCCCAAACTGTCCTTGGTGAGTTATTGTTAATCCAAAATTGCCCTAATTGAAAACCCTACTTATCAAAGCCTCATCCTTGCGAAAGTCAAGCCGTCTCTCTGCTCTGCTCTGCGTGTCAGTCCAAAGGTTGGCCCTCTTAAGTTTTCAGGCCCCTGTAGAAACTTATCGGCTCTTGTACTTGTAGTTTGACAAAATCATATGTTTAGGTATATTTAAGGGTGTTTTTGTAATTAGGTTTATCATGATTCTGATTATTGTATTTTAGTAAACACATGAATAAGAATCAATCTTGATAATAATTCCGATTCCGGATGACAAATAAACACATCCATAGGAATCACTCCTTGTCTCTCCCATTCCTTTTTAATCCCATTTCTTCTCAATCCTATTAAGGATTAGTAAACGTGCCCTGAGCGGTAGCAGAGCCCTCCAAGCATAGTAGACCGCTAACGTCCAAATCTCCACGTGGCCGACTACGACCTGCCCAAATGCACATGACTCCATGCACCTATCAGTCACCGCCGTCACCCAGTTTCCATGTCCCCGTATAAGAACGAAAACTCGTACCAAAAAAAAAAAAAAACACATCCGCCGAAGACAAAAGATTCATCCAAAAATGACTACCCTCCAATTCACGTTCGAAACGTGTCAAACTCAAAAAGTGACGCCCGGCCAAAAAAAATAATTTGAAGCAGCATAGCACAATTAAAATATGAGAATATGCTTTGGCCCTGCTCTGCAAATTATCCCTATTATTCTCTCTTGCAATTACTTTATTTCTCTTTGTTGTCTACAAGCTATTAAATTGTATCTCCAAAAACGCTTTCGGTTTTTGATTTGGACTTGCTTTCGATTTTGACATGGAGCTCGTTCAGGACTTCGTTTGGACGGCGTCGGTGGCGCTCATCCTCTCCTTCTTCGTCGCCAAGCTCGTCGCCATCGCCATGGCGGACCGCGAACCCGAACCGTCGGAGTTCAAATCCACTGAGAGCGCCGGCGATGGAGTCGAAGAGGTTTATCGGAGCCAGAGGAGCGTTCAACTTCAATTCGCCGCCGCTCAAGTGCAAGAGGTTGATCGGTTCCAAGTTAAACCGGTCGAAGAGGCCGTTGGAGTTGCGGAGAAATCCGACGACGGCGAGGAGGTGTCGGTTGAGAAAGCGATTGACTCTGATCGTCGACGTGGCCACGAGGATGAGGAAATTTCGGAGGATAGACAAGTGGATGCGCAATCAGCACGGAACGACGTCGTTACTGCACATGAAGCGGTTGAGGTCAAATCGGTAAGTTACAGCGATGAAGATGACTGGGAAGGAATTGAGAAGAGTGAGCTGGATGAAGGCTATACTGCGGCGGTGAAATCCGAGGGAGGATGATCGGGTCCTTCTTCATAAGGTTAGGCCTCTGCTGTTAATCTCAGGCTTTTACCCTTCACCGTGTGCAAATTGGTACTAGAAATGTTGTTATGATCTCTCTGTTATATAGATAATTGATTTGTGTAGCTTTTCATATCTTTGTGTGTGCTTGTTTATTTACTGCTCTCGATTCAGAAATGATGGAGCTAGTGAAAACAGGAAAGGTAATTTGAACCAAGGTATATAACACCGTTGCCTTCCTGTTAGAAAAAATTGTGGATAGCTGGGATGAGGATAAACTGGAATACAATGCAGGCAGCTCACGATTCACGAATCAATAGCATTACCAAATGAACTAGGTGAATTATAATTTGCTTATGATAGACGAGAACAAACGATGTTCAAGAAAATCTTGGAGAGTCTCGTGAGGGTTAAGTGTTGAACATATAGATAGATAAGGGCTAGGTGTGAGCATTCTGCTTTTG
The DNA here is from genome assembly GCF_000184155.1 of Fragaria vesca subsp. vesca. Lineage (NCBI taxonomy): Eukaryota > Viridiplantae > Streptophyta > Magnoliopsida > Rosales > Rosaceae > Fragaria > Fragaria vesca. The sequence continues at coordinate 19,786,767 of NC_020492.1, read as the reverse complement.
CGTTGTATGTTCTGCTGCCAGAAACTAAGATTACAATAGCTGCTTGCATTTATTACTTTTATCGTCCTTGTTCTGTTTTACACTTTTACAGTCTTGACTGATAGTTTATTGAATTAGTAGTTAGTAAGAGCGATTAACCAAATGCACCAATTCGTGAACTAAAATGTTTCTCAGTGTTGAGCTAGTCTGGACTCCACAGTACATATAATATCTGTTGGTCTAGCACATTCCTCTTGGTAATCGTTTTGTCCGCTGCTACACTTTCTTATCTTGTAAGTCCCTAGTTCTTCATGAATTATGTGTCAAAGCCTCAAAGATTTGCTAGTTCAGGATATAAAGAATCTTCATCCCCCGAGGTTTATGTGCTCATTGTATTGAAACATTATCCAACTCCAATCTAGTTATACTAGGAGCAGGATTAGTAATATAAAATACTATGAGCAGGTGATACATATGATCTTGTTTGGTCCAACAGATTTTAAGACATCAGATTTCAGGTGGTCTACATCTTGAACTTCCTGATCATAGGATCCATTCTACTGAGATTGATGAGCTTCAGTATAATCTTATTTAGAGTAGATATCATCCTCCTAGGAGACTAGACAAGAGTGTCTTAAACAACTGAAGGGTAGTTATATACAACTGTGAGTGTAGTCTGTTTTTGAAATAGGTAAAACAATCAAAAAAGGGTATGCGATCCAGAGGACAGGATGCCCAAAGTGAACGCTTAGTGTTCCCAATCAAGATCACCATGTTGACACATTCCAAAACGTTCTGTTATCTCTTTTCCTTTGTATGTATCATCATATATGCATGGAAATCATGCTCCAACTGCCTGAGAACTCGACCAATCTATATCAAGAGACTTTCTCAGTTATACATTACCCACGGATTTCGATTGTTGTAACTACAGTTTTTGTTCGTCTATGCATGTACAGTTTTCATCTATCCCACTTGGGATTGTCGTTTCCTCCTGGTAGTAGTACAACCATTGACATATCTTAAAGTTCTTAGTTGTACTCTCTGCAATTTGATACATAAGGCGATGCTTAGATTAATCAATGTTTAAGAGATCGGACAGTTATGACAAAAAATAGTTGTTCTTCAGACAACTGGTGGCATGTAAAATTCATTAACTGTGTGATCACAGGTTATTTCTGAGTCTTGAACTGTAGGAAAGTTTGTAATTTTGTTATTTGAAGGCCGTTGCTATCTATGTAGTCTGTGCTTAACTGCCTTTTCATATTCTTTTATGCAAACACCGACTTGCAAGTATATTACTTGCAACTTCAAAATCAACTTCTAAATTCCCCTACCTGCTTTCCCTTTTCATATTCACTACTGCAAACACTGACTTGTAAGGAAAGCAGGGGCATGTATGTTTATACATAAGCAATATACATTTTTCTGTCTACTGCATATGTATTATTTTTGGGTGCATAAAGCGGATGGTTGTTTAGTCCAGGATATGAAATTTGTGGATGATTGAAGTCGTTTAATTAGTTCATATGTAGAATTGTAGATTAACAGAACAAGAACTACATTAAACTATTAAAGAGAAACAGAACATAAGCTAATACATTTTATTGACATGATAAACCGGAAAAGTTTCCTTATTCTAGTAAAAATCTTCCTGGACTTAGTTCTTCTTCCCATCATGATCATATCCCCCGCCACCCCCGCCGCCACCACCCCGGCCAGCATACCCTGGACCTGACCCGACGCCAAAGCCTCCCCCATGTCCACTTCCTCCACTAACATTGCCAAAGCCACCACCTCCTCCGGATCCACCTCCATTGCCATATCCCCCACCATTACCGAATCCACCACCCCCACCGCCATTGCCAAATCCGCCACCAGTACCATAACCTCCACCACCATTTCCAAATCCACCACCACTACCAGATCCCCCGCTATAACCACCACCACCTCCAAAGCCACTGCCACCATTGCCTACACCACCCCCACTGCCGTAACCCCCACTACCACCTGACCCGTAACCAGACCCGCCTCCGTAACCACCGGCTGTCAGTTCTTCATAGGTAGTCTCCTTACCGCGCCAACTCTGGAGCCCCTTGTCCAGTTCATCTCTGTTATAAGACCCTCCCCCGAAGCCACCAGCTGTCATCTCTCCATAGCTAGACTCCTTACCGTGCCAGTTCTCGAGCCCCTTGTCCAATTTATTTCCCTTATCTCTCAGGGACCTCCCCGTTGCTTCAACAGATACACAACTAAACATCCCCATCGCCAAGAAAATGAGACTCCATGAAACCTCAATCCTTCCCATGACTAACGTACCTTCAAAAGAAAGAAACATGCTTTCAATACTCGGGAAACATGAAAACTAACAGAGAAAGAGAGACGACTACTCACCACTGTATGATCTGCAGTGTCTTAAACCTTCCTCTCTTCTGGTTGTAAAGGATCTTGATAGCCGAAAGTTTTAACCGAAAACTCTAGCTCTACATAAGGTGTTGTGTAATGGCGATCCAGAAATGATAGCTTGGTATGAGGATCAGCCCCACATTTATAATGTGGAACTTCGTTAGGGTTTTGGGGGTTCTGAGAGCCGAGCAGGAGAGAGTGGCGGGAAGGCATGGCTGCGTGATTGGATGAGGAGCCGATTCTGGTGGAGGGGGAGCTTTGCATGACAGCATCGGAGAACTTACTGCATGATCTTGCTGCCGCTTGATTTTTAAAAGCTCATGACTGGCGCATGTTGGGCTTTTGCAACATTATACTTAACGTCATAGCATATTTCAATGGCTTCTTTGTTATTCCATATTCCTTTTGTCTCGTTTTTTTATTTTTTTTTATCAAACGAAATTTCATTTGATAAACTACGATTACAAATCAACCGAACAAGTGATTACAACTATGAGCATTAAACTCAATCCTCAAACTACATGTCCTCGCTCCGAAGAGGAGAGATTGACATGTCAATATATATATTTGGATTTGGTTACGAGTCTTATCGGGTGGAATACAACAAAATATATTGGGCTTATCAAGTCTTGAATCTGAATTTAGGATTCCTGCTGTTTTTCTCATTTTATTTTTATAGGATCGATACCAGTCAAAAAGAACAATCAGACATATTTGTTTGAGGTTGTCATTGAGTCTACTAATGTATTGTTTGAAGATATTTTATTGTCAATATCTTTTTCGCTCCCTGTAAGCTTTACTCAGTGTAAGTGAAGTAGTATTGCGTTATCTGACGGTCCTACTGAGGCGAATCACTTTGTAATATTAATGTTTTCCTATCAAATAATATCGATCGCATCTTTCAATCAAAAATAATTGAGATTAAGAATCCGATAAGTGTAGCTTTGATGACAAAAAAGTTGACCATCTAGGTGCCTTATATGTCTGTTTGTGATGTTCACGTTGAAATTGGAAACATAAAGTGACAATCTAACCATGTTATTACTGGACCTAATGAGTGTTCTATCAACGGTGCCTCTTATATAATGGTTCTCAAAACTCTCAAGTCTCAAACAACACCTATCATTTAGGTACAACAAAAGGATTATCATTTGTTTTCTTCTTTTTTTTGAGATGTTAGACAAAAGGATTGGGGCCTAGGCTGTTTGGCCTCTTGGGCATCTCCTTTCTTTGTATTGGTCCATTTTTTCCCATAGCTGGTCTGAAACCAGTGAAACCAGCAATCAGCTAGGCACTGGGTCCATTCATTGTCATCGTCTAATCGACATGCCTTTTTATTACAACGATAACAACATCATCTTCGTATTCTAAAATCTCCATCACTAAATTACACCATGTCTATTTCACTTGCCTTTTCCTACACATCATACACATGCAACAGGCTCAACCTTCTCAACGGAGACGAGTGCTCTGAGAATTTTATGTAAATTTATATACAGTTAAATTCTTAAAAACGTAAATATATCTTTTTAACAATTGAGATAATAAGATATACATAAACCGAAGATTTCTCAGAACCAGGTATCTACGAGACTACGACGGCCGCCCGCCTAACATGCAACTCTCAAGCCACCATGCAGACACATTAATATTTTTATTCAATATAAACACATCACACACATTGATTGGAATTAAAAAGTAGATTAAGGCCTTAATGTTTCGAATAATTGAGAGGAGGTTAGCTTTAAATATAGGGAGTGGTCCGTTAAATCAGAAAAGACCACTCAACATACATACAAAAGAAATTGAGTGAGGAACTTGACTTGTGAAGAACCACCTTTTGAAATCATTTTGGCGTCATTTGGTGAGAGAAAATGACATTTGAGCTGCAAATTCATCATGAAATTATTATTGTTGCTATGCATGTGGCAGTTGCTTCAACCATAATCCATCCATACCCCCATTTTCATTATCATCATAATGTAATTAAGAAATTAGACCATCACTTAAGTGAAGCTTTTAACTTAGAATAACTGCATGCATGTAGACGTTTTTATAAATAATTCTAAACGGTCCACGAAATTAAATTTGGGGTTTTCCCAAATTGAAAAAGCAGAAACGACATGAGAGAAATTGGCTCATGACGAAGATCGATCTGTGATGGTGAATCGTATAAACAATTGAGGGGTCACAGAAACAAGATTCCGTAAGCAACCAACTTTTAGTTGATTGGAGATTCTTGAAGAACTGTATGTATGATTGTATGGGCATCTCTACCTAGCTTTGCTATCTTTCAAAAACAAACCAGTTTCTCTCATCTGTTGTTGTTTCTCCTTCACTCACTTGGAAATTAACTCAATCCTATCTCATATCTACAGGCAAAGCTAGCTGTATCTCATTGCTTTCACATGTTTTGGATCGGTTTGGCCAAAATGTTGACACTAGCAAACCCGATTTATAGATGATTTTATGCAGTACTCATTTATGAGGTTTGTTTTGTTAAATAGTGTATGTATTTACTATATCGACGCAAAAATATCATGTGTTCGCTTATTTGTTTATGTTTCTTGAAAATATGAACATAATTTACATAATATTGATTCAACATCATAAATAAATTACGATATATAAGTTTTAATTTTCATAGATCATTACAAAGTTAATGATTTCATGAGCCCCAATCAATGAGTCAATGACTGTTCTATTAAGAAAAAACAAAAAAAGATCTTGTACCTAAGATTAAAGAGAAAAACTGTACAACTACAAAGATTGGAGATGAGATTCTATATGTTTACCAAAAGCTTCCACTCAACAACTATTATTAGTGGGTAGGGTACCTTCCAGCTAATTGCAACCAAGTAGCAAATAGACTTGGGAGGAAAACATACATACCACACATGCAGGTCTTTTTCTTCTTTACTTTCATGGTTAGACATAAATTATTCTTAATAAACATTATGGAACATTATATCAAACAAATTGTTCAATGCTCTTGTTCATACTTCAGTTCACACCAAGATAATCCGATAAGACGCAATCTATGTCCGTGCAAGCTCAGCTTCCACGGCCAATTTGGTAGTTGGTGTATGATTCATCTGTCTGAAGTTTCCTGGTAAGACTAGAAAAGGCGAAGCCACGATTGTCATCCTCAGCAATCAGCGCCATGATAAACTTCTAAGCTAATATTAGTGGTACTTCCACTAAAACTTTCGGTTCTATATCAAAAGATTAAGAATTATATGTTGGATCTAGCAATGACTTCATAGTTTTGGGTTGCTTTCCAACCTTAGTTCCCAATTTTGGGTTGTTTGAAATCAAAAATCTAACCTTAGCTTCAGTGATAATGAAGTATTATTCCTAGTTTGTTTCTAGGTGGACGACAGAGATAAACTACTGTTTGGAGGAAGATGAGTTCTTGCCTTGTGAACACAGTAAATAGGTAGATTGTCAAGTTAAATTTAGGAAGTTGCAGTTTCGAAAGCAACATCAAATTTCCCAAAACCAGATTTTCGTTTATATTGATGTGGATCGTGGAATGACTATGACTTGGATAAGTGTTGCACAAAGTAACTGCACAGTGACAGATTTAATTTTAGGTAGGAGGAAGCTGCGTATTGAACACCCCCAACCCTTTTCACAAGCCTTTAAATTCTTCGCCTGACATAAAATGTTACGGCATCTTCAACCTTTGGTCTAAATTTAGCTTTCACTAAGTTTAGCACAAATCGATCCGACCACAAAAGAATAATGGCATTTCATCAATAATGACTGAAATAAGCATAATTTACCAGCATTATGTTTTTTTCTTCAATCATAGTACCACCAATAATGTAGGTCCCTATCCATTTGCAGACCAGAAAAAAAGAGTACAAGAATCAAATTTGCTAGTATAAGGTTGAAAAAGAAGAGTAAAAGAAAAGAAAAATCTTTGTTGCATAATAATTGTGCACCAAGTGGAGAATATTTAAATAGAGAAGTATCTCAAGGAATCTCTCTCAGTGCCTATATGTGAATTTCACTCCCGTCGGCACTAACAAGAAACTTGTTCCTGAAACTCAAAATCAAGCTCAGGGTTTGAACAAGATGAAGAAGTTCATGCTTCTGGTAACGCTTATGGTTCTGGCTATCACTCACAACTGTGAGGTGGTAGCAGAGAAGAGTGAGCATGTGAAAAAGACGTACATCATTCACATGGACAAGTCCCTAATGCCTACGAGTTTCGAAGACGACCATGTCAACTGGTACAGCTCGTCGTTGAAAGCAGTCACCGATTCAGCTGACATGCTTTACACTTACAAGACTGTCATCCATGGCTACTCCACGAGGCTGACTGCCGAGGAAGCTGAACTTCTCGAAAAGCAGCCAGGGATTCTCTCTGTCCTGCCGGAGAGGAGGTACGAGCTTCACACAACTAGGACTCCGGAGTTTCTTGGACTAGGCAAAAGCGAAGCTGTGTTTCCGGCTTCGGATATGGTGAGTGAGGTGATCATCGGAGTGGTGGACACCGGCGTGTGGCCGGAGCACAAAAGCTACGACGACACTGGTCTTGGACCAGTGCCGAGTGGCTGGAAAGGGACGTGCCAGCAGGGTAAGACGTTCAACTCTTCGAGCTGCAACAAGAAGCTGATTGGTGCTACGTTTTTCTCAAACGGGTACGAAGCAGCGTTTGGACCTATTGACGAAAGCGTTGAATCGAAGTCACCGAGAGACGACGATGGCCACGGAACGCACACCTCAACCACAGCGGCGGGGTCAGTTGTTACAGGAGCCAGCTTTCTTGGTTATGCTCCAGGCACAGCTAGGGGTATGGCGCCACAAGCTCGAATAGCTACATACAAGGCTTGCTGGCTTGGAGGGTGCTTCGGTTCTGATATCATAGCTGCAATGGAGAAGGCTGTTGAGGATGGGGTTAATGTTTTGTCTTTGTCTATTGGTGGATCGCAGGTTGATTATTATAGAGACACGGTTGCCATTGGAGCTTTCTCTGCGGCGGCGCAGGGTATTCTAGTGTCGTGTTCGGCGGGAAATGGTGGACCGGAGGCGGGAAGCTTGTCCAATGTTGCGCCTTGGATAACCACTGTGGGCGCTGGAACATTGGACAGGGACTTCCCGGCTTATGTCAGCCTTGGAAGTGCGAAGAAGTATGCAGGTATATCTCTATACAGGGGAACGGCCTTATCTAGTGGATTGATTCCACTTATAGATGCTCGCAACGCGAGCAGTTCAAGTGATGATCTTTGCAGTCCAGACAGTTTGATTCCGGCAAAGGTTGCCGGGAAGATTGTGGTGTGTGACAGAGGGGGAACTCCGAGGGTTCAAAAGAGTCTGGTGGTGAAAAAGGCTGGTGGTGTGGGGATGATTTTGACCAACACCGAAACATTTGGAGAAGAGCTTGTTGCTGATGCGTATTTCCTTCCTACAGCAGCAGTTGGCCAGAAAGCTGGTGACGCAATAAAGAGCTATATTGCATCAGATTCTAATCCCACAGCAACAATTACTCTTGGAGAAACAAAGTTAGGCGTTCAACCTTCACCGGTGGTGGCTGCGTTTAGCTCTAGAGGACCAAATTTTGTCACTCCAGAAGTGCTCAAACCAGACCTGATAGCACCAGGAATGAACATCCTAGCTGGGTGGACTGGCGCAGTTGGACCAACTGGACTTCCTGAAGACAAGAGGAGGGTGAACTTCAACATCATTTCAGGTACATCCATGTCGTGCCCACACGTGAGTGGACTAGCGGCCCTTGTCAAGGCGGCTCACCCTGACTGGAGTCCTGCAGCCATCAAGTCTGCTCTCATGACCACAGCCTATTCAAACTACAAAACTGGAGAAACAATCAGAGATGTTTCTACCGGAAGTGCTGCAACACCTTTCGATTATGGTGCTGGGCATGTGGATCCAGTAACAGCTCTTGACCCTGGCCTTGTCTATGATCTTGCTGTGGAGGACTACCTAAGTTTCCTATGTGCCTTGAATTATTCCGCTTCTCAGATCAAGCAAACCACTAAGAAGGACTTTACCTGTGGCTCAAGCAAGAAATATAGCCTCGGAGATTTGAATTACCCCTCCTTTTCTCTTGCTCTGGATACATCTTCAGGCCAAGGGGGTGGTACTGGTGCATCAACCACTCTTAAGTATACAAGGACTCTGACCAATGTGGGTGCCCCGGCAACATACAAGGTCTCAGTGTCTTCACTGACCCCAGCAGTGAAGATATCTGTAGAACCAGGAACACTAAGTTTCAGTGATTCATATGAGAAGAAGACATACACTGTGACTTTTGTTGCTAGCTCTTTGCCATCCGGCACAGCCAGCTTCGGTCGCTTGGAATGGTCTGATGGGAAACACATTGTAGGTAGTCATATTGCTTACACCTGGGTATAGATTAACATTCAAGAACTGATCTAACTCCAGATCAGGTATTTCAAGGTTCCTGCATAAAACCAATTGTATATCTTCGCATATGTCGTATATTTATTTGGTTTCTCTCTTGGTATCCCAACAACTGAGCAAAGTATAGCCAGTTGATGTATTTCTTAGTTCAGTGTTGAAATTAAAGGAGGAAAGAGCAGATGGTTGATAAAATTGATTGTACAGGAAACTGTGTAAGGAATTGACCCGAATGCTACTTTGAAAAGTATTTCCTAATTGCATTCATATGAAAAGTATGATCTGATAGGTTTCGAAGTCTAGTAAGAGAGCACATTGATTCTTATATTTTTATTTTTACATTTTCAGTTGCCACTGATAAACTAAAGGAGTGAAACCATGACTGGAAGGATCTCATCACTCTATAGTCTATACCAGTGTCTCACTGAATAAACTTTCCTAAAACACAGGCTATTTGCCGCATGCATCTAAATGATGTTTTGATCACCACAGTCTGTGCCTATAATGTTGCCATCTTCCTATATATGATTAAACTTCTGCAGGTATTTTTCATACCACCAGCAAATAGGTGTTCTATTTTTTAGTGTTTTGTTCTGATATAAAATAAAATAAGGATATTTGGTCACTTTGTCAGATGTTCGTATAACACTGAAATCCTAGCAAGAATGATATCACCTAAAATTGATCTGTTAAAGCAACACATTCATATGCCTTACATTTCTTGAACAATTTCACCAGATAGCAATCCAGATCAGAGACAAGACTGACCTCTTTCACTGCTAATGCTCTTCCAAGTTTCTTCAGCTCACTTGGCAAGGAGAGAGATGGAAAATAACATATCTATATTTTGTTCGCTTTATCTGTTTTCTAAAGAATGAAAAGAAGAAGAAAAACCCAGATCCCCTCTTCGACTAAGTTGAAGAAAACTCACACACAGACACCTACATTGGCTAAGAGGCCAAGACTATACCAGGAAAGTACTTGGATTTCAATGAAGGCAAAGGTGACCAGAAAACAAACAGAAAAAACTGTGTGACTATATGATTAAATCCATTTCAGATGTTAATGAGGAGCACATTAATCGGATCCCATCACGTTTTTTCACTTAGATCCCTGATTTTTAATATCAAAATTGAAATATGCATTTCATTCATAGGGCATGTGAGTTTCATTGGTCCGAAAAAAAAAGTATTATTGATCAAAACGAAGTCTTCTCAGTTCCATGTGAGTATTGAATTCCATTGTCGTTACTTTTAGTATGCAAAAGATACACCAACAGAAGTCAGAAGAAAACTCCTCTGTTGCTTGAAACTCGAAAGCTCATGCTGGTATGGCACAAGTCGAGAAGATGAAAAATGTACCTGTTTTCATGCTTCTAGTAGTACTTCTGATTCTGCTTTTCTCTAACATCTGCGTCATAGCAGAAGAGAGAGATCAGAACATGAAGGAAACTTACATTATTCAGATGGACAAGTCCAACATACCAGCAACCTTCGACAATGATCATCACCAATGGTATGGTTCATCTTTAAAATCAGTGTCAGCTTCAGCCGAAGTGCTTTACACTTACCAAACTGTAGTTCACGGCTTCTCCAGCAGGCTCACGAGTGAGGAAGCTGAGCTGCTTGAAAAGCGGTCAGGTATTCTTTCTGTTCTACCTGAGATGAGATATGAACTTCATACAACTCGGACGTCGGAGTTTCTTGGGTTAACAGGAGAATACGAAGCTATCTTCCCAGCATCAGGCGATGTGAGTAACGTGGTGATCGGAGTTGTAGACACTGGTGTATGGCCTGAGAGCAAAAGCTACAATGACAAGGATCTTGCACCTGTGCCAAGGAGCTGGAAAGGGCAATGCGAGGACGCTAAGGGCTTCAACTCCTCAAGCTGCAATCGGAAACTGATTGGCGCCAGGTTTTTCTCAAAAGGGTATGAAGCAACACTTGGATCTGTGAACGAAAAAGTAGAATCAAGATCACCAAGAGATGATGACGGCCATGGAACTCACACCTCAAGCATTGCAGCTGGATCCCCTGTTCCAGGAGCTAGCCTCTTTGGTTACGCATCAGGGACAGCACGGGGAATGGCTGCACAAGCTCGTGTTGCCACATATAAGGCATGCTGGCATGGAGGGTGTTTCGGGTCCGATGTTCTAGCCGCAATGGACAAGGCTGTTCAAGATGGTGTCAACATTTTATCTCTGTCCTTGTCTTTTCCAGGAGCACAGTACGAGGATTTATCCACAGACGTTGTTGCTATTGGAGCTTTTTCTGCCATGGCCAGGGGAGTACTTGTGTCATGTTCAGCCGGAAATGATGGGCCATATTCCGATAGCTCATCCAACAATGCACCTTGGATAACCACTGTGGGTGCTGGAACACTAGACCGGGACTTCCCAGCTTATGTCAGTCTGGGAAATGGAAAAAAATACAGAGGTATATCACTCGATCATGGTACAGCACCATTACCCAATGGATTAGTTCCGCTTGTTTATGCTCCTAATGCAAGTAACTCCACTAGTGGTGATCAATGCGCTCCTAACAGTTTGATTCCTGAAATGGTTGCTGGGAAAATTGTGGTTTGTGATCGGGGAGGAAGTAGGGTCGGAAAGAGTGTGGTGGTAAAAAAGGCCGGTGGTGTAGGGATGATTTTGGCAAACACTGGAGATTATGGAGAAGAACTTGTGGCAGACGCATATCTCTTGCCAACTGCAATGGTTGGCAAGAAAGCTGGCGATGCAATAAAAAGATACATTGCCTCGCATGGTAATCCGAAAGCCATATTGGTTTTCGGAAAGACACAGTTGGGTATCAAACCCTCACCGGTGGTGACAGCATTCAGCTCTAGAGGACCGAATCCAGTCACTACATCAGTCCTCAAACCGGACTTGATAGCACCGGGAGTGAATATTCTAGCTGGGTGGACTCGTGCAGCTGGACCAACCGGACTACCTGAAGACAAAAGGAGGGTGAGCTACAACATCATTTCAGGTACATCCATGTCATGCCCTCATGTGAGCGGGCTTGCCGCCTTGCTCAAGGCCGCTCACCCAAAATGGAGCCCTGCTGCCATAAAATCTGCTCTCATGACCACATCCTATACAAGAAGAAATGGAAAACCAATCAAAGATGTTGCTACTGGAAAGCCTGCAACACCATTTGATTATGGAGCTGGGCATATGAACCCAGTCGCAGCCCTCCACCCAGGACTTATATATGATCTTGCTGTCAAGGACTACCTAGGCTTCCTCTGTGCCATGAATTACACAACAAAACATATCAAGAAACTCACTCACAAAGACTTCACCTGTGACTCGAGCAAGATATACAGAGTTGGAGATTTCAATTACCCATCTTTTGCTGCTACCATTTTAACCTCTGATGAAGGGGTCGGGGGTGGATCTGTCAATTACACAAGGACTCTAACCAATGTGGGTACCGCAGCAAGATACAAGGTCCGAGTGACTAAAAAATCCCCATTAGTGAAGATCTTGATTGAACCAAAATCATTGAGTTTCAGCCAAGCAAATGAGAAGAAGACTTGCACTGTGACTTTTATTGCCAGTTCTATGCCATCAACCAGCTTTGCTCACTTGGAATGGTTCGATGGGAAACACGTAGTAGGTAGTCCTATTGCTATCATGTGGATTTAGTTTCAACAGCATCTATCTTACTCCAGATCATGGGGGAAGAATGTTTTCTAGAGCTAGGCCAACAATAAGATTAAGTTATTTGTTCCCACAACTACAAGAAATAAAACTCAAAGACTCGCATAGGATCAAAATATCTATGATGTGTCCTTAACCTGTCTGAGTAATTTCCAAAAGCACTACAACAATTCGGCATTATTCAAGTACCATTGTCTTACTGATCCGCAATTTCTTTTCTTTAGTTTTATTTTCGTCTACATTGCACTAAAACAAGAATACATACGCTATTTTTTTTTAATCTAATTCAATACACCGACTTTTCTCAGGTATTTACTTACGAACAAGAAGGCAGGGATGCTGTTTTGCAACAGCTTTTCCCTAATAGGTAAATCTATAATCTAAAGGAAGTAGGGAACAGAAAACAAGCTCAACATATACTGCGTAAGAAAATGAACTTAGGAAAACATTGCAACAAAAGACACCTGTATTAACTGCTAAATGTCTTATAATTTCTTATAGGTAGAAACAGTTGAGCTAAAATAAGATCTTGATTGAACAAGGTTAGAGTCTAATCACTCCCCCTTGGTGAAGATCTTGATTGAACCATAATTATGGACTTTCAGCTAAGCAAATGAAAAGCAGAGTTATACTGTGACTTTTGTTGCCAGTTCTATGTCACATGACACAATCAGCTTTGCTCACTTGGAATAGTTTGATGGGATATACATGGTAGTTAGTCCTATTGCTATCATCTGAAATTCTGAATTTAAGTTAACCAACACTGTTCAACCAGATATTAATTTATATCACGGGCATCATGGCGATACTTAAGGTTATCTGTTTTATTCTGGTTTTTGTCTTACAAACAAATCAACTCTATATAAAACAAGAACGACAAAGGTTGCCACAAAATAGGGTAAGAGAAAAAAAGCTAGCCAAAATTCTGACAAATTACACATGTATTAACTGCTAACTACCTTAATAAATCTAATAGGCTGCAATCTTTTACGCCAACAATCTCAGGTTTGAGTGAGCACAAGGTGTAATGAGAAATATCAGGGGTAACACAAATATCAATAAACCAGTTATGAAAGGTAAAGTTACAATGACAAAAACTAAAAGTGCAAACTACTATCCAGGTATCATTCTGAATCCTCCAAGGACTGACATACAGGGAGGTAATATGTATCAAGCTGCCAATACTTCTGCTTGACACCCTCCCAAACTTTTTCTCCTAAACAATCCTTAACAGGCAAGGGAATGAACTGTGTGGAGTAACCCAAATTCTGAAGCTCTAGCTGAACTATGTGACAGTAAACTACATGGAAGAATGCATTACCTCCACAAAGTCCATTAAAGAATGAGTAGATTCCCCCAGGCTTCAGCAACTTTGGAAGCTGTTGGTGAAACTCTCTCAGGTCATCATAATACTCTCCATACGTATCAAAGAAAATCCCTGAACAAAACAAAACAAACCCTACATTATACATTTCAAATCTCAAAATTCAAAGGCCACACATTCATTTCCACATTCACTCACCATCAAAAGTCGGAAGTTCATGCACAATATCCTGCCACCGGGCACAAATTATGGTCACATTTTCCTTCTTATCCCAACCGTCTTCAATCATACGCTGGTAAACATCATGGTGAGCCTCAACGATAGTATGCTTTGCAGGGGAGTATTTCTGAATGGCAGTGTCCACCAGACCCATCCCAAATCCAATGTTCAATACATGACCCCCATTTGAGCACACAGCTTTCGCATGTGCCTCCATTAATGGATTCTCCCATGCCATCATCACCGCCTTGTTTTCGGCATCCATCAACTTATCCTCACTAAAGCTCACTCTATCCTGCAAGTAACCATCATTCCAGCCCCCATTCTCATTCTCTCTCCTCGCAATCGTTCCCAGTACTAACTCAGCTTGAATCCCTAAATCAACAAAATATTTTCACTTCAAATAAAATCAAAACCAAAATCAGACTGATTTTTATGTGTGAAAAACTTACCGGCGTTGAGGAGGAGCTCGTATGCTTCCTCGTGACCGGCGTTCATGGCTAAATCGCCGGCGGAGAGATTGGAAGGGTTGAGAGCGTTCCAGGGGGTACCGGCTTCCAGAAGGGTCTTCACTGCGGCGGCATGGCCAAGCTGGGCTGCGTGCATAAGCGGAGTGAGGCCTTCGTCGTCGAAGTAAGACACGTCAGCTCCGGAGTCTATAAGAGTTTTGAGCTTCTCGGCGTCGCCGTTCTTCGCCGCCTCGCATAGTTGCTTGCCGACTTCTTCCATTCTGTTAGTGCGAGGAGTGTTTTCAGTGTCAAACCCTGATGCTGGTTTATCAACTAACGAAAAATTGGAGTTACATATTACGCCAATACCCCCAAATTTATAATTTATAGGTACAACATTTGTTTTTTTCTTTTAAAATTAAAAAGGCGAATATCATTACGATGGGAACGAGGTTTGAAAGAAGAGATATGCGGAATAAACAAGTTGATGACTGCTCAAATTAGATAAAGAATAGACACGTTTACTTAGAATATAATCGAACGATTACAGGATAATCAAATTCATGTGTTTACTAACACAAATAAATTTTAATGATTCTGACTTGCATGAATCAAAATGAATTATGTTTCATCTCTTTATCAAAAATCGATTCTTAAATACTCAAGAGGTTGAATACGTATGGATGAGATGAGTTTATGAACCAACCATCCGGAGTGTTCGACATAGAATAAAACCATTCGGAATCGGTACCGGTTCATTTATAAACTTGTGAAACAATCAAACTCTGTTTTTTAGTCGACTTCTCCTTGATGATAAATTTTGTGTGATAAGTCAATAACATTAGTAGCGAGATTCAACATGTAACTTTGACTTCAAAATGGTAGCTCTAACAATAATAAGTCATAATCAATAACAAGATTTGACCAACAAATTCCATGGTATTCCAAGTAACTAACAAGCTACAACTTATGGCCTTACCGGTATTGAATTTGGAACTATGAACGACTATATTATTCACCAAAACAACAAGAATCAATTCGTTGGTAAAAAAACAGCTCAGTGTTGCTCACTTATTGGCTTCCAGACAGTTGCCAAGTTGCCACTCCTCGTAATGCCGCCATCGCAGTCGTCATTACTGACCCTGCCGAGCACTTTCTAAATCGCCCAATTTTGACCCCCCTGACCCTAATACGACGTCGTTTTGGGGTCGTACATACTAGATTACTCGCGTATTTTCGGACTTGTCCAAATAAACCCGCGACAAGATTCAACAAGTTAAAACAGAAAAACAAAAAGGGGAGGAAATCCAACCACCTTCCTCTTCCTCTTCTTCTTCTTCTTTCTTCTGCCTCCTCCAAATAACCGAATCTCCACCTCCCCAACGACGTCGTTTCTCTCATTTTTCGCACTGTCGATTTTGGAGTCAAATCCCATTTCCAATTTGAAATTTCAGCTAGGGTTTCCGTTAGTATATTTATCCATAGATTACACGAGCTTAGTTGTTGATTTGGTGGTGTGTTTGATTATACGAATCGCGGCAGTGGTTCGAAAATGGCGTCGAGTTTTGATCGGTGGGAGAAGGATCCTTATTTCTCGGCCGCCGAGCAAGTTCAAGAATCTGCCGACAGGTGCCATTTCTTATCCTCCCTTCAAGCTTTTCTCTAGGGCTCTAATTCTGCTTACATCAAATTTTCCAATTGATTTAAATGTAGGAAAAGGATTTAATTTCCAAATGAAATTAATTTATGTGATTTACAAATTAAACCTAAATTTCATCAGCTCCTGCAATTTGTTGAGATACTTCTGTCGAGTTTGTGGTCTTCATTTCCATTGTGTGTGCAAATGTGCAATGTGTAATGACTACTAAGAATGCGTTCAGCTTGGTTTCGGGTTGTTACTTGTTACTGATTTGTTAGCTTTTTTGCTGATGTGGTTTTGAAGGATGGAATCCACATATAGAACATGGGTTCACGCCAAGAAAGACAGTTCCAGTATGTGGAATCCGGAGGAACTCGGCAGGGATCTCCGCACAACTCTTGGAACTACCAAATGGCAGGTCCTCCTTCTCACTCTCTTGCTTCCGCTCTCTTTCCATATATGTCTACCTCTCCCAGCTGTGGATCTTGTAGTCATTAATTGATGAATTTTATTTGTTCATTGTAAATGCAGTTAGATGAGTTTGCACGAGCGGTCAGGGCAAGTTATGCTAGAGGCCCAAGTGAAGACGCAAGAGATAGGCACCACGAATTCATTGTTGCTATGGAGGACCAGATTTCTAAAGTTGAAAATGCATTACGGGAATCTGCCTTGTCTGAGGGAAAGAGTTCTCTACCTTGGGTGCGGTTGGACAAAGGAGAGTGTGACGAACTAGCTTCTTTTCTTTCTGGACTGACTGCTTCTGAAGAGAAAGTTGTTGCTAAGAGTAGAGATATTGGAAACCTACAAGTGAAGGATGGAGAATCAGCACCGGATTGTTCAAAGAACTTGTGCGGTTTCCCGGAGGCAAGGGAGGACAAATCACATGGGCATAGGAGGACAGCTAGTGCTGCTGATATTGGTTCGTGGAAGATTGCGGTCTATGATGATGGTCGCTTACCATCTTCTTCTGCTATGATGATTGAACAACCTGTGCGAAAGATACCCAGTTTCTCTGGGTTTATTAGTTCCATGGAATCTGCGTCAAAGTTGAAGTGGTCAAAGAATGGTTTTAGGAAGTGGAAGGCAGTGGACCGTCATGAAGACACTGGTGCTGCATTGTTACCATCTTCTCAGTTTAACAGGGTGTGTATGCTTTGGTGCTTTGATTGAATTCACTTGTGGATTCTTTTTTATTTTATTTTTATTTCGTGTACTACTAACGAAAGTTTTTATTTTTGATTTAGGGAATTGATGCTTGCTATGAAAGAAGCAAGAGTTGTTTGGATAGTGATTGCTATGATAAACAATTATATGGCTGGTATGGAGCTATTCAGAGACAGCTTCAACGATCTCAGTACTATGTGCAGTATAGTTGGCCTGCTCATGTAGCTTTTTGGACAGTTCTTCTCCTTTGCTTGATTTGTAAGTTTCACATGCACAGATTATGGATTTTGAGATGCAGTACTTGAAAAGTCAGTTTTATCTTAGTCTGAGCGGCTTAAGTATGTTGCTTATCCATTTAATTCACCTGTTACTGCAAATTCCTTTGATGTATGTGTATCTTGTTTCTTGTTCCCCCTTCCCTCTGCCATTTCCATAGTTGGATAATCATGAGGTTCTTTCTTTCTGCTGATTTACTCACTCTCTATCTCTCTCTCTTTGCAGTTTTGATTGCATTCCGTGCAATCTGAGGATGTGACCCTCTCCTCAGGTTTTGGTAGCTCATGGTAGCAGGAGGAGAAATGGGTCCTGAACAAACTCTATACATGCTGTCAAAGATGGAGATAAAGTGGGAGATATCATGTCTCTTGAACGGAATCTGTTCATACATATTTGAAATGCCAAATGGCAAACCCGACCTGATACTTTCAAAGAACCTCCTCTTCTGTTTTTCGTTGTTGTTTTCCTGTATCATCTCTTAACTTGATCTCTTTGATGGAGGGCAAGTCCTGTTGTAATATAGTAGACAATGTAAAAAAAACTGTGCCAGGTTAGCCAAATGATCATAGCTCAGCTCCACTGGTTCTTGTATTATAATCTGTCTTTCTTGTAGGCACTTCTTTTGTACTGGTACGAGTATATGAAGTTAAGATTTCATATACTTGATGTTATATAAAACAAGGCTCACTTGTGCATGTGGATGGTTGAACATGATACGGAATCCTAGTGCAATCTGATTGATCTCTTTCAGCAGCCTAAAATCAGACCTGGAATTGTAGTAGGATTGTAGTTTTATAGCAGACAGCAATAGTTTTTTTTTTTCATTAAGAGTGATAACTTTGATTCTGACAGAAAGAAGTTGCTCAACATAGACAATACTATGAAAATCAAATGAATGCTAAACACCAAAAGAATCTCCATTCTCCAGCTTTGTTCTTTCTCTACATAGACAATCCGAGTGCCAATTAGACTAAATACATACTAGTTGACAAACTTCCAAGTCACATTGGCTTGTTGTAACATCAGGACTGCAACTTTAGGGGCGCTGCAGTCACAAAAACTTAACATTCACCAAGCAGAGATTATGAACTCAGAGTCACCTATTGCGAAATGAGCTTAGTTGCAGCTATTGTGAAGCATGAGCGTCCTGATTGCTTTTCTGTTCATGATCCTTTTTGCCAACCTCTATACCATGGAATGTGACCCCAGATGAATGATACTGACTACCATATGCAGTGCCAAAGCCCCATCCAAGACCTAGTCCAACACCACAGCCTCCACCTTTCAAACAAAATATGCCACATTAACGAAATGAACTATCTTATCAACTTGACATAGATATAATAAAGTTTAAGGATTCCAGTTTGACTAAAAGGGAATACCTACACCAAGCCCCAAGATATTCAAAGGCGTGCCTGTAGCAGAGAAACAATTTTAGTTAGCAAATGCTCAACCGAATCAAGAAATAAATGATCCCAAAAGTAGGTAAATACAATGTGTCCAATGCAATTGGGAAGAAGTTCTTGCAGTTCTAAAGTTAAGTATGAAAAACATTAAAACTGGGAGGGTGGTAAAGCGATGAATGAAATGTGTAACATAAGCCCACTATTCCTCTATACCCTGGAGACGAATCAAATCCTAATATTCTTCCTTTTAGTCACAATCTCACAGTACCTGCCTACAAGTAAAACCAAATTCATTGACCTCACAAGCATCATAAAGAAGCCTCTATTTACAATGATCTAATTCTCTTATATTCCCGAAAGAGTATCAACTCCACTCCACACTTTGACAGTTCTTCAAGTAACGGATGAACCTAGGACCAAGACATCGTCAGGTATACTGATATACCACAACCCTCGGGCATCAATTGTATCTCCAAATGACCACTAGATGACATAATCTTCAACCTCTAGTACATTCCTCGATCTAATATGCTGCAACGAAAATGAACACCAAATTGTTCGGAAATGACAATCATGACCCTTAATTATCCTATGATTCCTATCACAGTGTAATATCAATCGCGAATCACACAGATTAAAAGCACAAAAAAGTAATAGAGCTCGAACTGACCTCCAAATCCCCATCCAACCCCAAAACCGCAGCCAACGCCGAATCCTACAGAGAATAAAAGAATTGATCACAAAAAATTTATATACATGAGAACCCAATAAGCGTTTCCAAATCATACCAAAGCCAACCCCAGCTCCATTGAAGTTGGTAATCACCATTTCTGCAGGCGGCTCCAGGGATCCGGGTCCGACCGAAACAGATATAGAACCCCGTGGCCAAGTGAATTACGAAAATCACCCTGAACCATTTTGTTAGAATAGTATTGGGCCGATCCCGCCACATAATTGGGCCAACCGCTTCTTTTATTTCAATTCTCCCGCCACCAACCCAACAGCCATTTTCAGAAATGCCGAGCGAGGCAGCTGGGATCATTGGCTGTTTGTAAGTTGCCTCAACTGATGGGGAAATTTGGAATGCTCTCGGTTTTCTGAATCGCTACATTGTTTCGCCTATTCGAACAAAATGTATAGCTAGATCAAACAATTTAATTTATTGACTGTATGGTTCAAGTTGAAAATTTACCCCAGACTTTCGTTGATATGTTATGTGCTGTTTGAATCGTTCAAGCAACTTTACGACTGTTATATTTGAATTGTTAGATTTAAAGTCAAAAGTTGTTTACAGCAGCAGTACGTGCTATTATCAAGAGCTATCGATTTAGTCGATCGGTAATAGCTTCTGGGTCTGGGTGTTAATCTGCCTAACTCTCTATATGTGCTATTATCAAGAGCTATATAGAGATCGATTAATTAGTCTATCGGTAATAGCTTCTGGGTCTGGGTGTTAATCTGCCTAACTCTCTATATTGTGTATTTATTAATGGATCCGGTTCAAGGGACATTATATTTGACACAAATTTTGACACCGATTATGAACCATTAGATTTTAAAATGCTCAACGGTCCAAATTTATTGTATAAATGATGTTAGCACAACACCAAATGATGTGGAAATTACATGTCATTTCATATTTCTAATCTAAAATGACTATGTTTATGTGGTGCTATAGATGAATCGTTCATCCTTTATTTTCATAAAATTTTCTCATGCTATAATCTCATTATTAGTAAAACATAATTTGTAAGCTATTTCAAGCAACAAGTGGGTTCATTATCAGAAACTCTCTTCGAAACCCCCTTGTTGCAGCAGCTTTCAACGTTGGATCAACCACTGTCCTTGTAGCTGAAGCTCTCGCTCTTCGTAATAGCCTCATTGAAGCAAAAAGGAGAGGCTTTACTAAGGTGGAGATAGAAGGTGACTCCAAGTTTGTGTTAGATGCCATTAATGGCCACTCTACACCCTCTTGGAGAATTCACAAGCTTTATCAAGATATCAAGGCTCTTCGAAGCTCGTTTGAGTTTGTTAGTTTCAAGCATGTGTTTAGAGAGGCAAACTTTGTGGTAAATGCCTTTGCCAACCTTGGTCATAGGTTAGAGAACCATCGTGTCTAGGAGGAGTGTGTTCCCCCAGATGCGGCGTTAGCTTTAATCTTTGACTATGTAAACTCTAGGGGCACTAGAGGCACCTCTATTTAGTAATTTATTTATTTTTCTTATAAAAAAAAAGTGACAGACTGAAAAATATCATCAACATTATATATTATGATCTTTTATCCGATCTTTTTATTTTAGAAAATCATAAGATCAAGGATCGGGGCAAGATATTTGAGTTCTGTCAGTCCAAGAATTGCTTATATATCATGATTTCAGAGTGTGAAAATTTTGGTGAAGTTTTTGCTAATACTTGTGTGTTCTAGTTCCACAATTTGGAGAAAATGATGATTTTGGGGAGAAAACAAATAAAAATAAAACGACTCTTTAGTTGTTTTTCTTCGGTTAACGATGATATTAAATGTACCATGCTAGGGCAACGCTAGCTTAATTCAACAAGCTTAATTCAACGCTATCAAGTTTGCCACCCCATCGTAAAATGACTTGAAGATACCACATCTTATTGCATCCTTGTTGCCCTTTCCTGCTTCCTTCTGCTACTTTCCTCCTTTACCATAATATGGCTCTTCAAAAATAGTGGACAAGCCTGAAAAAGACAGAACCAGAAGTGATTGATGAATTTTACTTGCTCAGAGAAAAAGAAAACCCTAAAACGTTGCATTCTATCACGCATGCCATGTTAGAATGAAAAGAAGAAACAAAACCAAAGCAGTATCAAAGCCATTAGAATTTCAAAAACGCATCATTCATAATTTTGTTAATGTGTATCATAATAATTTTTTTTTTATCAGTGTATCATAATAATTGATAGAGTATATGAGTAAGAAACTTATATTTACCTGTGTTCTCCATCAGAATCTTCATCATTTCTTCATGGTTTTCTTGCTTTTTCTGATTGCCACCTTCATTGTTACCCTTGTTACTTTCTGATGATTCTTGTACCATTTTCACTTGTCCAGTCGCCATGGCCGACCGGGCAGCAGTGGCGAAAATCCACGTGGCGTCCATCTGTTTGCTGATCATCCTGCTTGCTGCATAGTACGGAATGTTAACCCTCCGGCTACTACTCTTCTCAGACTTGATGCAATAACCATTGATGAACATGACAGAGTCCATCAAGCTTTCTCTTGTCAACCCTTTCATGTCATAAGCCTGTGATCTTCTCCACAGACTTTTCACATGAGAGTTTGCTGGACGTGACAAGCAAAGAGCTCTTGTTGTGTCTCTAATGGCGGAATCTGGATCCTTAAGCAGCAATTCACACTGAGCTCTATTGCTATACAACATCATTCTCTCTTTCCTCAGGCTTATTGGGCACAAAGCTAATGCCTCAGAGTACTTAACTACAGCTTCCTCTACTTCCCCTTTACAAAACAGATGATTTGCTTCTTGTTTTATCAAATCCACCAACATCCTTCTTTCTTCCCATATTTCAGGCAACATGACTCTCTCTTTCTTGCTCCTCTCTATTAAACTCCATAGCTCATCGAACGTTTCGTTCTCTCTTTGCTTGTAATCGAGAAGAAGTACTTTCGCAATT
Source organism: Fragaria vesca subsp. vesca (assembly GCF_000184155.1). NCBI lineage: Eukaryota > Viridiplantae > Streptophyta > Magnoliopsida > Rosales > Rosaceae > Fragaria > Fragaria vesca. Next base: position 19,764,188 of record NC_020492.1, on the reverse strand, counting down.
GTTTCTCCTAAGTTTGATCTATGATCTCCAAGGCTTTTAAGTTCCACCAAATCAATGAGAAACAAAGCAGAAATATCAAGAACTTTGTACCTTGTATCTTTGTCTTTGAGTAGAAGCAAGAGACAATCAATTCCCATGTACTGCCAATCATCTGAAGACCTTGACAAATTACACAAGCACTCTATGACCTCTTTGGATTCAGCTACTTTTCTCCTCCCGTATTTACTGTAACACAAAATTCTAATCAGTCCAATCCCAGCTGGAGAAGCATGGTTAGCTAGTAGTAACCCACCCCACATCCTACACAACTCTATCAAAAACTCTTGCTTGCAAATAAGCTTCATAGCCAGAGGCCTTTGTTTGCAAGCAAAGCAGTTTAAGATGTAGAGAGACCAGCACTGCAGCTGACTAGCCCATTCCTCAGCCTTGGAGTTCTCCATCTCTAAACCTCCAACACCTCTTGTTAACAAATCACAGTGGTACTTAGGTCTTTTTCTCTTATCCTTCACTCCCACAAAGCTATCGTACACCACATTAACGCATGTAGAAGCTACTTCCATGGCTAACCTCACCATCTCTTCTTCATAATCCGCGACAAGCTTGAAAGTCTTCTCGTAGCTGGCCAGGTGCCCGAGGGCTCTAACGGCCACGCGCTGCTCGACCCAACTCATCTTCCCTCTTAGAAGCTCGATCAGCGGAGGTATCACTCCTGACTCCGCTGCCATTGTAGCAAAGTGAACTCGGTTCATGGTGTAAGAACCGATGACATGAGCAGCGTAGTAAGGGATGTATATGTTCTGGTGTTTTTGCAGCCAACGACTATTCTGGTCTTTGATGCCTTTGTGGATTAGTCTCGCCATGCACTCAAAGATGCCGAGGTTTGGGAACTCATGGTCGTCAGGGTGAGTCATAGCAACGTGCCAGAGGCTGCTGAGCACCAGAACATTTTCTTGGTCGTCTCTGAGAGGCATTTGCTTGAAACAGGTTGCTAGTGTGGCTCTCCTCTTGAAGGAGTCCGGTTCTTTCATTGCGCAGAAGAAACAAAACTGAGTGGTGCAGCCACCATGTTGATCCTTCTCTTTTTTCCTCATGGAGTCCATGATTGAAGGACAAAAGGTTTGAGTTCGATCGGGGGGTCCGGGATGGATTTGATTAGGGTTTGAGATTATGGAGAAAAAGAAGTGGGAAAGGAACACAGGTTAAAAAGTTAAGAGGTGGGCGAGGGTTTGAGCTTTGGTGACATTAACGGCGTATGTGTCTATACTCTATAAACATAAACCTTGTTCATAACAGATATATAGCAAGAAATCTTCTTTTCTATGCACAGTAATTGACATAATCATCACGTTGTCTCCTTGAACTAGCTAGATGTTTGTTTCAGCTTTTCCTTTGTCAACAGGTCTAGTGCTACTCTACTCCTCCTCTTGATCAAAAGCTTCTATTAAAGCCAAAATTCCATCTCTTGTTCTCCTACTTTCTGACTTATAATATGCAGCGAATGCGCGCATTGCGATTACAGATAGATTTGTTGCTAAATGGAGTTGGACCACAGCTTGAAAATGGTATGATCAGTTCAGTGCTTCTTTAACCTGCACAAGCACAATGTGCATGTGGTTGTGCTGTTGTGGTCCCTTATTCAAACTCCTTAACCTGATGATCACCTTGAAACAAATATTTAAAATCCATAACCAGAAAATTAACGCTACAAATTATAAGCTATGATAAGATAGAAGCTGCTACTGTACAGATTGAAAATAGAGTTTAGTACAAATGGTGGAGGTCTCAAGAATATGCGGCTACTGTATAAACATACTATACATAGATCATAGAAAGCATGAAAACCTGAAAAGAGCAGACTTAGAGAGCTTAAGCTTCACTACAAATAGTAATCGAGAATTAAAAATACGCTACTGGCCGGTGTACCTAAGTATATATGAATGTGTTTAGTATATTGCCTGTTGGTACAATTGGCGTGGATAGTAGATGCATTGGTTCCTAAGCTCATGATGATGAAGACTAAACAGATCATAATCTAGAGGCAATTAAGCACCATACCTCTAGGCTTACATGGAAGACATTCTTATATTATTCATCAAACAATAATAAAGGAAATGGAGTTGCATTACATGAGAGACGGTTTATACTTAGGCTTACAAAAATTAAGCTGGGGACACTGGATATATACAGTCTGTAGTTCTGTACTCAACTCTTCAACTTATTATTCTTAGCTTCTCTGCGGTCTTGAGCTGCTGCCGGTCTGCATCTTCATCCATCATGGTTTCACTCATTCAGCATACTTAATTTGCAAGACCATTCTGCACAAGCTCCACCCAAGTTCTCCATGAGGGTGGTAATACATGTACTAGCGCTACCAGACTGTTGCCGAACAACCTAGTGTGGATTAGTTCTCCACAACTTCCAGATATGCACACATCTGTTCAACACACCCACTTCTGTGAAATATTTAGCTTCTGCTGCAAATAACTCATGATTCAATAACAGGTACTACAGATTCGTTAAGTGGTGCAACTGGATTACCAAACAATATAGGTTTATCAGTTTCTTCTGTTTCCAAACTAGGGTGTCTTTCTGAAGCCTCAACACTTTCAAGTAATGATTTTACCTCATTACTTTCTTGCTTTTGGATTTAAATCCAATGCTTCTTAATCTAAATGTGTTATATCAGTTGATAGGCGCAAAAACACCTACAAAGATACCCTATTATCAAATCAATTATATCAATATAGTAAATGGCAAATAGGGGTCATTACCCGCAGAGGATTGGTGATACTAAGACTTAAACACACAAGAAACACAAACAGACGCGTAAACCAGAAATCTGGCAGACTCGACCTAGGAGCAGAAACCTAATTAATTAGCTAATCTAGACTCAACCAAAAATTATGAAATTAAATAAACAGTAACTAGACACAGTGGCGGACTACCACACAAATTTTGAGGGTATTCGGAGTTGGTTTGATTGGTGAACAAAAATAGATAAAACAGAAGTACTGCTGAAAACAGAATATTAAAAAGTGAATATGGATGTAAATATGAGAGAAACAATAGCTAGGAACTTCTCTCCACCACTAGATACGCTTCAATCACCCCAAAACAATGTCAATGACTAAAGATGAATGCACTCACAGTTAAGCCAATGTCATTAGGTCATTAACCGTATTACGTTCTCTTACTTGCCATGTTAAGTGAAATGTCGGTATCGACTTAACTATATTCCCAATTAATTGATCTATGAAATGTCGGTATCTAGATCAAAATAACTGAAATCATGAAGATCTAAGAACGTTTGAGTAGCAACAAAGAATCTAAGGTCAATGTTGGTAGCCTTAGATTACCAAGGAATCACTTCACACAAGTACCTGGAAAGAACTTGTTATCTTTCATAGAATATGCAACGATATGTCAGTCATAAACACATTCAAAATAATAAACCCTAAAACATGCATCAAAGTGTCGACTCAATGAAACATGCAATAGAATTATCAATGAACAATCAGTGAAGAAATTCTCATCTAAAATTATATAAATCAATTGGGGTTCGAAATCGAAGACATATCTAGGGCTTTGATCAGCCCCTAACTACTAAGGAGTTTAGTTACACATAATCTTGATTAAGAACATCAGAGAATACATGGAAGATGAAATAAGGGTGAGAAGAAGAAAACTTGATTGAAGAAGATCTTTGCCGATCGAGTTCTTTTTCCTCTCCTTTCTTTCTTCTCCTTCTCTCTCTTTTCTTCTCTTTCTTTCTTCCCTTTCTTTCTTCTCTTTCTTTCTTCCCTTTCTTTCTTCTCTTTTTCCCTCTGGTTCTTGTTCGGCTGCTCTTCTCGTTGAAATAGGTTAGTGAACCTATTTGTCACGTCCATCACCAATCCAACTAGGATTAGGGGTCCTAATTAAGCCCAACTATCTCTTTTTCTTTGTTTGACTTCAAAACACCTAAAAACAAATAAAATTAATTAAAAATAGGAAAACATCACAAAATAAATAAGTAATAAGAATAATTAGCATGATAAAAGTCGCACAAATATGCGACTATCATCAGTATGAGTACATATCTGGCGTACAGTAGTGATGGCCATGTAAGAAGCAACGAGCAGGATGTTACCAATCATAATGTATACTGCTGCTTTTATGGAGGTACAATACATTTTCCTTTCTCCCATGCTAAACTAGCATCATGTTTTTTTTTTCTTTTCCTTTTTAATTAAATAGAGGATTAAGCGATATTAGCTCCTCTGCAACAGCTAATTTGGGACGACAAACGCCCTCTCCCACAATCCCGAAAGAAAGGGGGCCATCACATCGGAACCCACAGCCCATCCCTCCATTTAAATTTATTAAAGAAAAAGAAAAAAAACAAGTAAAAAAGAGAAGGGGGACCAAACCAAAATCTTTCTCAACAAAAATAATGCATAGAAAGTCTCTCAAAACTAAGAGTATCTCCGGTGGTAATGTCAAAATCCCACATGGAGCCAACAGCTATAAAATGACATCTGAAAACTCACTGCAACCCATGTGTCTATTCCATCGTGGATGACATTTTGGTTTCATGCTATTATTTTTGACAGCCCCATTCTTTGTTGTCTTTTCATTAATTTTTTATTGTTTCTCTTCCCTCTTTCTTCTTCCTCTTTTGCTTCTAGGTAAATAGAGAGAATTAACTAGGTAAAGATAAACATAGAAAAATAGTAATATATTACAAATATTTGACAGTTGGGTTGGAGGAGAAATTGAAGTAAAATGTCAAATTCCACATTAGATCACCTCAGATGTCAAAATTCAAATTTGCCAAAAAATTATAACCATTCCATTGGAGATGCTCTAAAAGAACTAAAAAAGAAAAACCAAACTGAAAAAGACTATGCTTCTCAGCGTGGCAAAAAAAGAAATGAAGTTTCTGTCAAGTTGCCATCCAGCATTCATAACCAACATATTAAGAATGCCGATAATATGGAAAACCCAAAGCATTCATACGTAAGTAAGGACAAACCTCAAATGGAGGAGTAGCAAAACTAGCATCATGCTTCCCACAATGAAAAGCAAGTGGTCCTCACAAGTCTCCTGCCTTCTTCATTCTTAATGTTCTTGTGTAAACCTCAGTTTGTTCAGAACAAACAAGACAGTAGATCCTGCAAACAGTATCCAACTAATCAATGTAAAACACTCGTTCAAAAAAAAGCACAGTATTTGACACGATAATCATGTTGTCAGCTTCTACTATTTCCTTTTTCCTTTCTGGCTTATAATACTGCAGCAATATACATTGTGATTACAGATAGATTTCTTGCTAAACGGAAGCGAAGGACCTAGCTTGGAAATTGTTTAATATATGATCAGTTCAGTGACTCTTAACCTTGCAGAACCTGAAATGTGGTCGTGGTCCCTAACTTGAACCTTCAAACTACTATATAATCCATATAACTAGCAAGTAAAGTGTGATGAAAATTAAAAGAGATATATGTGCAGTATAAAATAGAGTTAGTACTAGTACTACCGGTGGAGGTCTGGCTACTATTAAACATACTATATATAGATCATGGAAGGCATAAAAACTTGTATAGATCGAGCACATTTAGAGAGTTCAGCAGAAAATCTTTATACAATGTACCTTTGGTAGCAGAAAATCAAATGTCGTAAAACGGTTCAGAAAGTCAATCCAATCTTTATTTGAATGCAAGTTTGATAGTGAATTAGTGATACAATGAACTTGTGATGGAAACACTAGTATAACAAAATCCAAGTTTCGTATCACCCAAAAAGCTAGAACCTGATCACTGCCTGCCAGCAGCTAGCCTTTCTTGCAGGGAGAATATTAGATAAAAACCCAAATTATCAAGCCTATATTTTTTTTTTTTTTTGTAGGGAAATGGAACTAAATCCATTAGGCTTACAACCTATAACGACAAAAAAATGTCAATGCATGAGTAATCCGAGGACTACTTAGATTTAAATAGTGACAATATGTAATTTCTGCTAAAAATGAAAGACAATATATTATTATTTTCTCTATAAAATTAGGTGTCTATTGAAAATGTATATTTTGTGGGTTTCATTTAAAACGGCTATCAAAAATTGGGTGCAAATTGAATTCCCTCGTAGTAATCATGCCAAATCCCCCGGCGGAAGGTTTTTGCCTCTTGCTGGAACTTTCTCAGGTGACGAGCCTTCCAATGGCTATCTAGAATAGCAAGTCCATTACGAAGCACGACAGCATTTATACTGTCAACATTATCTGATGCAACAAGAGTTACCATAAGAGCTGGTCCGGTTCCTCGGCCTTTAGCAAATTTTCCTCCTGAAATATCTCTTCCCTCAATCTCGGCGGTGAACTCCTTGTCCAAAATGCACTCGCTCAAATACTCACCTGCTTCTTGACCAAACTCCTCCTCCAAGCTCGGGACTTTAACATGTGCAAGGCTGCATAGCTGAGCGAGACCAGGTGCAGCGGCAAGAGAAGAGTTAAGAGGCCGTAACTCACTGTAAGGGACAACCTCTTGATTACCATAGTCAATGTAGAACACTTCAAAATTGTCTTTTCGCACATTGACAATCCTAACTCGGTTCCAAGAATTATCTACACTAAATTGAGCAAGGACAATGTCACCCTTCTTAGGATTAAAAGCATCACCTACAGAAGGAGCTTCTTCAAGGTTCAAAGAAGCAAGCTGTTGCTGAATAGAGGCACTCTTCTCGTCCCCAACTGTCTGCACATAGAATTTACCGCTGTCCAAAACTTCTGTAATCACTACAGAATTCTCCCAAATTTTCAGCTTCTTCATTTTTGCTTCTTTCATAGCTCGTTCTAGGAGATGGCCATCTTGAATCTTATCACTACCACCAATATAGGCGAGGCCAGCTTCAACAAGGGCAATTGACACATTGGTCCCAGATTCCCATAAACTTCCCACGAAAGTTCCGTTTCCATCAACAGTCTCCACTTCAATCTCAACATCTCTCTGCATTAATCTTCGCCTCATGACTGCCTTTGCTTCTTCCGAATAGGGCTCATCACGACCAGGACATCTCACACCTGAGAGAGAAAACGAGATGCTGCATGTCTCCTTGGGAATGTAAAGTTTAAAACGATGACCGCTGAAGACATATTCCACAACTGCAGACACTCTCCTAGTTCGCTGCAAGGATGGCAATGCGTCTCTTGCTTTCTGGGCTGTTTCCATTGTGGTCAAGTCAGTAATGTGCACAACGGGGGCCTCCTCTGAAGAATGTAATCCTTTCTTTTCAGCAATAGCACGTGTTTCGAAAGCAAGAAGAGCAGTATAGTATCTTGATCTCTCATTGATGACAGTAGCGAAACCACATGCAACCAGAAGCTCAGCAACGTTTTTATCCTCAACAAAGACTGATCCGAAATCTATGACTCCAGAAGACTCTGAATCTGCTTTGCCGACATTCCTTGAATACTCCATTTCAACATTCACTTGGCGTCCAATAAGGCGTGTCCTCAGCAACTCCTTGGCTTCACGCGCATAGTCATCTGGCTTATTACCTCTCCGAGAATTTCCCATCTTTGGACACCGAATACTCGAAAGACTAACTCTCCGCTCTCTAGAATCATCAGCCACAATAACACATCCCCCACTTACAACCTCCACAACTGTTCCAGTGAAATTCTGGTCATGAATTGGCTTGGAATTTGTAACTAAGTTTGTCCAAATCCTCCGCTTGTTCTTCTTAGCTTCAAACTCTGCAGTCTTGAGCCGCTGCTTTGCATCTTCATCCATCACTTCTGCGCTCCATCGTAAAATTTTAGCATAACCATTCTTCACAAGCTCCAGCCCCAAGTCCCTCTCAGATTCTCCATCGGGGTAATAGTACACCGAACCAATCAGACGGCTGCATTCGTCAACACCCTCCAAGACAATACGCACATCTTTATTCAACACACGAGTCTCTGTGAAAAGTTTCGCTTCCGATGCAAAAGGATAAGCACCATAGGGCGACTGAGTTCCTGTAACAAATACCTGGACAAGCTGAAACTCCGGAAGCAAGTGAACCTGAACTGTACTCCCATCACAAACATGCTCGACGATAGCATCCATACTCTTTCCCTTGTTTGCAGCCAAAAGATTCTTGGTGGTCTCTGAGTTGAGTTGGGGAGGTAGAGTCCTAACAGATGCCTCCGCCGCACCGGAAGCCTTGCTCCAGAGACCGAGACCTTTGTTAAAAGCTTGGTCCATGTAAAACTGGAGCTCAACATAGTAAGGAGTTGTGCTCGGCGAAGTTACAGATGCCCATCCTTTCTGAACAACAAGTGCTGCAACGTTATAGTTACCAAGGAAAACAGTACCAACCAAGCCAAGCGGTTCTTCAACAGACTCAATGCAGTAAACCACCTCCTTTCCGAGACATAGCTTCCTCAGATACTCTCTGTTGTCCCATGCAAAAGGCTCATCAGTGCTGCGATCTTCACCGGCTAGTTTAGGAGCACGAACCGACGACAAAGTAATAACTCTTTCCAGTGGGATTCCGGTATTGTTTGGCCGAAGGGCTTGGATGACAAGGCAATCGCCTGAAGGACAAGCCTTGACTCTGCCCCTGTACCAAGATTGTGATGCCATATGTTGTATTGACGTACTGCTCTTTGTTTCTAACAAGATTGTGAGTAGTGAGTACTGTGGCTGGAACAAGTATTTATAGGGATGTAGGAGATGGTATAGCTTCAGATTGTAATTTCTAGCTCGTCATGGAAACCTTGGAAGAGAAGGCAGACACAACTTAATTCGTTTCCTGCTTCTATCAGATATTACCATGATATGCGCCGGATTAATATCGCAATATAAGATACGGTTTTCTAGTGAGCCTAGGAAGACAAGGTAAGAATGAGAATCTGAGATTTTAAGATTTACTCTTTTTCCTTAGTGGAATCCAAATCTCTGAGGAAGATTATTTCGTCCCTAAGAAGTTTTGCAAATAAAGATTGAATGATGAATTGATGATGGTAATTACTGCATTCACTGCAATGTAGAGGAACCGAGGGATGGACCAAAGCCGGGATCGGTGATAATGTGATATGTTGATTACTTGATTGGATTGGCCTGGTCATAATACACAATATATCGCAATGCAGTAACGTTTTCTATATTCATGCCAATGCAGTAATTTTATATGCCTCTAGTTACTTGAGTTAGATGGAGCTTCAATGAGCAGATCCTATTCCAATTTGGCGCAAGAACATACTTGAAAGGTCAAATACAATTCAACTGAAGAAAATACAATTTTATACATTGATAAACTGCCCTATAAAAATAAAGATCATAGCATAAATAAACAGAAAGCAAAAACTTGAGATCAAGATTTCTTGCCTTCATGATAGGAACTCAAATTTCTACATAAGATCTTTAGTGAAGGCATTCACAGATATACAAGAATCTCAAGAGAAGTGTTTCCATGAATCCTCATCTCAGTATACTGAATTACTGATTGATTCTAAATGAGCTCCCTTAGACAGCTAAACCATCCCACCAAAAACCCCACCCTGGCTCCAGAATAATTTCCAGTTAGGTACAAAAATTTTCTGGCACCAGAGAAAATCTACAATCACAACTGTCCTCTATGTACAAGGTTGGAAGTACACTGATCCAACACAAGTTCTGCATTGTGACCCAGCTTTAAACTCATCAACCTACCTTTGAATCTTTGATATTGTCAGTCCATTACAACTAGAGACCTTTCAAATTTGTGCCTTCGTCCTAAACATCCATATTCCCCATCTTCCACACAATATTACTGACGTTGGCATCATGAGACTTATCAAGTGCAGCAACTTTGGAGCGATATGCAGCTCCTGCCATGGTGTTCTTTACAGTCTGACCCTGAGGCAGCTCACTGGTTTCACTCATAGAAGCAAATCTTAGCTCCGCAGGGGGGATAAAACAGTCTACTGACAACCCAGGGACATTGAATGCCACTTCCTCAATTGACCAAGCTTCTTCCATCCTTGTCTTCGTATGGCTCATTGCAGTTTCTCCAAACCTGAAAAGAGTAACTACAGAACGCCCTGAGTGAGCGATCATAATTCCCTCCACAGGCCTATAATCATCAAGGAATGAATTAATTGTGGTTTCCCAGTAGACAGCATCTCCTCCATGATTCTGAATGCGGGTCAAATGAGAATCTTCCAAGTGTATTAGAAGACCTGTTCTCTGGCTGAAGTAGCCAAATAAAACATGTCTTATAATCTCCGCAGGCCCTTCACTCCTGGCTTTTAAAGTCAATGGATCTGTATTAAGCTTCAGGATGAAGCAATCCTCACCATTGATCTTCTTTTCACCAATGCATCTTGAGTTGGTGAACATGCTAGCAGTGGTTCTCGGGTCAAGTCCCTGTAAAAGAAATTGAGTAGGCAAAGTAATTATATTATGCACGTCAAAAACAATCTGAGCTGAACATGGAACCACAAAGACCAGAACTTTAAGTACCTGAAGTGCACGCCGCAAGGGTCTAACAGGCCCTTTAGCAGTGTGCGCACCAAGCCATGGTGTGTGCCTCCAGACAAGCTTTCCATTGCAACCAGCATGAACCTTGCTGCCGCCAATGGCAAGTTCCACATACCACATATCTGGATGCATTTGCCACAGGACAAAGCCACCTGAATCTGCTGCTTTGGAGGAATTGCGACTCTTCACAACCTTGCCAGCTGTCTCAAACTCAGAAGCTACCATCCTCACCTTTCCCATAGCATAAGCATTGCGAATCGAGTTCTGAAGCTTTTGCCCCCCGGATGCTGCTGTATATTGTTGCAATATATACTGAGCAGACGAAGTTTCCTGCAACCGCAATCCACAAAATTAGGGTATACTCCAACCGGAAATGAATCTCGATAGACTAGGTATTAAAAACATAGATTACACATCACAATGCAACGACACAACACTAAAAAGGCATAAAATTCAACACAACCAGCAGCGGTTACTTCCTCGCATACATTCTAAATGAAACGTCCAACAGAAATCGACAGCTACAAATGGGATCAATATAAGATTTCCAAAGGGGGTATGTGAGTAAAAACGAAAAAAGGGGAGATGCTCTGCTCAATTCCAAAGAGGTTTGCTTCTTTTACCATCTTTTCTTTTACTTTTTTCCTTTGTTAATAATCAAACCCAGCATGCTTGAAACTAAAGCAACTCACTTTGAACCAAATCTCCTGGAAACAATCAACACTCCCACCAACTTTCATAGATCAACATACACATGCATCATTCATTCATCGATCCAAACCATTAATCTCACCACTGACACACATAACTCCCAAAGTTCATAAATATACACCAAAATTTGGACCATAATACTTTTCAACAAGTAGAACCTTAACATTAAAAACATAAGCAACTGTGAAACTGAGAAAAACTTACAATGGGGGTGTCCTTAATACTGAGATGAGGGAAAGGATCGACTGTGCTAACGTGCACAGGCCCCAACGGTGCACCCAAAACCCCAAGCAGCAGCCTCAGATCCGACCTCTTATACGCCGACGACGAGCACGAGACGGCCGGAGCCCTACACAGCTGGCCCTTCATCCAGTGGCCCCACCTCCCCTCCATCTTCAAATCCTCGCCGTCCGTCTCATCCGGCCCTTCCTTCAACGGCGACAGCGCCTCCGCCGGCGGCCTCAGCCCCCCGGATCTCGCCACCATCAGCTGCTCCGCCACGTGGTGCCTCCTCCTTCTCCGAAGCAGACCCGACATTGGCGACGCACTTCTCGCCGGACTCTTCGACCTGGACCTCGCCGGCGACAGACCCCTCACCACATCCTCCTTAAGGGACGAAAAGAACCCCTGTTTCCTCTCCATATTACGACTCTGCCACTGAACTGGGTGGTTTTGGGTTTCTAAGAATAATGAGGAACCAGAAAAAAGCAGCAATCTTTGGGTTTGGGTTTGTGTTTGGTTTTGAAGCAAAAAAAATAGGAAAGCAAAAGTGAGAAGAAGAGAGACAGTGAGAACAAACAAAGCTCTTAGTGAAACAAAGCAGAGAGCTTTTTGATTTGTGAGGACTCAGAGAGAGAGAGAGAGAATGATTAAAGAAATAGGAGAGAGAAATTTGCCGCGAGAGACAAGCACAGTGAGAGAGAGGACAGAGCGCTGCTGCTGCTTCTGAGTCTGCGCCTCTCCTTTTTTTGCTCTTTCTTTCCTTTCTTATTTATTTCGTCTCCATCACAGAAAATAATTTCATTTATAGACCAAAATTGTAATTGCAAAAATTCTTCACAGAGCACAAAGAAGATCTCAACCTTAAATACACCCTCTGTTTGCTTACATTACATGCAAAAGGAGAAAACTTTCTTTTCTAATAATGTCTAAATACATGAAGGAAAATAATACCCCTTGGCACAATCGGAATGATTTTCTCTGTTTGGTAGCTAACTCCATAGGTTATTAGATTATCTAAAATGGTATATTGCTTAAAGAAAATTTAAATAGATGGTACGTACATTATCTTCGAAACTATACGAAAAAATCGAACTTAGTACGGAATCGTAAAAAATATGTGTTACAATTTACCTTACTAAAATGGCTAATGAAGCAAGGTAACCTGTCAATTAGTAGAAACAAGGTGAAAGCAAACAGAGCTAATTAAGGCCATAACTTAGCAAGCAACTAATGCAAATTGGTTTGTATTAATCTTTGATTTGGTGATCAGAATTTGGCTGTATTTCACTTTCACTTTCTCTTTTTTTTTTCTTTCCTTTGTTTAGGTGGTGGGATGGCCAACCGGGTTGGTCATATCGACCTTTCTCATTTGGTGCCTTCTTCCTGGGGACATAGACCCTTAGCTTCTAGTGTTGTAGGGTTTGCCATAATACGACGACGCTCTGACAAACATTTTCTTTCGAAACCTTTCTGGTTTGTGAAGATTAAAATTTGGAGATTGGGTGAAAAATCTTTCCCGTGACCTATGATATATAATGCCAGAGAGACTGGGTCTGTTGGGTTTGGCGCCATTTTAACAACGGTCAGGTGTGTCTTGGGGTACGATCAACACAGCAATTCATGATCGGATCATTTAGTTGTTGGCTTGTTCTTGATATTGGAATTTAGAAAAGAAGAATAAAAGAAGGAAATATATAATAGAGATGGATGGATGGATGATCATGAACACGGTTTGATGTTTGTTTCTATTTTATTATGAGCGTGCTGCACTGCTGCTTGCTTTGCTAATTAGCATGATTTCAAAAACAAAGAATGCGTATCTATCATGATGAGAATTGAGAGGTTTAACGAATATTAGTGACCCCCATGCATCAAGATCATTATAGGGTGCAAAAGTTTTGGTTGCTCAAGCTAAACTTTTGCCAATAAGATCATAGTGGGAAACAAGAGCCTTCCATGCACGATAATCATAGTTTGGTTCTCAGATTTATCTTTCATTTTTTTCAAGTCTCTCATTATGTGAAGTTGTAAACTGTTGTAGCCTTAAAAAGAAAAACAGTGATCCTAAACCCCCAATTCCAAATTCAGTATTTCAGTTACACAGGATGGACCATTGATAAGAGGGTTTGGTGACAAAGACAAACCGTGGTGGTTGGAGAGTAGATACCCCTTATGAAGTCTTGGTGCCCTCAATTCATGGGAACGTTTGATAGATTTTCTCCATCCATACTCCGCCGCATAAGATGGCTATCCATGACTCGTATCTTTTAGCTTGATGCATGCATAATTTATCTGAAAAAAAAAAAAAAATCAGTTTAACTTAAATCCAAACTTATAAGTTTATCTTGAATGTATGTGAAGAAAGTTAAATGTAGAACTTCACATTCACGTTATATGTATATCTAACATGAATGTAACATCTAACGTAAATATGACAATCTACGTAAAGTTTTTTATTTTTCTGAATTTTAGATATGAGTAGCTGTCTCACCGAATTTTTGAACTTGAAGTGAACCCTACTCATTATTCGTCGTGAAATTTTTCTTAATTAAAATAACTAGTTGACCAAGTTGATTAGGAGCCTTAAGTTTACAGATTTGTATTCATAGTTACAAAGAATTGACTGATCGTAAGATGGGGGACTTTATGATTAATTCATAGTCATTGATTGGTTTGATAGCGACAATAGCAAAGCCACCAAAGTGTTCTCCACTTAGATATGATTCTAAGAAAGCACCCACTCCTACAACACATGCTTCGTGAGCACTCAATCACGTCGCCATTCACGGACCTAAATCTTCATTCATTTTCTGGTATTCCAGATTAATTCCATTGTTTAAGTTGAAAGTCGAAACCACTGACTCTGGCTGCTTCAAAAGCATTTCCGCTTAAAACGCATTGATTGGAAACTACAAATTCCGTTCTCCTGTAGCATATCACATATGCAATTGACATTGATGTTTCTCCGATCCCTTATGTTTGAAAAATGTAATCCTGAAATGAAAGTAGTAGAGTAGTTTTATATATCTTATCTTTTTAAAGTCATTAACTGCGGCTTGAAAAGGGTTTGAAACTTGAGGCTTATCAAAGTATTTGCCGTGTAAGTCAAGTTTTATCCGATAAAATGTGATTGTCTTGACATGTTCATCTCCATGAAGTCACACTAAAAGCATCTCTAGTTCTCTACACACTAAGTTAGGAGAGTACCTCACTTGATATGAGTGGGTAGCATACCACAAAGTTGAAAATCAAAGATTTGTTCATCTGTTACAGTTTATTCTGTAATCTTTTGTAGCATTCAATGTTGATTCTAGACATACAGTTGGTAAGTTCTCAGACATTTAATCAATTCTAGCTTGCAAATCCTAAGCAAGAACCCAGCTTTCACCAGTTCATTACAAGGGCCTATTTAAAAGTGATCAGACATCATATGTGAAAGTAACATAAACAAGTCCAAGCTGGCCAAGGTTCCATTATCAGATATTTTACTGGAACAGTGGAACTCTTGTTAGTTTTCAACTTTTGGATCAAGGAAGTTAGTTCCTTAGAGAGTTTCGACCGTAGTCAACATTCTTCGATCTGCTTATAGACTCATTCCAACATGTTTTGTTCAAACATGTGTTTCGAATGCAAATAACTTTGTAGACGGTGCTCTTACTAATGAGACGGGACACTCGATCAATAATGCTCAAGTGTGTGGGATAACGCTCGATCTTTCCCTCAGTATTTCTTCCCTGATGCAGTAAACTATCTTGTTAAAAGATTCTCACCTTGTCCACTGAAAACACAACAACGATTTACGCAATGATGTATATGACTTGTTAAACACAATATAGAGAGAGTGAGAGAGAGCTGTTTTTAAAGTGAGAATACACAGCAACACTGCTTGGAAAATTAAGGAGAGAGTGCAGCTATATAGTCCCACATCTAAAGCGAGGTAAGGTACGAGTCAAACTGGTTATTATAAAAAAGGAAGAGTTGGAAGTGACAAACCATGATCCTTCAGGCAGAAGCGGGATATGATGAGTGGTCAATAATCGCTGTTATGCGAGATGGGTGTCCGCTCATGCCTGGTTACGACAATTGGGCACCCCCATCTTAACCATCTGATCCCCAACCCTTTTTAAATCAGTTAAAAAAATTATTTTTTTTATCAGTTTAATCTTCTTCTTTTTTCAGTTTTATTATTTTATTTTTGTTGGGCTTATCAAGGGTTTCTCTTTTACTACTCTTTTATCTGTGTATTTACACTTCGGACGGTATAACTTAAATGGTTAATTTTAGTTTCTCATTACTCAAGTAGTTTTTTTTCAATTAACTTTATAATTTACTATATGTTTTATTTTATTTTATTTATTTTGTTGTTTATTATAATAATTCTTGTTTATATTTGTTTTAGTTGGCTTATTAAAAGTAATTGTGATGGTTTATATTTTAGAAAATGACAGCTCACTACACAGTTGCAAAACACAAAAAAACCATCTTTCAATAGATTTAAACAAATAAGGACATATACTCAGACCCACTGTCAACAATTTTTTACGTAAAATACCCAAAAAACTATTATTTTCTGAAATATCTACAAAACTGTCACTGGCTCAAAATACAACTTCTCCATCATTTTCAGATCTGCACCGATTCCTCTTCCTCTTCCTCCTCTTCTTCTTCTCTTCCTCTTCCTCTTCTTCTTCGCCAGTCACCGCTCCAACCAAATCGCTAGGAGGCGAGGAAGGGAGGAGGAGCCAAATAATGAAAGGATGAATGTTGACTAAGGCTTCGCTGAATTCAACCAGATCTGATTTGATTATTCTTCGATCTCTACAACTTGGTTTACTCAAAGATTCTTTGGAATTAAAACCCATATCTTTTGAATTTGACAGCAAAAAGTGATCATTTGTAGCTAATCCGTGCTCATGCTTCGTGCTACTACTGCATTCTGCTATGTGATGTTGTTGCGTGCTGTTGCTGCGTGTGATGTTGGTGTGTGTTGTTGCGTGCTGCTACCGTTACAGCGTGCTGTTGTGTGCTGATACTGTATGTGTTGATGTTGTGTGTTGTTGTGTGCTGCTACTGCGTGCTGTTGTGTGCTACTACTGTGCGTGTTGATATTGTGTGTTGTTGTGTGCTGCTACTGCGTGCTGTTGTGTGCTGCTACTATGTGTGTTGTTGTGGGCTGTTACTGTGTGTGTTGTTGATGTGTGTTATTTTGTGCTGCTACTGCATGTTGTTACTACGTGCTGCTACTGTGTGCTGCTTTGTGCGTGTGTTGTTGTGTGCTGCTACTGCGTGTGTTGTTGTTGTGTGCTGCTACTGCGTGCTGTTGTGTGTTGCTACTGCGTGTTGTTGCTATGTGTTGTTGTGTGCTGCTACTGCATACTGCTGCTACACTAAGTTATTGAAAACCTGCTACTGTATTTCACTTACTGAAAAATCTCAAAATATGAGACTTTTCTCTTCTAAAAGCATATTTAATTAGTATATGGTTAATTTGGTAAATTAAACCATGACACATGGTATGCAGAGAAAAGATTGTCATTAATTGTTAAAAACTGTCCTTATTTGTTTAACAACAACATAAATGGATTTATTTGTGTTTCAAATTCTTTTGGAGGATATATATGTGATTTGTTATTCATATTTTGATGAATTTTCTTAGCCTTTATTGTTTATATTTGTTTTAGTTGACTCATTAAAGATAATTATGATAGTTCACATTTTTGTGAATTTTCTTACCTCGTGCCTCTATTGTAGTAATGATGATTAAGGATTTGTGTCATATCTTGACTTTAACCTAACATGTTAAAGTCATTCCGCCCTGACCCAACATGGCTATTGGAATTTGGCCGTTAACTCTATTAACATTTGTTAAACTCAGGTGGCATTCTCGTAAATGTTAAACTCAGGTGGCGTTCTCGTCTCTTCACTTGATCCCTTCTTTGTCTTCTTCATCTCGCTCTCCTATTCTTCTTCCTCCTCACACAGTCTCTTTCTTAGCAAAAGAAACAATCAAACATTGAATATGAAATAGTGGTTTATCATAGATGATCAAATTTCCCTCCTAGACGACTGGGCCCGGAATGATTCAGAAAATACTCAAATATATTTCTCTCTTGGGCTCATAAGAGCCACCAAACAAATTATGGACCGTTTCCTCTTAAGACATACCTGAGCCCACAAAAGTTCATAATAATAATTAGAGGCCCAAAAATGAGTAGTGGAGCCCAATAAAGTTTATTTGAACAAAAACAAAATAATGCCATTTTCTCTCCAAAAGGACCCCAAATTGGAACACCACAAATATTCCAATTTTGGGTGGTGAAATCATTCCTTTCACTCTCACGTGGAAGCTGTAACAAACTGGCAAGGAAAGCAACCTTTCACCATTGTGCTCTGCATCCAAATATGAGTTTGGAACAAAAAAATTGATTTCTTGAAATTGATATTCTTCTTTGTTTTAATTCTTGTCATGAAAAAGACACACTAAAACTTAGCTGGAATTGGAGCATGATATCAACCACCCAAGATTGAAGATAGTGTGATCTTGTTAACATGGTAATTGAATGAATAGTGTGCTTAGTTAGCCCTAGTTGGGCCATTTGTTGTGATTTCACCAGATGAGGGCTTTGTCTGGTTTGGATTTGGACCTTAACTTCTTCATGTATCAATTTCAATTTGATAATGATGTATTCCTTGCCTTAAGAGCATGGACCACTTTACCCACACGTTTTAAAAACCGTGCGGATGATGTAATAAAACCACCACCTTCCATATATCTTCCTTGCAAGTTACAAACATAACAGTTCAAGGGAAAATTTTAGTATATTATATGGTATAGCATGTCTCACAAAATGTGTGGCTATCATTGATTGAAGAAACAACTAAATGACCATTTGCCTCTTCAAAAGCTCACATGTACCACACAATTAGATACATTTGCAATATATATGTTATATCCATACCATATGGTATGGGAGACAAACCCCCGGTTCATATAGTCATTTCTTAAATTAGTTTCTTGTTAATGTTACGTGTGGCTTAGATTTAGGGTTCAACGATTTAAACATCTCGTGTATTAGATAAAAGATCATAAATCCGATGTTACGTTGTATTTATGGGTCGATTTAATCCCAACTACGTTCGAGACATACTTTAACCACAAATCATTAAGTCTTCAATCGACCAAGTAATCCACATTATTTAGATTTCCGTCAAAAGATGTTATGGCTGGCAGAGTTGGCTTTGGTGTGAGGGGTAATAGCCTAATGGGGGAGGTTTTCACATGACAGAACATACCACATTTTACTAAAGTGGAAAGAAACGGGGCCGACCAACCCAAGTGTCCACCTCCTTTGGTGGAAGGTACCATGAGCATGCCCATTTGCCTTAAAGCAATGGTTGCTTGAAGCTTCCTTCTCTTCTCCTGTCTTGAACTTTGGAGAGTTCTTGAACTTTGGAGTGGTTTGAATCCATTGACATCCAATTTATTCTAATTAACAATGTTCAAGCTTAGCTAGGATTATGAAGATGTTGGTAATTTAACACATCTTCTAAGTCTTATAGTCTTAGTTGTACAAATTTGTAACAAATTGTAATTGTAAGGTATTCTCAAACCACCGCTGCCTCCATATATCAGCAGATTACTTGACGAGCATGTACTCCGTCATGTGTTTGACATGCGTGCTTGAATGTTATTAACATGGACTACTATGGTATCAACGTTGTGATGCGGTCGGTAACTACATGGTAATCTCTTCAATAAAAGATGAACCAGTCATTTGTAAACTAATGAATGTAATTTTGAATGTGTTAAATTAGTCATCACTCATCAAATTGTAATGCATCGTAGCCTTCTTTTATTAATTTCGGTTTTATCTTTTGGACCCCCAGTTAGTTAAACTTATGCTTCATATTGCATTCATCAACTTAATTTGATTAATGGATGCTACAATTTTCAGTCTTAATCCAATAATTGATGGATCTATTTTTTTTTTTTTTTTTTTCCTGTTTAGTCAGAAAACGTAACCATCGAATTGAATTGTTTTGTTCATGATCTACAGCCTGTAGTCTGCTGTATAACAAATCTAGTTTCTTTGGAGGTATAGCCTTCCTCAGATTTTTGCTAATGCTTATAATCTACGTCCTGGTATGTAGTTGATTTTTATTAATCTCCACAGTAATAACGCATCCCAAACCCTTTACCTACCACGATAGCTTAGCTCACTATAAATACCTTCGCACTCTAACCCCTATAACATACACCAAAACGTTTCAGAAACCACTTCAACACTATAATCACACCAATTAGCTAGCCTCTTCCGTTCATCTCCATCCAACTATCTCTTGTTTGTTCTAGCTAGGCAAAAATGAAGCTCGTCTTCGCAACCTTCATGCTTGTTTTCCTTGTTCTAGGCTCTTCTGTGTTTGAGACCACAATGGCCGGTTCACGTAAGATTCTTTCTTAGCTAGCTTCATCATCTCGATCGTATTGTTTCTTTTGTTTCGATCTCTCTTTCTTTTCGATTGTGTTCTTACTTCTTAGTTACGGTCTGATTTCATATACAGATTTCTGTGACTCAAAGTGCGGGGTGAGATGTTCGAAAGCCGGATACAAAGAGCGGTGCTTGAAGTACTGTGGAATCTGCTGCGATAAATGCAACTGTGTTCCATCTGGGACTTACGGAAACAAGGACGAATGCCCTTGCTACAGGGACCTCAAGAACTCCAAGGGTGACCCCAAGTGCCCTTGATCACTGATAACAAGCTTCTTCATCTATGGTGGTTGCTTTCATCTGTACGTGGTGTTGGTATATCTATGTTTGTGTGTACTTCTCGGTTACTCGGACCCGTAAAATAAAATGTTAACAAATGTTAACGCACATAGAGCTAGCTAAGTAGCATAATTATTTCATTCCGTTGCGAATAAGCCGATGTCCGGTACCGTTTTATGTTATGAATTTCACTGTTTCAGTCTTCCTCATCAGTAGTTCAGTTTTCTTTTCCATCTCTTTTCGATTTCGGTTTCGGAACTCTAACGTAAAACCAATTGTCCAAGCGAACGAAGCATGGAAAAGCAGCCAAGATGAGATGTACCGCTAAGTCAAGTCTTCTTAAAAGTTCATATCTAGTACGTATAGATCTGGTTGTTGCGTTGCTTTGCTTTGTGAGACATTGAAGCATGAAAGATGTGCCGCCTTGCTAGGACACTACTATAATTGACACACAGAAAAGGAATCAGGACAGTACTATCCAGCTGTTTTAAGCATGAAAAATCCTAGTTTTGGGTGGACGGGGACTGGGATTTTACCGTTTAAGGACAAAATATAGCATATTATGTTGGGTAAAACCGTAAAAGTAGGCAAATTTTCTTGTATAACAATTACCAGAAGAAATGTATCACATCACCCAGATATGAGTCATATGACATGGAGTAATGAAATGATAATGAGGAATGCAAACTGAACATTGATAACATTTATTTATAGGACCCATGTCACCAATGGCATTAACGCAAGCATCAATGATACTTTATTATATATATTGACAAGTACTGATATTGTGTATAAATGATATCAGTTCCTGAAAATATGAAGTTATAAACCTTTAGTACCAAAACATAAATAGGATGCTGTTATCTAGGCCCCAATCCAATGAGTTCAAGTCCACCGTCAATGAGGATTTCGACTAAGAACGACCCAAAGAAAAAACGGAAAAGAAAAAAAAAAAACGAAAATACTTGAAGTTCAATCTATTAAGCACATATAGCTAGCAAAAATTGAAGTACTATGTTGGAAGTTCCAAGCTTTGATTACACAACGGATGACAAAAAACTAGGGGAGAAACAAGAAAAAGAGAAGTAAAGTATAATCTGTGATCTCTTCTTTTGGTTCACTAGAAGTGTCACTAAAGCCTCGAGACACCTATAAACAAGTTCACCATCCTCACTTGTTGTCACTTGTTCTTCAGAACTTATACCACGAAGTGACAGAATCAAGGAATTATCTGTATAATGTTACCTACTCGCCTTTCCACTTTCCTATACTGTACACTGAATGTACAGTTAATGAATCACGGAGGGATTGCGCATATCATCTCCTCAGCTTCACTGCACCCATATGTACAGTTTCAAAGCTAAGTCTAACGCTCTAAAGCAGTGTCTCCGCAGAGAAATTCAAACTGCTATCCAAAATAAAGAATTTCATTTTAGGGGTTGAAGTTCTTGCTCGGCAACAATAGCACCAGCAACGCCATCAACAGGCTCATAAGAAACGCCCCGTTGTGATCTGTATCTCCAAACCAACCATGTCCCTAATGCTAATAGTCCAAGAACCGATGCAACTGAAACTCCAACTGCTACCATCCAAGAATTTTGCTCCCACCATGACCTGCAATTCTCCGGAACAATCCAATTAATGGAATGAAAATAATTTGCACAAAAACATTTGTTGCAGACTTCCAACAGCTTATATTTTCAATTGGCTTTTAGAGCTAGAACCAGATGAGTGAGAAGCAATTGTTTTTAGGGATGGAAAATGTTGAGATATGAATCCCACATCGGGAATATGGACCACCTTGCTTGTGGGTTTATAAGGGTTTGGGTCACTCCATCCGTTGCCAATTGGTTTTGGATGTGACTTTATCAGAAAATAAAAGGAAAGACTAGGAAATCACATACTGCTTTCTTTGAAATTTCAATTTGACCAGCTCATAGCTCCCAAAATTATGGGGTAGCTGCATCTCATGTCTCGTTAAACGCAGTATTATGTCCTGAAATCAACAAGAATTGGGTTGACATTGTAGTCAGCAGATGGAAGAGGCTCCAAATCCAGCGCATGTACTACAGAACAAGAATAGAATTTACCATTGCTTTTTCAGTAGTAAAGCTATTGGCAGATTCATCAGGAACGATGGTCCACCTAATGAGTAAATCAGGTCCTGAAATGGTGTAGTTCTTCAAGTGAACCTGAAAAGGAAATTTTGTTGCCAATGCTAATATAATCCATATACAAGAGAAAAGAATATTCAGAAAAGTAAGGACACAATAGGTGGAATCAATTGGGTTATTGCAGGTTAAGGATGAAGATGAATGACCCCAAAATTAAGTTTATATAGGTCCAATGACAAGAACAAGAGTCTGTTCAGGTAACCGAATTCACAGCATAGAATTGATTTGTTTATTTTTAATATTGTTATATCTCCTTAATGGAAGCTGAGCCATTTTGTCTTGTTTAATTAAAACAGCTTGATGCTGAAATCTGGATCTCATAGTTGAGCTTATGTGTACTTCACTCTTAAGATGCTACATTGTTCAGGTAACCAAGATCCCTAACCCCCCATGCAGAATCACCTCCCTAAGACAGCAACTGGTAATAAAATGTGAAGAATGAAAGTACCTGACAGGATGATGAGGAATAAAATCTGCTTCATGAACATTATACTTAAATTTGAAAGATAAAACAGCTCACTGTACCTGAGAAATCTTGACTTCTAGCCCACGGGCAATAGACTCTGAGAGTTCTGTGAAGTTAGGTTTCATAGAGGAGCTGCTGTTGAGCATCATGTCGAAACTTATCTGCCCTATTTGGCCTTCACCTACATATCAATTATTTCAAATGACGCAAAACAATTGCCAAAGTTGCAGAGGGAAAAGTATACTCAAATGCATGACAGGTGAGGTTATCCTTCCTCTACCGGCTAATTTCAACTAATTTCTTACTCTACCTGGAAGATCAATTGGAGGTAGATCAGTTGGAGGTAATCCCCCTGGGGCAATGTCAGGAGAAATCCCTCCACTCGAATTCCAGTCATTAGAAGCTGGGGCTGGGGCCTGAGCATTCTCATGACTTAAGCTCTTCCATAGTTCAGAACAATTTGTTTTCCAAAAACCAACCTTATTGTCCTCCCGATCGTAAGTCACAAGAGTATTACGTACAAGAATTCCTGTCGAATCCAACATAAAGTAAGCTACCATAGTTGTTCAAAGAATGTGTTATTTGCAATATGTACACAACACATTGCTCACATAAGAATGTAGAAAAGATTAAATCATGAGAGAGAGAGAGAGAGAGTGAGAAAAGAAAGTCCCACAAACCTCCTAAAAGGGTGGTTGAATCCCCATTTTCAAAAATTCCCAGGCAATAAGCCCCGCTAACCTTTGTATGCTTTTGGGAGGAGCAATCACATAAACAAACACATAGAACCAGTGTATTAAACATTATACAATTGATAAAGATCATAAACATCAGGCAAAAGTGTTGTGTGCAACAGGATGGGTTTAATCTAGAATCGAGAAGAGGATGCATGTAACGTGAAAATACAATAGTTATAAATGAGCGGCATTGCAGGTACTCATTAAAAAGAATTTATGCAGAATCATCATATACTAACTTTTTTATTTCAATATTTTTAGTTATTAGAGTGAGTTTGATATTTTCTAAGATGATGATTGATAGAGAGAGTTCAACAGAAATTAGATATGCAACAAACAAAGGCCTCAAAAACCATTTTCAAGCAAATTTTATATGACACAAGTCTTTAATGATTTCCCGGAAACATGCTCAAGTATAATAGTAATCAAATTACCGGAAACAAGTAGTTCTCAGGAGACAGTGAAAACTTCTTTCCCTTGCTGAATACCATATCAACCTGTGGAAAAACTTTTGATAGTTGGGTGACATCCCTAAAACAGAATTCCGTGTTAAACATTCAGACATATGGGAAAAAAAAAAACTTTAAGTAAACCAAGGTACATAACTTGATGTAAATTTCCCAGAGGATTACCTTCCAGCACCTGAGAAACAAATATCATTATAATTTGGGTCAGGACCATGGACTTGTTTGAGGAAATGAATTTCCTTCATAATCTGCACATTGCCAAAAGAAACAACGTACCATCACTTAATTGTTGAAAGCTTGTTTACAATATAAAGTGAATTACCAAAAACCAAAAAACAAAAAAAGACACCATGGCAGGACGAGACTCAAAAGATGAAATCTTACAGCATCCTTAAATGCAACAAATGCATCCTTTGGAAAGTATGCATATGTAGTTCCACTATCCAGGACAGCTCCATGCTTTTGATCAAACACCTTTGGATTCAACTTCAAAGCCTTTCCAGCCACATGTATCTCCTTCAGTTCAATATTGTAATATGGACTGTTGCCCCAAAACTAAAGTATATGTGTGAGATGAACAAAACACATTACTTAGTAAAACAAACCTAAGTGAAAGGCATTATAAAAGGTACATACCTGCGAAAAGGATCAGAATGGGTATATACCATATCCGGGGGCGACTTAATCCCCCCTAGAACCATAGCACCCCCACCTACACCCATTCCTCCATAACACAATGAAAATGAATCACTAATAACACCCTTATCAACAAGCTGGTCCATCACGCTAAGCTGACCACGACCCAAACCCATTATGCCATCGGCACGTTGGCTGTAAAGATCACCAGTTTCCATATTCTCACAACCAAAAACAGCACGCTGGGGCACAAGCGCACTCTCATTGCCAAAAGAAATGACATCTTCACCAAGCACACCACTGCTAGAGCTCTGCTCAGCATAGCGCCTCTCATACGTGCATTGATTTCCTTTATCGTCACAGTTGCAATTAATATTACACTTTACAGGTTGGTACGTGGTAGACAAATCAGGTTGAAACCTAGGGTCCTGCATACCAAAATTTGTTCAGCTGGCACGCACACGAACTAATCAAACATTCAAAACAAAGAGAGACTGCGCCATTAATAAATTAGAGCTGTAACGCACAAGTTGAATAAGATGCACTACATTGACAGCAGAAGTACACACACATAACTTTTCGGCTCTTACAAAACAAATGAAGGAAATACAGCAAAACTAGTGAATCTGATTTCGCATTCTCTTGGTTCCTACCTTCACACTTAGTTTTAATCAATTGCAGTAAACAAAAATTGAAAATTGATCACATTAATAACGAAATTAACTAAATTTAAGACTAAGTGGAGCATGAAAATGAAGCCGAACCTGATGTTTACCGCACTCTTGGCAGTCGAAGCAAGGCACGTAAGTGACAGTGCTCCCAGTATCCACAATCAGAGCGAACATCTGAGACGGCGTCCCAATCCACAGCCGCGTCGTGTAGTACCTGATTCCATTTCCGAGTTCCACAACCTTCAATTCAGTACCAGAGCTGGAAAAAAGCTAGAGAAAATTGACAAGAGAGAGAGTCAAACCCGTTGGCGAGGAGATCATCGTGGAGCCTCATGTGCGCGTTGGGCTCCGATCTCTGGAGTCGCCGACCGTCGAAGGCTCGCCGGTGGTGGCGAGCGTCGTCGGGGGACGTGAGATGGAGAGGGAGGATCATCGGACGACGGTGATCGTCGGCGGTTGAAGCAAACGCGCCACAAAAGTTGAGTACGACGGAGTAGATTAGAAGGACCACCAACCTCCGAGCCATGAGGTTCCGATTTGGAGTCCGCAGAGGAGGACCTTGATTAGTCAATTTGGATTTTTCATTTTCTTTCCTTTTTGTTTGTTATATAGCTTTCGGGGCGGGTTGTGTTTCTGTTAAACTAGTCTCCAATCTGCTAACGCCACGTCAGCTCAAGTAACAGTGAAACTCAAGTCACAGAATTTGAATACTGTACTATGGTGTATAACAGTATATACGAGAGAATCCTTCAAAGTTTGGGAAGTTCATCGTTGGCCACCAAATATAAGAGACAAGATTCCAATCTCTGAGAAGTTCATCAAAAGCCAGAAGGAGACAATAACAAGTACAAAGAAAGAAGGTAACTGATACAAACACATTATTTGTGTTTAAACACATTACTGTTATAACCAAACTAGTATTGCTACTGTAAATTTAAGAGAAAACTAAAGCAAATCGAGAGAGATGCCTGGGAGAATAGTTGCTGGTAAATATCCTTTGGCAAAGTAGCTAACAGTATCCTGTGAATTGTCAAATTATAAAAAAAAAAGGATTGCGCGATTCAGTCCCAGGACGCTATGCTCTCTGCTCACACAGGCCTTCAGTAACTTTAGGGAGATTCGACGAATTACAGAAATGTCGTCAAGATCTATTTGTCCCCGCCTCCGAGCATTCCCATCATATCTTTAGCAGAACCCAAACCACCCATACCACCCATTTGCTTCATCAAGTTCTGTAAGCCACCCATGCCACCAATCTGCTTCAACATCTGAGGAGGTAGGACTTTGCTCATTTGCTGTGCATTCATGTTTTGGTTTAGTGAACTCATTGGTCCCTTCTTGGGAATCTTAAGTCCTTTCATTTTGCTCCATATTTTCGCAAGGCGCTTGTACTCTTCAAACATTTCCATCACTTCTCTCACTAGACGACCAGAACCTCGTGCTATTCGCACTATCCGAGACTCGGTAATGATTTTTGTATTTGTGCTGTCCAACTCTTCATTTGTCATCGAGTCCATCATGGTCATGTACCGCTTGATTTTGGCCTGGCTTTCCTTATCATTACCTTTAGGCATTAACTCAGCACCTGGAAGCATTGAAGTAAGCTGGCTAAGTGGACCCATTTGAAGCAGATTCTGAAACTGCTCATACATAATCCTCAGCGTGAAGGTCCCTTCCGAAAGCTTTTGCAGAAGCTCTGGCTGGTTGTCCAGTTTAGGAACAACTTCCTGAATCTTGTCCATAAACCCAGACCAGTCACCCATGCCTAAGAGACGGCTGACAAACGGTTTAACATCAAAAACTTCAAACTCATCCATATGCTCTCCTGTTCCGATAAATATAACAGGACTCTTTGTCGCCGCAACAGCACTAAGAGCACCACCTCCCTTTGCATGACCATCCATTTTGGTAACAATAACAGCACCAACCGCAGCACTCTGCTTAAACGCTTGAGCTTGATCAAACGCAGCCTGACCAATACTGCTGTCCATAACAAATATAACAAGATCCGGTTTCGTCGCTTCAGCCACCTGCCGCATCTCCTCAAAAAGAGCAGCCTCCTGCTTGTGACGCCCACTGGTATCAACAATTATAAGATCACAATTCTCCTTCTTAAAAGTCTCCACTCCTTCCACCGCAATCTTCACAGGATCAGACTCCATATAGCTTCCATAGAACGGAATCTTCGCCTTGGTAGCATTCTGCTTCAACTGATCAAATGCACCAGCTCGGAAAGTATCCGCACACACCAGGGCAGGCTTCCAGCCCTTCTTCTGATGATAATAAGCATACTTCGTACAAGTCGTAGTCTTTCCAGACCCTGAACATACATATCACACAATCCGCACGAATCAATTCAAAATATATTATCAAAAACCAAGCCGAATACAGAGACAGCAACATTTCCTTACAACAAAGACAGAATAACACAAGCTACACACACCAGCCAAATGCTTCAAAAACGTTACGAGCAACATGAATAATCATAAGATGTCTAAGCAGTATACAATCAGTTCAAATCGGATCGCGAAACTTAAATATGTATTAGCCGAAACAGAAGCATTATTACCTTGCAAACCAACAAACATAACGACGCTGGGCTTCCCCTTCTTGGGAGTGAAGGATGGCTTCCCAGGATCAAGCATTTTGCAGAGCTCATTAAAAATGGCGTTCTGGATGATGCGACGCTTGTTGTGACCAGCAGCGAGATCTTCCAAATTGACGATCTTCTTGATATTGGTCTGCATGTCGCGGACGAGCTTGAATTGCACATCGGATTGGAGAAGAGCGCGTGTGATCTCATTGAGGCACTCGTTGAGGACCTTCTCGTCGATCACGGTCGCATTGCTCATCTGCTGGAGAGCACGGGAGATGCTCCCTCCTAGCTCCGCCAACACCATCTTCGCTGGTTAAGGGAGAACGATTCGATGGGTTTGGGGGAAGATCGATTGGGAATTGGGGAGAATTGATTGGGAGATGAGACGGAGGATTAGGGTTTGGTGAGTTTGGAAATTGGGGATTTTTTCTTGGTGCTTCACACACGGGAAGGAAGAAGTTTTGGCATATATATCACATCTCTCCGTTTTTGTTTTATCTTTGTTTTTTTTTTTACTGACAGGTTGTTATTATTTTTTTTTTTACTGACTTCTTCACAACACACACAGTTTGGGGATAATGATGTGCCGACGAACAATGGTCGGATTAGGTGCATTCGCATTTTTAAAATGGGAGGAAATGACTGCAGTAACTTCTTGATAACCAAAGAAGGACATGAGTTTAGTAATCATTCTAACGGATTCTTTCATTCTCCATTCCAGTCGTTTTCCCTTTCAAGTTCGAGAATGTAATTATCGAAGACAAAATGTATAATCAGAAGCCAAACAACTTATTTTATCAAAAAAAAAAAAAAAAACTCCATCTGAAATTGATGAAGCTTCTACATGGGGCTTGAGATTAACATTTCTGAGCTTAGAAAAAGAAGGAAAATTTATCTCATTGTACATATTTCACAGATTTTGCTAAAACTTCACCATTGACCAAAATCTTTTCAATCACTTAGAAACTTAAAAAAATAAATAAATAAATAAATAAAAATTCTAGAATGTAGATCAAGACTGAACGGGAGGCAGGAGGGCAGATGAAACTAGAAAGTAGAAACAATTTCAACATAGTATTGCCTTGTAGTTAATGTAACAATTGGTACAACAATCAGCAGGGGAAGATTACAAAACTCTACAGTTTAAGAACAGACATTGTAGTTTAAGAACATCCCTTTCTCAAAGATCTCCCTTGCTATGCCAAAAGTAGGTTAGCTTCTATGCAGCTGCCGATTATCCATTACAGTGTATCCGTTTTCAGATGAACAAATCCTTCCATCCCTAGAAAATTACTTCAGAAGGTATCCTACAAACTAATGATACAAATAGGAGTGAGGAAATCAACCATAGAAAATGAAATTTTTAAATAGGACAGAGTAATAGAAACAGCTAATACCTCATAGTTGTACATATCTAGTTGTCTACATACGTCGCAAGCTCCTTTCACGCCAAGCAAGCACCCTTTTTCCATATTGATTGCTGAGCAAAGCAGGAGTGTATTGTTGAACCAGATTTAAGAGAAAAGCATGGGCGAGACCCTGCAACACATCAAAGCCAACATGTTAGAGTTTAATCAAATATAGGCTCCAGAGATAATTGGAACTATATTTAGAAATAGATACATCACCTGCTGGGAAATTAAAGTTACAAAATACAGTATCTACAGACTACAGCCTTTGACAATTTACGCTAAACTGTTTTAGATGATAACTTTTAAAACTAGAATAGAAAAGAAAAAGGTCTAAATTTTCACCAAGCATTATAAAGTGATATACATGTGTTTTGCTTAAACTTGATGACAATGAATCCAAAGTTGACAGTCATTATTTCAAGTCATTTGTGCTTGGACAGACAGCTAGTTAAAATTTACTGATGCAGGTATGACATATGAGGTATCCCTTACTGAGATATAAGTCATAAGAAAGAATTATTGTCTGAAATAATAGTGAGCATAATGAATAGATATTATCGTTTGTTAGTTGGAGAGGTAGTATGAGACCATTCACCCTAAGCAGTTATCAGGATTTAAGAAGTATATTCATCTAGCCGACATATTAAACACACTGAAGTTTTAGACAAACTAACCTTAGAAACTGACAGTGCGGTCTGGAAGACATAGTTTCCAAAAGGATGCATAAGAAGCATTGAAAGGTTCGGACTTATACACAACTCTCTAATAATATCGGCAGACTGTTCCTCTTCTGACTCTAACAAGCACTTCTCCACAACATTACTACCATATTTGCCGCAGGAGAGAAACATATAATTCCCTTGAAACTGTCTCAGAAGAGATGATGTGACTTGAGGTGTCTTTAACCCAAGTAAATGTTGCAGCACATAGTTTCTAGGGAAGTAAGAAAAAATAAACACATTGAATTAAAAGTAATCACTGAGTAAAGGTCATGATCACACTGTATGAGAAGTATTGACAAAGTTTCATGGAGACAAACCCATAACGATCTTGTGCTAGGCTTAATGCTTCTCCAATTATAGCAGCAATCAAACGTCCTCTTGTTTCTCCATAACAGTAATCGATACACTGTTGTAGCACGCAACAACCGACCTTATCTTTTGCAATGCTAATACAGTTGTCAATCATCACGTTCAGAAGACACTGCAATCAACATGTAGTAAATAATCAATACCCAATGACCTGAATTCAGAGGAAGCAGACTGAAGGTCTAATAATAAAATGCTCAAAGCATTCACTTTTGCAACATATAAAGACTGGAGCTTGTTGAGCACCAAACATTTTATGAGCATCTGAACATGATTTTCATCATGCATCTCAGCTTACAAATAATGAGGCAAAATTCTAAATTATTAAGTTTGAGATGAAATGTATCACCATTGTTAAATAAAATGGCCATAGTCAAACACTATTTGATCAATAGTACACTGACTACAAAGACAAAGACAGAGTAACAACAGGGCATTGTTGAGTAGCCAACTAATTTTAGTTATATGGATGATATGTTTCTTGCTTTCAAGTCTAACAGGCTAAACTCCCAGTATTTTCACTCAAGCTGTGGATCTTCTAGAGCTCATCATTTAAAAAGATCAAGAGAAAATACTCAACAAGTGGTGATGCTCGGCACCAGCCATCAGGATGGAGCTAGAAATCAGGAAATATAGGACCTCCTAGAGCTGACTGGACTCAAGACAACAATAACACATACGCATGTTGAGCATATAGCAACTTTTCGTTAAACTTAGAACATAAGTTACACATGATGCATAGGCTGGTTGCTAACAATGAAACAATTCCTTGCCTAGATTTATTTTTGTGAACCATACAAATACTGTGACATGCCAACAGAGACTTCATCAAATCCATCTGAAAGGAGATGCAAAATCAACCACAATCTCTATCGAAAATGTGTAACACATGACACCACAATCAGTTTAAGTGCTTAATCTGATTAAGTACAAGCCTCAGTAACCAGCCAGAAGAAACACAACCGTTTGCAAGCTGGCCGATTATAACTCATGGTTGTAAAATTGTCAAGAATCAATTTCAAACACAACATGTAATTAAGAGTAATATAAACAACATAACAAGGTGGTTGCAAATTGCCTAAAGAGACACAACATTACCCTTTTGTGTTTGTCTGCGAAGTTCTTCAGGCAGTATTCTATAATGTGTTGACCATTTATGTTCATACTGAGGTCAACCACACCACAGCTTAGTGCACTCACAAACAAAGAAATTTGATCTCGGGTACTGATCTTCTTCATCAGTTTCTGAACAGACCGAGTCCTGCCACAAGTCCGAAAACCCGATTAGCTTACCAATCAATCAAACAAGAATCACTAACACTATTCACATTATACACAAAACAAGAAGAAAAGGCTCTGATTCATACCCACGGCTATGAAGGCAGAGAGTGATGAACAGAAACGGATTCTTGGTCAACCTCAACAGAATCTGGGTCCTCTGCTCCTCACTGCAGACCTCCACAAGCTTCTGCACCACATAATTTCCATACGGGTCGAGCATCAAATGCCCCACATTCTCCACCACCTCTGCAAATATCATATCTGTAAACTCCTTGGGCTCATCATCCATGGCTTTCTGAAAGAACCGACACCCGTATTGATCCTTCGCCAAAGACGCAATCTTTCCTCGCAAATCCGCCACAGACAAGCTGTTCAGTGGTTCTTGGGACCAATTTGTGGCAATGTCAGAGTGTAAATTCGAATTTGAATTCGAACCAAACCCACCAAAGCCATGATCAGTACCAGAGCCACCAACCCAGCAGTCTTCTAGACCCAAACGACCAAGAACCCCATCATCAAGAAAAGTGGGCTCATTGCGGCGTGATGGGTATTTCGGCGCCGGACCGGAGCTGTAACCGACGCCGGAAAACGGCGGCTGGCTGAAGGAGGAGACGTTGAGGCGAGAGAAAGCGGATTCTAGGGATTGATCGGAATAAGAAGAAGGGGTCTGCGACGTCGTATCGGTGAAGTAGCCGAAACCCTCCATTGTTTCTAAAACGAAGAGTGAAAGAGAAACTGGGTTTTGTTTTGTATAGGTGTGAAAAGGGTTTGTTTGAGGGTTTGGTTCTGGTTGGGTTTGGTTTCTCTGGGTTTAATGAGGGATTAGGGATATGAGGGGGGATTTATATATGAGATTTTTGAGTGCGGTAGGGGAGAAAAGCTTTGGACTGATGAGACTGGTGAGGAAGAGAGAGAGAGTTTGAGTTATGCATGCAATTTATGGAAAGATTTACATGCGAGGAAAAGCGACGAGGCGTACCTCTTTCCCTCAATTCGCTATGCATTTATTGTTTTTTTAATTTCTTTTTCTTTTTTGGAATAAAAAGCTTTTAGGCAATCCGCGTGTGGGCTTCTCAAGTACGCTTTTTGTTCGCATGTACGAGTGAGATCGATGATTGATGTTGTCCAGTGGGAACGTTACGCGTGTCTCGCGGATTTGGGTTTCGGAGGAGAATGGCGGGGACGCGCGGGGTGCCCAGGTCGATTTGGGCTTCTTACTTCGGCTATTTCAGTACTACCGTCATTAAATTTGTTCACCTACACTATACACAATCAATTTACACAATGTGACAGCTGATGTGACATAGAGTTTATTTGTTTAAGCTAGTGGGGTCATGTGATGATAACTCTCCATTATATGGTAGAAATTTATACTCATTCAAACGACTAGATGTCAAATCATGCATCAGTCTTTGAAACGCGTCTATGGTTGACTGTATTGTTTTTATTGATTACAAGTAACTTTATTACTTTTTAAGAAAAATTACAAAAATTTAGCTTTTGAGATTTAAACTTTTCTTCTTCGTGAGTTGACTGTATTTTTCTTATTGATTAGATATAACTTTATTTACTACCTAAGCAAAAATTACAATAATCTAGTCTTCGCAACGTGTAATAAATTTTTAAATTTTTGACTGTATTGCCTTGTTGACTATCTTGAACTTAATAGTTAATGACAACTCTTGAATATTGCGTTTAATTGTATTGTCTGATTTGCCTCTAATCTCTGTTTTCATGTAAGCGTCAAAACACTGCTCGTCAAGACACTAATTAGATTGAAGAACCAGTCAGTTCCTTCAGTGCTTCGTGCGTGAATCAATGTGTTACGTGTGCTTGTGATGCAAGCACCGTATCTTGTTGTCGATACTTGATAGTTGATATTGAGGTCCAAAGCAGCTTCAAAACTCCAACCCGAGATCCTCTACAGTACGATGGAGTCTGTCACAGTCATGCTCCGGCGTTTTCTTGTCCATCACTATATTTTGCTTTTTCGGTAGATCTGACAACGGAAACACCCAAAAGTATGCCGTACTCTGGTACTATTCCAGTAGTTCATGTAATCATTTATACTAAGCTAAATACTGTGGGGAGGAACAACATTGCTGAGTTTCTATATGGTACAGGAAGGACTACTACATTTTACATCAAAGAATAACAAAGCGCAAAGAGCAATTTTTATTCTATCTTTCTAAAATTCAAAAAGAGGGGGAGTCAAGAAACTACATGTTTTACAGTGAAAGTAATACGCATTGCAATTGCATGTTGCAATAATGTTTATGTCCATCTTCAAAAAAAAAAAAAAAAAAATACCATGTTGATAACTATGTAAAGTGTTCACATTGTCTAAATTTGTACACTCACTTTAGCATATGCACTGCAGCACCGGGGTTAAAGGCAGTTATGTGAAAGAATGCTTCACTCCAGAAAGAGTATATCAAAGACCCTCGCGCCTAACTGGCTTGCTGTGAGAACAGCAGCATGTTCTATATTCAGAGTTTCTTCATATTACACGGTCTTGGGTTTAAGTGTCTGTATCAGCAAATCTCTTGTACACCGAACCAAAACAAGTGGAGGGAAGAGCACCACTACGTAATACCAGATAAATAATAAACGCTAAGTATGCAGCCGTACCACTGCATACCACAACACCAAACAGAAGTCCATTTACTTCAGCAATGAAGAAATCCAGCAATAGATAACCATTGATTACCATCACCAAAACAGCCACAGTCCAGGCCACTTTCTGCAGTTCATAATTTGGAAAACAAAATAACAGTTAGCATTTTTCTCACTATTTTCATTACTTCAAATATTTAAAAGTCAACTCATCCAAACCACAATCTAACACAGATCGGATGAACAGATCTTGTCAACGACATGTTTTACTTTTCTAGTCCCAAGACCGAGCACATCATTCCATGTTTAAGATTGCAATCCTTAAAGTCGAAGATTAAGTATGCAAAATGGGTCCTTATAGCCATTAAACCATATGCATTTGCGAATTAACAATAAGACGAACAAGATAGAATAATACGCTAACAGCTTACCTCAAGTAGAGGTCCAATCTTAAAGACCCCCATGATCTGCTCATTTGACACCAAAGTGAGAAGTGGTATAAGAGCAAAAGGTATCTGAACCGACTGAAGTACATTAAGCCATTCATTCAACACATCCAGCGACCCTTCTGACGTATTAAAGACAATTGCCACAATTATAGTTGGCACTATTGCAAAGCTCCTTGTGATCAAGGCCCTCAGCCACTTCTTCAAACGGAGATTAAGGAAACCTCCCATGATAAACTGCCCGGCATATGTCCCAGTTATCGTGCTACTTTGTCCAGCCGCCAATAACCCAACACCCCAGATATAAAGAATGGGATAAAGCCCTCCTCCATACTTCTCCTGAAGAAACTGGCCTGCATTAACTAGCCCTAGACTATCAGCTTGTTTAGTACCATAAAATCCCTTGGCAAAAACTGTGGTGACAAACAGATTGATGATGAAGGAGATAAAAAGTGCAATCGACGACTCAATTGAATAGTAGTTCAGTGCCTCTTGAACCCGTCCTTTCTTGTGTGGATCAATATTTCTCGACTGCACCAAAGCAGAATGCAAAAATACATTGTGTGGCATGATGACACAACCCACAACTCCCACAGCCTGCCGAATTGTTCTTGAGCTGAGTCTGGGAACCAGAATACCTGCAAGGAGGAGAGAGTTTTTAAATACCTATCCATACAGCACCTGATAAAATATCAGTACTCGTACTCAGCATTTTCAATATAAGCACAAGTTTTACCGATTAAAAGTTCTTTTCCATTCGGTTTTGTGTCAACAAACATCCAGGCAAACGATAAAGCCATAGTTGCAATGAGAACTGCAAAAACACCTTCCAACTTCCTCACCCCATAGTTCTCGAGAATTAAAAGAAGGAAACTGTTACATGAAAGAGACAACAGAAATCCCTAGTTAATAAAGAGTTATCCCTATATTCTTATCCAACAAAAGATGAAGTAAGAAAACTGTCCCCAAAGACATGAATTACCACAGAAGAATTACAAGTACATTCTAATTCATTTGACTCGTCAAACATTTCTATCACTTAATCAAAAAGCACTAAATTCACAACCATAATTCATCGTACTAACACTTAATTGAGTTCGAAACAGAACTTAGCACAGCAACATGCATGTATGAAAGAACAAAAAAAATAGCTGATTTAGGTGAAAATGATATAGTCAACACACTAAAGTAGTACAATCGTACTCCAATCCAATGCATTGACTAAATTCATATGCTAACCGAAGTTCCAATTCGAATCAAATAAAAAAAAAAACTCAGTAAATTAAAATCAAAGACTGAAGTAATGAAATACGAACCAATCCGAGGCGGTAATGAGAACTCCGGCCCAGAGCGGCAGAAAGCCATTGCTGAGAATCTGAATAGCAATAGCACTCCCAATAACCTCCTGAATATCCGCCCCAATCAACGCCAGCTCAGCCATGAACCACAGCACCAGCCCGGCCCACTTGGGATACTCCTCCCGGCAAAGCTCCGCCAGGTGGCGCCCCGTGGCGACTCCGAGCCGCGCGGAGAGCAGCTGGACGAGAAGGCCCATGGCGGTGGCCCACATTAACAGCCAGAGCAAAGAGTAGCCGGCGATCGCTCCGGCCTGGAGATCTCCTTCTAAATTCCCCGGATCCAAGAACGCTATGCTCATCAGGAACCCCGGGCCGGTGAACAGCCAGAGCTTCTTCCAGGAGAAGGGCGGCACCTCAGTCGAATCGTCGTCGGCGGCGTCGACGATCAGGATCTTCTCCCGCGACTCGAACGCCACCTCATCGTCGTCGGAGGAGGACGGCAAGGCTGACGAGGACTGAGAGCGTAATAAGCGGCCGGCTTCTTCTTCTTCGTCATGGCTGAGGGGCTGGTGGTCTTGGCGCAATTGGGCGCTCATTTGGACGGAAAACGATGCCGTGTTTCCGCCGTGGTTTTTTAAAATATTGGGTTTGGGGTTAGGCGGTGGACTAGCGTAGATAGCGTGTGGGCTTTGTTTGCAACAAACTAACTAGATTGCAAAACAAACTAACTAGATTTGAGGGAGTGAGGGAGCCTCTTACGTTGCATTTTATACTCCTTTACTTGCTGATGCCGTATATGGGGTATCCGACCAATGACTGACTGCCACGTCATAATTTAGGGGTCTGATTTTTTTTTTTTTTGGATATTGACATGATATAGAGTCTTAATTACAAATGATTGAATTAGTGAATTTCTATTAGATGTAAAAAAAAAAAAACAAATTTAATAAATAGAGGATCGGACATATAACTTTGATTCAGAGCGACAAGCACCCACCCTCACAATCAATAAGGAAATGGAGCAATCACAACCGGGAATCCACTGTCATAGCTAATGTGAGCTAGAACATATTCACTTAATCATTTGTAATTAAAGATGTGACGATATCATTGTGCGAAAAGATAAACTAAATTAGAGGTAATTTGATCATTATTTGCTTGTCTATAAAAGAAAAGAACTATATAACAAACGGATTAAGCTCATGATTTTCCAACAAATCCTATAGTATTCATTGTTATTAGTTATCTTAAATTTGCATAAACATCTGGATTAATTTTCTTTCACTGCTACGTCACTTGATAGTATTTACATACTAAGTTTGAAAGTATTTCATTTTTTATTTTCTTTTTATTTATAAGTTTGAAAGTTCAATTGCTTCAAATCTGTGATCTCCTTTTTTTTTTTTCGATCCAATCAGCCCTTTTATTTTATTCACAAAGATAATGAACAAAATGTAGAACAAACAAGCACCATCCTTTTGGTTAATGGCTTATGATGCATGCCATTTGGCTTAACAGTACACAAAGCATAGATGCACCAGTACCATGTTGGCTCAATCCTCCCTCACAGTACCGCTCACTAACAACGAAAATTCTATACTAATTTTCAGAAGCAAGCTATTCCTAGTTCTGCCGAAACGAGTATGTATCAAAATACAGGCCACACACATTTAAGGTATAAGTATTGGAAACCCTTATCGAATCTCATACCATAACCACTGCTACTATGGAGTTCAGATATGATGTAACACCCACATTCCTTTCCTCTCTGTGTTATTTGATTTTCAATGGATTTTGCTTTCCTTCAGTCCTTGATATTCTTCGATAAAGACTGGAGCTGTGAAAGTAAGGCTACCATTATCGGGCGTGGCCTGCACTTTGCTAGCAGAGCTTGAGCTTTAGGCATGGTGAGGCCAGCCCCTTCACTCATGTTCACCATTTCATCACTACTTCTCTCCCACTCAAAGCACTGTATCAGTGACCCCTAACGCCAGCCCGATTATTCGAGTCGCTAACCCTTCTCCAGGACAGCCTCTCCTTCCTGTCCCAAACGGCAGCAGCTTGAAACCATTTGCTTCATTCTTTGAAGTTAAAAACCTCTCTGGCTTGAACTGCTCAGGCTGCTCCCACAATTTGGGATCATGATGCATGGCCCAAATGTTCACCAACAGCATTGTGCCACGTGGGACATGGTACCCTCCCAGTGTGCACTCCTGTGAGGACTCATGGGGTACTAGAAGTGGGTCTGCTGGGTACATTCTGAGGGTCTCGTTTATGATGCCATGGAGATAGGGAAGGTTGGCAAGGTCTGCTTCCTCAATTAGCCTGCTTTGCCCAATTTGGACATCAATTTCTGTCTGTGCTTTTGCTAGGGCTTCTGGGTTGTTGAGCAGAAGTGCAAGCCCCCATTCCATGGTTCCAGCTGAAGTGTCAGTTCCTGCTGATAACATCACCTGTGTGACATTTTTGAAGTGTAAATTTTCATCGGAGTATGGTAGGCGCAAAAGCACCTACAAAGATACCCTATTATCAAATCAATTATATCAATGTAGTAAACGGCAAATAGGGGTCATTACCCGCAGAGGATTGGTGATGCTAAGACTTAAACACATAAGAAACACAAACAGACGCGTAAACCAGAAATCTGGCAGACTCGACCTAGGAGCAGAAACCTAATTAATTAGCTAATCTAGACTCAACCAAAAATTATGAAATTAAGTACACAGTAACTAGACACAGTGGCGGACTACCACACAAATTTTGAGGGTATTCGGAGTTGGTTTGATTGGTGAACAAAATAGATAAAACAGAAGTACTGCTGAAAACAGAATATTAAAAAGTGAATATGGATGTAAATATGAGAGAAACAATAGCTAGGAACTTCTCTCCACCACTAGATACGCTTCAATCACCCCAAAACAATGTCAATGACTAAAGATGAATGCACTCACAGTTAAGCCAATGTCGTTAGGTCATTAACCATATTACGTTCTCTTACTTGCCATGTTAAGTGAAATGTCGGTATCGACTTAACTATATTCCCAATTAATTGATCTATGAAATGTCGGTATCTAGACCAAAATAACTGAAATACATAAAGATCTAAGAACGTTTGAGTAGCAACAAAGAATCTAAGGTCAATGTCGGTAGCCTTAGATTACCAAGAAATCACTTCACACAAATACCTGGAAAGAACTTGTTATCTCTCATAGAATATGCAACGATATGTCAGTCATAAACACATTCAAAATAATAAACCCTAAACATAGCATCAAAGTGTCGACTCAATGAAACATG